>NC_143579.1:72149431-72503037 GCF_048544385.1 Mastigoproctus giganteus
GTTCCTGTAATTTTGGGAACTGAATTCATGCAATTATAGATAATATATTCAGTTGTTGAGTTCCATACATGACTGTGGAACTCAACAATCATGAATATATGAAGTTTTTTATTTTTGTTTGTTTCCTTTTACAGTAATAGTATTCGCCGTATAGTGCAAGGAAGCCACAGGATTTTTTGCTGGACTGGCTTTTATCTAATTAGTGATGGCTTGTTGCATAACTTACTTTTCTAAGAGTCTTACTTACGAATTTATTTGAATTCTGTTATGTTTAAGGTTTGGTTTTTGCAATAGAGCTGTGTTTTTTGGTTATTTTTATGGTATATTTACTCTGCAACGCGAAACAAAGCATTATGCCAAGTCAGATAACCCATTATGTGTGATTTTCAACTTTGAAAATGTCTTTTTAACCTTATATAATGATTTTAAAGGAAACTGTACCCTGGAACACGCGCTTCCTCTGTCCAAAAGTTTACTTAAACCTAAGATACATGAATATTTCAAGCATTTTGTTTTCAATATTTTATTTTTTCAAGAGAAAAAAAATGTACTTAAGATAAAAAAAAAAAAAATCTGAACTCTAACTTCAAAGAGGCAAAACATGCACATTCTGGCAAACTTTACTCTTGCGGTTATCCTTAAGGTTACGCAGCATTACCGGCAACTCGTGGCATACTTACACTTCATATAACAAATAAATTTCAATCTAGATTGTCCAAAACCCCTGTTTTTACAATTACTGTTTTTAATATTATTAGTGCCAAATAATGCAATAAAGCGAACTTATAGGATCAGTCAAAATAAATAAAAAATAATAAAGCTTCCCGCATCACCTGTCCATCCCCTCCAATAGTTTGTCTAGTTCTTCCTTGAATTTATTATAACTACCCATTTCCCCAAGAGCTGATGGAAGTTTTCTCCAATAATTAACTGTCCGCTTGCTGAAGTAAACTTTTGCACATCTATCCTGCAATCGTCTGTCCTCAATTTGAATTTATGTCCCTTCATGTGTGGAGTTTGGGCAAGGGAAAGGAATGCCATCAGCGTTGAGCTTACTCGATCCATTCAAAGCCTTAAACGCTAACTTGCCCACGGCATGAGTTTTTTACATGCCGTGGGCAAGTTAGTTGGGTGAACGTCGCATGTTTCTTTCCCAAACTCAGGTTATTCATCCAGAAAGCAAGCAAACCAACCATAGAATATACTGAAATTATAGATAATGATCCTTCATGGCGTTAGAGGAAATTCAGACAATCGAATTATAGGGGCGGAAACATTTTAAGTTTACAAAATTTTGAAAATTAAGAAAGTTCCATTAAGCATAAAACGAAAGAAGACAAGAGTGTGGACATAAAAAAGAAAAAAAATATTCTCCAGTAATGAGCAGGCACATTTATTTATTTATTATACTAGCGGTCAGAGGCAATTTTTCTGGCAACAGATATAGCTAAACACTGGTGTTCAAAGAAAGTGTATTACCCCTTAAAATTGTAATTGTCGTCCGAATAACATAATTAAATGGCAATATTTTTACAGATTGCATCAGATAAGATTGAAACACATAGGTGATGACGTAATATTGCATCAGCTGTTACTTTCAGCTATAAAGCACGCTCTGCAAGAGTTGCAGTCATTCTTTGCTTGTGTCAGGATGGCGAGTTACGTGCAGTTGACGCCGCGAAGAAAGAGTGCTATTGTTGCTTTACGTGAGGAAGGATGTTCTTCCCTTCATATTGCTTATGGAGTGTCTTGTAATCAGTCGACAGTGAGTTCTTTCCAAACTCAAGAATACTGGTTCTGCTGATAGGAAAAGAGGAACCGGACGCAAACGATTCTCTACGCCAAAACAGGACCGCGTTTTGAAGCACTTATGCCTTAAAAACCGTAAAGTTTCTTCGTCTGAACTGAAAAGAGAATGGGAAGAACATATAGGAGTGGTACCAAGTACAGTAACAGTCAGAAGACGCCTCTTCAAAAATGGACTTTTCGTCCTGAAGTCCCTCCTCACACAAAAAAATGGACTTCCGTGATGAAGTCCCTCCTCACACAAAAAAATGAAAAAGGCCCGATTAATTTGGAGCAAGGAGAATGTCAAATGGATCCCCGAGCAGTGGAAGTCAGTTATTTTCTCGGATGAGAAGAAATTCAACCTGCATGGCTCTGATTGGAGACAAACGATTCGCCGTAAACGTGGTGAAGAATACCATCCAGACTGTATGGTGTCTACAGTGAAATTCCGTACCAGCCAAATGATGTGGAGGTGCACTTCATATCACCTGCAGTTTTTAAAAGGTTCCGTAAATGCCAATGGATACCTAGCTATATAATGGAAGGCAAATTGCTGCCAACCATTAGAGACCATTTCAACCTGCCAAGTAACTACATCTTTCAGGACGACTCTGCTCCTTGTCATCGGGCGAAAAGTGCAAGTACGTACTTCTGTAGTTACTTTAGCTTCATTTCTGCATTGGAGGTTCGACAGTAATGTGTTTACATTTGTTACAGGGGGAAAATGGTTGGAAGAACAGTCCATTACAACTGTTAGCTGGCCAGGAAACAGCCCGACCGAACCTAAATCCTATAGAGAACTGTTGGCATCGTGTGGAATCTGCAGTTGCCAGAAAGAAACCAAAAACTCATCATGTACTTGAGGAAGCCATAATTCGTGTTTGGAACCACGAACTATCAGTTGATTATCTTCAGAAATTGGTCTTGTCAATACCTCGACGGTGTGCTGCTGTCATCAGGGCCAGAGGTGGTTCAACTAAATATTAGTTTGCACCTGGTGAACTTTCATTTTGTTTTCTACTTAAAATGATAAACTGAGGCAAAGTGAGGGCTTCTGATAACATTTCAGCAATAATTGTCGTTTTTTACCAAAACTGTTGTATAAAGGTTGCAAATGCTTATTTTGGAATATTTTGAGAGCACCTGTCAAATATTACTTAGCTTTGCCTTAACTATTAATAAATATCTTTTGTTTATATTCCTATTTGTGATGCTAGTCATTAATGTAACATGCCATCGCGAAAAAGGGTCAGAAATGTGAAATTCCTAGATGAGCACTTTCTTTGAACACCAGTGTATAACGCTCAGCAACATCAACATCCATTGGGGCGCAACTCAAGATCAGGTCTCTTCCACACGGAAAGGACAGAGATCGTGATACTTTTAGTCGACAAGGTTGTGATATGCGCATGTGTGCTTTTATAAGTGTATATACAGGATGATTCAGAACTGCTAATTTCTATAATGGGTTCCTGACAGTAAAAGGATTCAAAAATGTTCATAGGATTTTTTTTTTCTTCCAAAAATGGCGTAGTTTTTAAGAAAAACGGTGTTAATATTTCGTGACGTCACCCGTTCTAGAGAAATGGGTACGAAACGACATGGTTACATTCAAATAAAGTGACATTAGTCACTGTATTTGTTACGAGTTGTGTTTATAACATAACCAACGGGAATTCATCAAATAAAGTTTATTCATAAAAGGTGAAATATCCCTTGATTTATAAGTATCGCTTCCGCATTTAGCCTGCAGGAAGATAACGCAGGTTTTCTCAGCACACACTTTCTGTGTGAGTGATATTCAATTAATATTCACAGTGTAATGCGGAACGGTAGGCATTCCAAAGGGCAAATTAGAAAAAATGCCGTGTTTGGGATATTGCCTTAATTCATCCTGTTTAAAAAAAAAAAAAAAAAAAAAAGAAAAATCCAAATATGAATTACACAAGCAGCTGAATCTTCTTGATAATCTTAATTCCAACTTTATTTTTCATTCTGAATCACCTATGTGTGTGATTCAGAATGTTGCGCCATAAATTCTACAGTAGCTCGTCATTTCTTAGGGCCATACTTTCAGGATCTGAAAATAACGAAAAAATAAATGTTTATCATATAAACACTTGCACAATTCTGAATGGTTATGGCTATTTGAATATCTTTTAAAAAATGTAGTTTTTTTGTAGTTTTCAGTGGTAAAATAAAAACATAAACAAAATAAAACAATAAATAAAATAAGGAAGCATATATGTGAATAAACATATTAATGGGCATGTGCTTGCGTTCTTATTTCTTATTTATTTTTTTATTGAAAATTCCACGAATATTTTTTTAAAATTGAAACAGCCACAGCATTGTAACCGTTCAGAATCGGACACATGTTTATTTGAACATTTTTCACTTTTCAGGTCATGAATTGATCCTGAAAGTAGAGACCACATGTTATTAAACATGCTATATGTGTTACTAAGTGGCCTGCTATATTATTTGATTGCTCACTATTAGTAAATTTAATGAAATTAAGAACAGAATACTACTAAATGACAAAAATCTTCGAAAAACTATTTTTTTAAATCTCATCTTTTGAGCAAACTACCGTTTTTGCATGAAGTCGGTGAGTTCAGGAATACAGAACTTTCAGATTCTTTATTCTTCAGTCGAATCAGACGTTGATTCATTTTTTATTACCTTTTTGTATTATGATATACTGTAGTTTCTCCGAATTGGTCCACAGTACAAATTAAGGGAGCTCAATCGTATTCATAATAGCCCACGAAACAAAAACAGAAATCGGATTAAACTAGGGATTGAATATGAAAAGTAGCATTTTATTCTTAACGATTAAGCGATTAGCTGTATATATCCTAGTACTTTTGTATAGTTCTTTTCTTTTTTGACTGCTTTCGATTAAATCTGCTTCTGTGCTGCATTATTTCAACTTTAAGGCTAAACACATAGCCAAATGAAGAAAAAACAAAAGTAGGCATATGCTTTATAGATATTAAGTACGGATCTTATTGCCATGTAGTTATAATGGACATTACTGTAGTAGTAAGAAGGTGGTCAGTACACAGAAATCTTGGGAAATGCCGGCTAACCCAGTCGCGATTTATTTTGATGCTCCAGACAGAAATATGCCAAAAGAGGCTCTCTTATGAGAAGTGTCTCGCATTTATTAAGTTTAATTCTTCTGCTTCGCCATTTTGCCTTGAGAGCAACAAGTAAAGGAGCTTTGCTGCGTAATGTCGATGATGACCTTTCATCCAGATGCGTTGTATTAGTGGAAAACGTATTTTACGTGTGGGCAGTGCCGATTCACCAACTAAAGGGGGGGGGGAGAAGGGCGAATGAGAACTTTTAATATTTTATTCTTCTGTGTTCTTGCCTTATTTCTCAACACCCCAATGATCTGGTGGCAAGACTAGAATGGTGGATAATAAATTAACGTAAAACAGTTTCAAAAACTTACCGTTCCTTTTTAAGCAATCACACACAGCTACCAACGCAGCTGAGATACAGGTGGTTGTAGACCAAGCCTGTAATGGCCACAGAAGCTGCATCTCCATGGAAGCTGCATCCGGCTTCTTTCATCCTGGCTGTCAGCTGAAGATGCTGAGAGCGGGTTGTCCGTCATCTACTCTGGTGACTCACCGAAATCCTGTTTTACAGCTTATTATTCCACAAAGTTTGCATTTTTCTTTGATGTTTCTTTAAATGTAGCTGTGAGATGAAATGGGGACACAATAAATGTCGTTCCTGAAAACCCAGCAAGTCGCTTCTCTGCCGTTTTTGTTTTTCTGAAACTGCCCTTTTATCCTTCAAGGCACGAAGAAAATCAGGTAAAAGTCATTACGCAAGTACTGACTCACACTGCAACAAGCTGTACTTAAAGATGCTGTGCCGTTTCCGCCACAGGGCCAACGGTAGAGCAACCCCAAACAGCCAACAGAGATCGCACGTAGGTCACAGCATCACCCCTTGCTAGGTGACGTAGGCAGATTGGGACTCAATGAGTGGCTCATGGACTCGCTTGAATAGCGCTCGATATTTCCTTCCCTGTGTTCTGCGGTTGTCGCGCGCGCACACGACAGCCAGCTACGTTGCTAAGGAAACAGAGATCTGCAGTTGGAGGCGAGATACAGAATCCCACAAAGCGCCGAGGAAAAGTGCATCGGCGTATGACTTGTCTGTATCTCTGCTGCCGAACGGTAATTAAAAGATGGTAGACGCGCTGAAAGAACTTAATAATTGGCTGCGGTGTCATATTATATTTAACTAAACCAACTTACAGGAAATCTCTTTCCTTTGATGGTGCTAGGAAGGAAGAGGAACGGTCAATTAATCATCATCTGTTGTTAAACTACTATAGAGAAGTTCCTTCCAGAATTGTGAATGATTTCCAAGGAACAAAAGCTGCTTTCTTTTCTGGAACTTTTCTCCTCATTAAACCTTAAGGTATGTCACAAAAGAAGCCAGACAAAACTGACTTAAATTCGTCCCTGATAATCACTTTTAAATTCATGCACAGCTCCTTAAAATTACAAGCTGTGTGGGCTGCTATTACGGAAACGGGAAGTATATGGCTTCAGAAAGAAAAACGTTATTTTGTTATTAATTTTTGTTAGTCACTCAGAAAAAATTGAGGGCATTTAAAAATTGTCGGTGGACTATGTATTAATAGGCGGTGGTCTTTCCCTTAATTTACTCTCCCAAATATAATGCATTATTACAAGGAAACGTCTGTCTTTTTGTCGAGGGATAGGATTTAGTATTTTTCTTATGTTTGAAATCTAATGAATCGCATAAATTACTGACTGATAGCAGATATTTTTATCATTAAAGAAAGCGTAACACAGTTCTGCAAGCTGTAAATTAAATAATTAAATCTAATAATCTGGGAATTACTAGAGACAATGTTCTTTAACGGTCAATATTTTTAGTGTGCTGTTGGGTGTAGAAATAAGAAGCGTAATTGTGGTCTAGTTCCCACCACAGAATCATCGGTAACTTAACATCTAGTTATTTACCCTATTATTTTCATGCACCGATTCTTAATAGAGAATTCTACGGCAGCTCAATTGAACACGTACAAATATATGTGAAGAACGTATACACTACCTATTTACTCTGACTATCAGAGGGTATCAGGGTTATCAAAGCAAAGTACAAAACTCAACTTTTTTTCTACAGCAGTACCTGGAGTATTACAAACAAATTTAATGAATTTGAGCCTTTTATTTACCAAATCAGTTGATGCTGATGATACGAGATGAAAATCAGTTCTGTGAATACTGTGTGTTGCAAAAAAATGGGAAAGGACGGAATGATGGGTGGGGGGGCTGATTCTTCTAATCAAAAACTGCCTGAAGGTTGCAACAGTGTTCTCCTGATATCAAGATAGCATGAATACTGAGCCAGCGAAATGACTTCCAATAAAAGATGGATGATAGTGGGAGTGGTGCGGTATGTTATAAGCCATATGACTGAGTAGTATGACAAAACTCTTTAGGCTGTTTAGAAGAAACATTAACTCTGACAGCGAAAATGAAAACCCAGTTTTTTTAGATGCAGAGGAAGCAATATTTATGTGCTTATAACAAGAGAGATTAGAAGTCCGGATATGTGATCTTGTCTAGAAATCTGAGTTTCGTCGAAGATAAGCATAGGAGCAGAAGAATCCTTTTTGTGAGATAAGACAGGATTGAGTTTTAGAAGGATTGAAATTAAGTTATCTTTTCCCAACTGGAGAATTACCTGGAGATCAGCATTTCGGGAATTGGTAGTGGATATTCGAGAAATTGAAGCTGTTTATGCAGGGCAAGGTGTTTCAAACTGGAAGGCAAAAAGCAATGTGCTATCATTAGCAAAACTGTGGAGAGGATTTCTAGTCACTGGAAGAAGGTCATTAATATACAAGAGGGAAAGAGTGGGAAAAATATCTGAAACATGGGAAACACTGGTATTGGTGGAGAAGTTAGAAGTCAGAGCTGTCTACCGTTATTCGCTGTGAGCGGTAAGAGGGAAAACTGGATACACACAGAAAACAGTCGGAAATCCATAAAATGGAAGCTTATATAGAAGACCTTAATTCCAAACACGAGCAAAAAGTCTTTGAAATGTCAAGAGCATGCTACAGTTTCACCAAACTTTTCCATTAAATTTGTCCATAGATGGGTAATATAGACCAGTATATTAACAGTAGTTCGACACTGACGGAATCCATATTAGCGATCATTGATCAGATGGAAGGCTTATAGATAGTTTAGGATTTGGTGGTTATTGATTTCTCCATTATTTTAGAAAGAGTATACATTGAGTGATTACTGAATAATTATGACCACCCCTATGAAATCTGAATGCAACCCGTTGACCACGTGAAGTATGAGAGTGCGGAGTTAGTCGACATACGTCGCATAGATAAGGTGTCAGTGGTTCAGTAGGTAGTAAAATTCCAAGCGTGGTGGGTAAAAGGAAGGATTTATCGGACTTTGATAAAGGACAGATTGTGGGTGCTCGACGAGCAGGTGCCTCGATTTCCCAAACGGTTAAACTGGTGGGGTGTTCGAGAGCCGCCGTAGTTAGGGTACCAGGACTGGAGTCAAAATGGTCAAACAACGACGGCTCGTTCGTTATTTCGTTATTTGGTTTTTAGGAGCATTAGCAACTAAGGCCATATTGCTCCGGGATATGCGGTGGTCATTCCTTGACCTTTCCGCATACTCCGTATTTGGTGGTGACGGGCTCGAACCCCGGTCTAATCAAGAAGCATGTGCTACGCACTGCTGCTCCTTCCCACCTGGCTACGGAGGCGCCCGACAACGACGGCAAAACTGAAAGGTCAGCGAAACGTTGATGTTAGAGGTGAGCGCTGGGTCCGACGACTCGTACAGGGGAACAGGTGCAGCACTGTTGAAGAGTTGACTACCCAATACGACATCATGGGCCAACCCAGAACAATATCTGGCATGACCATTCGTCGCACGCTCGCACGTATGGGCTATACCATCAGACGACCCCTATGACATCCTCTCCTAACCAAGGTTCATCGGCGTAAAAGACGACTCGCCTGGTGCAAAGAGCATGCAAGTTGGTGAGAAGAAGGTGTGCTGGTCGGATGAGTCATGTTATTTACTCCACACAGTGGATGTTCGTGTACGGATTTGGCGTCAACAACATGAGGCTCTTGATCCATCATGCATGGTATCAAAGGTGGAGGCGGTTGTATGGTGTGGGGCATGTTTCACTGGCAGGAATGTGACCCCTGGTGCATGTGGAACAACGTATCACTGGTCTCCGCTATCGTTAACTCCTTGCTGAATTAACTTTTTCCCGAATGGCGATGGTATCTTCCAAGATGACAATGCGCCAAGCCAATGGGCACTTGTGCAGGAATGGTTTGAGGAACACAGTTCTGACTTCCATCATATCGATTGACCTCCGAACTCCAAGATATCAATCCCATAGGGCACTCGTGGGACACTATGGAAAGGCATATCAGGCGTCTGGATACACCAATCACCTCCATACCTGCATTGCTGACTGCATTACACACAGCTTGGTTGGCCATACCTCCCGAACGCTTCCGACATCTTGTTGAATCAATGCTACGTCGGATAGCTGCTGTACTGAGGGCAAAACGAGGACCTACGAAGTACGAGAGACATGCTCCATTTGAGAACAGACCATCACTAAGTGTTGTGATCTGAACTGCCCAGAGTATCGCTCATCTTGACCGTGTACTTGGAAGGGTTGTTTTTGAGAAAAATATCAAGAATGCTGGCTTTGTGTTTAGTATTGTCGGGTATTCTGGTAGGAAAATGAACAATCTGTGCGAGGTCACTTGTAATTGCAAAAGTCTCAATATCACAGCCATCTAGAACTGTGAACATTATAAAAGTCACCAACGAAAATTACCTCACTGTTACGAAAGTTAAGTTTACAAGTCAGAGGATTCCTAGTGATTAGTGGAGTTGGGAAAACGATAGAAGCAATAGACGAATTTTGCGGAATGAGGTAGAGAGATTTTCTCTACCCCATTCTGCAAAATTCTCGAGAAGATCGAAATTACTAAGACGCTGATAGGGAATATCAGAACGGATATACGCACAAGTACCACATTTGAAGCGAAAGGAATCGTACAGCGAATAATTAGGACAACTGATACGAGCAGTGGTTGAAGCAACCAATTGAGATTCTGTCATAAAAAGTAAGTGCTGCTTGACAGACTGAAAGTGGAAATGGACATCATTGAGATTGGAACTGAGACGACGTATATTTGTAAAATGAACGAGGAAGTGTTTGGGAAGTTTAGATCTTTACGCAGATAAGTTTGTTCTATTAGTATGACTATTGATGGTGTACTGTATTCAGCAGTAAGAATAGGTGGGGAGGACATGTTATGAAGTAATGAAATTTTTGGATATAGCATACACATCAAAAATATATCCAGCTCCTTCAGATTACCTGGTCTCGACAGTGTCCCTACCCCCGCACGCATACATACATGTATGTATGCTGGGGAATACTATTTGACAGAATAAAGGCAATGAGATTATACACCAGCTGATCCGAGTGTCTCCTAAAGAGTTACCAGTAGGTTCGGTCCGGTCCGGTGGACTATCTTACGGCCGGCCTGCGAACGCCGTTTTAGCTGTACCCTCGAAATGTAAGGAAGATTGGATCTCTCCATAATTCCCATCATAATCTCAAAACACATCAATCATACTGCATGATGGAAGAGATAGGAATTGCTGGAGCTTTTCTTTAGAGAATAAACATGGGTTTCACTACTACAAGCCTCCAAAAGCAAAGTGATGGTATTGCACCGGTTGATGAGAGTCATCTACCATTTATAATGGTAACTACATTCTTCTGTGTGATGTGAATACTACACCTCAACCTCTGCTTATATTGACTCACACCTATGTAGTCAACTCCAATATACTAAGTGCCGTATTTCAGGACTTGCACACTGCGGTTATACTCAGGGTTACCAACAGTCCCACTATCGAGAAGGTGCAAGAAGAAGAAGGTAATAGGGAAGTTGATATTAAGGTATCAGGGATATTTAGCTAGTGGAATGGCTTGCAATCAAGGGAAGATGATATTTGTGGGTATGCTACAGGCCAAATGAGAGTATGACAAAATTTAGGGAAATTAAATTTGCTATAAAGTACTGTTGTGTGATTAAGGGTGACTTTAACTTCTTGCAGATTGAAAATGCACTATATGATAGGAAGTTTTTTTTTAACAGACTGGATGATTGCGATTTATAGCAGCATGTCCGAGAGTGTACAAGGGGCTCTAATATCCTAGATCTAGTTCTCGCTCAGGAACCCAACTGTATCAAAAGCTTGATAGTGGGTGAGGAGAGAATCAATAACAGATAATCAGAAACAATACCATAAAATGGGGTTCATCGAAAGAAACCTAACTGGTCAAAGTAAATGTGAGACCTTCAATTTCAAAAGAGGAGGCCATAATGGGATGAGATATTTCTTTGACTTGGTTTATTAAATTGTCTGATACAAATATGCTGTGGGAAATATTCAAGGATTTATCCTCGAAGCCACAAACGTATAAATGCACGTGGTCATAGTCAGATGCGAAAATTGATCACAGTTGGTTTAAGAGTTTAATTGAGCCAGAGAAACAAGCATGGGACAGTTACAGACCATCACGTGATTTTGATTTGTATGAGTATTAATTATAAAAGAATCTGTAACAAAAAAACACTAATGGCGGTAAGATGGATGAAAGAGTAGCAAAAAGAGCTAAGAACGAGGACAAGTTTTCTTCTCATGTATGAATACAAACTAGAAGAGTTCTAGTTCTAAAGTAGAATCATATAGGCCACCGAATTTGTTGCAGCGGAAGACCCAGCTTTTCAGAAACAGCAGGAGTTGAACAGATACTTTTCAATCATATTTATAGTCGAATACAAGCTCTAGTTTCTGAGGAATGTTAAGGGATATGATTGCAATAAATTAAGTGATATAATGATCTCGAAGAAGCGATTGTTGGAAAAGCTACTGAATTTGATGGTGGACAGGATTCCAGTGAAGGGTGTTATATATATTCAGTTATAATTTTAAAAAAAACTGCTTGTGAATGTATCAAACAATTGAGAATGTTAATGAGGACGTCAATAGGCTCGGAGTATGATCCATTTGGATCGGAAAAGTGCTAATGGTCTCCTCCCAGTCCACAAAGGTAATGCTAAAGGGGAGTTGGATAACTGTAAACCAGGTGACTTCTCTATTAGGAAAGATCAAGGATTTATGGTTAGGGATGCGATTCTGGGCCATTTCGACAAAAATATATGTTGAATAGATCCCAGCATGACTTCGTTAAGAGAAAATCATGTCAGACCAATCTGGTGAATTACTATAATGTAGCCATCAAACAGTTTGTAGTAACAATTTTAGTATTAAATTATATGGAAGGAGTTGGAATTGCTGGTAAGATCCTATGCTGGTTCACTGGAATAAGATGTTTCCGAACGACTGAGGCAATACGTCTGGTAAGTTTTTAAAGCGGAGTTGGATGTTTATCATGTGAGAATAGGAATAGTACGAATATTTTATTTTATTGTTTTTGGGTTGAGGCAGAAAAAGTTAGCTTCCTTGAATCATTTACTGATAATATTTCTATGCTTCCAAAGTGCGAATTTTTGATGTATGCAGTTAACGCACCACATATAAAATTCAGTGAACTGAAGTAATAATGGGTATTCACTGTGTTAATTAGGAAGCGAGCTGTTTCTATTTATAATCTCATAGAGAAGAATGTGTTTACGGAAATGTGCTGCTCATCCGTTTCCTCATCTATGAATAGGTTCAGCGTATTTTGAGTATCCCGTTGCACAATACGCAGTGTAGCGATTTGCTTTAATTTCTGTTATTTTTACTTATTGCAGTTAAGTCTCAGATCAGTGAAGAAATTATTTGTTTAGACAGTGCATTCAATTAATTGTGTCCATTAAACTACATTCGGGAAGGCTATGTAAGAAGGATTTACAATTACTATAATTGTAAATCCTCCATTTACAATACAAATACTCTTGCAAACACATTACATAAAATGCCGGTTCCTGTTACCGCCATGCACAAGTTTAATTTTAATTTCGACGAAGAGTGTGTATGATCTCGAAGTTTAGCGTGGATTCTAGAGGTAAACAGTAGTTTAATGATCGAGCGTAGCAAGAATCTTGATATCTAAGTAAAAATGTATTACCTGTATAAATCCCACTGACTGAAATAACTGAATCAACTTTCTTAAAAGGCACTGGTAATAATTCCACTTCCAAAACTCGTGTTGAGTGCTCTGCAACTCAACACCAATCATCATCATCATCATCAGCCATTTTCAATCCACTGCAGGATGAAGGCCTCTCCAGCAACTTTCCGTTTCCTTCTGTTTTGTGCAATGGCCATCCATTTACTACCCACAAACTCGTGAATTTCATCTGTCCATCTCCGTCGTTGTCTTCCAGGTTTTCTTATAGCTCTTCTTGAGTACCATTCTGTTATTTTATTAGTCCATCTGTCATGTCTTCGAGCTATGTGTCCTGCGCAAGACCATTTTAGTTCTGTAGTTTTGATAAGAATGTCCTTTACTTGAGTTTGCTGCCTAATCCATGTGTTTCTTTTCTTATCTAACAGTCTGATTCCAAATATAATTCGTTTCATGCTTCACTGTGTAGTTCTCAGCTTCTCTTCCATTCTTTTGGTGAGTGCCCAAGTTTCACTTCCATAAGTCATGGTGGGAGTATACATTGATTCATTATTTTACGTTTCAGACAAACTGGAATATTGCTCCTCAGTATGTGACTATATTTCCTGAATGCTATCCATCCAAAATTTATTCTTCTCTTGACTTCCAGCCATTTATCATTATTACATCTAATGACTTGTCCCAGATAAGTATATGAATCCACCTTTTCAATTACTGCTCCTTCAATCATTATATCCATTTCTGTGGCATACTGTTCATTACTTTTGTTTTAGTCATATTCATCTTTAGTCCGAAATCCTTACTAACACTGCATAACTCATTAAGATTTTCCTCTAATTCTTTGGGATCGTGGCTTATGATCACAATGTCATCTGTAAATGGTTTAGGTACTCGCCATTCACATTGACTCCTTTCTGCGACCAGTCTAATCTTCTGAAAGCTTCCTCAAGAACAGCAGTAAACAACTTCGGAGATATTGTCTCCCCTTGTCGAACTCCTTTCTCAATTTTAAATTTGTTACTGTCTGTCTAGTCTAATAAAGGAGGTAGCGTTATCATATATTTTATTCAACTCAACACCAATTTTATTTGCTATTGCAATCTTTTATTACGCGTTTTAGTATAAGTCAGATAACATGTTTAAGCTAATAAAAAAAAGTAAACAATGAAAGCTCTTATGATTCAAAAAGAGTGGGACTCGTTTCTTCAAGATAGACAATGAAAGCTCTTATGATTCAAAAAGAGTGGGACTCGTTTCTTCAAGATAGTGGTAGGGCTGCCTCACCCCCCCAAATAAACAAAAAAAAAAAAAACAGAAATTAAGAGGCGCTGTACTTAAAGCGATCGCGATAAGTGTGGCAAATTCACTGTGAAGAGACGAAATGAGTGAATTAGAAAATATCAAATACCGGCCACTCAAGAAACTCGACAGCAGACACCATCTGGGATGTATTTGATGATATAAGAGGCAGTGTGAAGACAAGGCCAAGACATTTGCTTATTTTTTCAATAGCAACTGATGAAAGCGCAGATGTAACTGACGTGTGATTAGCCATATTCATTGACAGAGTCGATCAGGATATGAATATGGCAGATGAGTTAATAGAGTTACTGCTGATGGAAGTTGCATTGCTACAGAGAATATTTTCAAGAGCACGATCACAGCTTGCAGTGGGTTCGGATGAATTGGACAAGGGTAAAGAGTGAATTATCACTTCACAGAAAATATCACTATCACTTTGCCGCAAGGACGGAAATACGGAAGAAAGAATATGGGCAGAAATGAAGAGCAAAGTAACACAGAATCTCAATATATATATAGAACATACTTTTTGAGCTTTAATATTTACATTTTTCTAGCGCTTAATTTACATTATTATTTTCTGTTATTACTTTTAAATCCACTTAACATCCACAGAAGTTGACGTTAATTGTAGCATATTTTTAATGTGACCAACTAAATCTAATAGAGCCTGTTATCCGTTTATAATAATGATTTTTTTCGACTATTTCATTTTTTGCTTGGATTTTTTATTAATATTGAGAATTGGGAAAGACCCTTTTTATTGTGACTGTGTTGTTGGTTACATTACACAGTCATGAGAAAGAAACATCCCTCTTCGACTGTCATGTCTTTTTCTGTTCCCTTGAGCAGATGATTAACATAATTTCACTAATTTTTTGCGGAGGGAGATGTTTTTTTAATTAGATTTAGTTTTCGAACAGTTGATTTTATGCCTCGTCCTCAATCATATTGATTGTTTGACAAGTAAGTCCATTATGTACAGGACGTACATAACCTACAGGAATTATGTACAATAGTAAGGCAGTGCGGAAAGAAATGACTGGAATTTTTTTTTCCCGTGAAGCTCACTTCATCGAGGGGTCGCTGAGTGGTATTGTACATGGTTTAGGGGTGAAGAGCTATGCAATAGGTTTATTCATATCGCAAAAACTCTGTTGACGTCAAAATGTTTCAATATAATAAAATTATAATATTTAAATTAAATATTCTAATTTTTTAAAAATTTAAATTAATATTATAAAATTTGAATATTTTCATATTGCTATAAATGTTTTAAATTAATAATATTTAGAGCCCTCACAGAACTGTAGAACACACCACTGGCAACAGTGACTGGTAAAGAAACCTTCTCGACAAATAGGGAGTACTTGTCTAGCAGTCGCTGAACGCATTAGAAATATGCTGGAATATTTGAACGGTGTTGTTCAATGCCAGCATTTGTTGTCCTAGTATAATTCGCCAATCAGATTATCGAACAACCGAAATTTCATGGATTCAGGTAGGGTAACTGAGGTGGTCAAGCAGTTGGGAATTGATTATGCGGTCTTAGATCTTGATAGACGTGCCGCGAAGCAACTGTGTGGCCTCTCTAGTTTAAATGTTGAGAATGACACCCCGGATGAGGAGTCATGGTATCGTGTACGAGTCACGGAACGGGACCATGTGGTTGAACCTTCTATAAGCAGAACGCTTCTATAATGAACGTCGCAGTGAATCCAGTTCCCATAGTAACACGTGGGAAGTGCAGTGAAATTTTATCACACACGGATGTGATGTTTCCCATTCCAAGAATCGTGGGTGTTGATATTACCGTTCATTTGGAAGTGTGGCACGTTGGTTCACAGAATGAACCAAGCTAGTTACCTGTAAGGAGATCGAAGTTAATGCTAACAATTTTTTTTCGCATTTACTTCTATTATGAAGCCATTTATGATGCCTGATTCCGAAATTTATGTTCATACCTTTAAAATAATTGTAACGTTTATCTTACAGTTGTATTTTTTAAAATTTTCACATCAACACATTATTGCAATTGCCTCCATATTTGTTCGATTGTAACACCTATGAGACTCGGTTATAGTGTATAGTGTGTTTAGGGTCTAACGGCACCAGGGGTTTCCCCCATCTCCGCGTAATATACATTGTGGTGTGATACCGAACACTGTAGAGGCCAGAGGTTTAAAAGTGTGTGGATATTGTGGTGTGTAATGTTTTGTACCGTTGTTCATCTGGTCTTTTAGCCGTTGGGTCTCAAATGAACCCACCGTTGCCCACACTATACCTCGTGGAGGCAGACCAGGTACACCAGTATTTTAGAAATTTACTATTTACTCTGGCAGGTCCTGCCACCTAATTTCCTGAGATTTCAGTGACTAGGACCTAAAAAAAAAAAAAAAGTGGAGTGGGGGCTTGTGTAATTTTGGCAAGGGTCAAACGCTAGTCGCAAGATAGCTAGAGAGGGAAGGGAGACTGAAGACTGGGGGGGGGCGAAAGACAGAAATATGGGGTCAATAGTGAAGATAACCCCAAAAGTCGGCGGGGCAGGCTCATGCCTCGCCAGGTGAAGATAGGGGATGGCAGGGGGGAGGGTACAGAGTAACCATTCCCTGCCAAGGGAAGGGAAAGAAAGTGAACCGAGCGAGGGTACCCGGTTCAGATCGCCTAATGATGTTTCGGCAGCAAACTGCACAATGTCTTTGTCAGGTCTTCGTATGCCATTCCTGGGACATGTCCCGTCCGTGTGAGTGGTTAAGTCCAGATAATGATTCCAGTTTAAGCCAGTGGTCAGATCCAGGTTAAGTTAATGATTAGTTGTTCTTCAGATTGTAGCTGTTAGGTTTTTGTTTGGTTGACACATCTAAGGATGAAGATTGACACAATTATGGATGAAGAGTGGTTAGTTTGTGGGAAAATTCCTGATTCCTGCTAAGGTTGTGGGTATGTTCTTCTTCTAGTAAAAAGATCCTGCGCAAACTGCGTTAAGGCTTTATAGTTGTCCTCGCTCTCCAGGAGATATTGTTCTTGGTTTATTGGCGAGAAACGTATTCTAATTATTAAGAGGCAGCGGAGGTCTTCGTATAGTTGGCAGTAGTGCATGAGGTGCTCCCACGTCTCTGGCTGTCCACAGTGGCAGAGAAGGGTGTCACTCAATCCGAAACTGGAGAGTTTTGCTCTTATTGCGCCTTGTCCCGTGAGCAGGTAAGATGTCAGCAGTCCCGGTGAAAACCAGTTTGGGCTTTTGGGAAACACTAGTTGATTATCCGGTATGAATCTTCGGGTGACTTCCCCTTTTGTCGAAGTCGTCCAGCGGATTTGCCAGGCCTACTGTAGGTGGGTGAGAAGGCGTTTTTTCTCGAGTTTAAGATCGTTCGCCGGATCAGTTGTGTAGTCTAGGCAGGCGATTGCTTTGCCTTTGGATAGTTGATAAAGCAACCCTCAGCGGACGATCTCTAGGTCCAGGGGGAGAGCGCCCAAGAGGACCTGGAGGGCGTGGGTGCTTACAGTACAGCAGGCTCTCGAGATTGTCAGTAGAACTGAACGTTGAATGGTCTCTAGCTTCCCTTTTGTTTACTGCTGTTACCGCCTTGTGGAACCAGACTCCTGATGCGTATGTTATTGCTGGTAAGAAGACTGCCTTATAGAAGAGGGCTAGGGTCCTCTTCTTAAGCCCCCAGTCGCGACGAGTGACTCTAGCTATTAGTGCGGAGTATTTTTTGATTTTGCTTCGGAGGTAAGTAAGATGGGGTGTGAATGACAGATTTTTATCCAGCAGAATACCAAGAGACTCGGTTATAGGAGATGTAAACTAACGGAAAAATAATATACCGTAGAGATTTTGTTGGAACTTTTTTTTTTGATCTTCAAAGGATTACAATCGTCGCAGCATAATCATACAAGCATAATTTTACCACAAGATTCTATTGCTCCTGACAAATATTCTTCTTACCTTCTTTTTTTAAGAAGTGTAGTTTTTCTTAAAAATAAATTTTCGTTTATAATACTCCGGGACGACTACATAAGGTCGAGAGGAGTTTACAGGATAGAAAGAATGAAAAAACATCAAGGTGTTTATAGCCACGCGAGTTTGAACCACGATAACTCAAGCGCGTGTACTTGTCGTACGTATGTAGCAGTGCACCAGACCACTCGGCTACGACGGTCGTTTCCTTGTTCCGGTTCCAATCATTTTGGTTAATTGTTGGAAAGTTAACCATGGTTGTTAACCTTCCTCTTTTAAGAACCCTACTAACTTAGGGAAGCGTGTTTCATACAATTTACATAATTTCCATTTACAAATAAAGTTGGATACAACTTACGCCATTAGTTACCGTTCTATCACCGTATTCAACTCTGTCGCCAAAAACTTTAAAACGTTAATTTTTAAGTATCACAGTAATCTGCCTTCTTCCTTTTATAGCAGTCACAAAATACAGTTTTCTTTCTAAGAATTTATCCTTTCTAATCTGGCATTGGTAAAGGTAAACAGACCCTTTTCTATTACTCGATGTATCCTATACATTTAATTGTATTATTCCTGGTATTTTTAAACTTTAACTGTGGTATGGGTTTTTTTTTTTTTTTTTGCTGAAACTACTTGAACAGCTGCTTAGTAATCTGCATATATCTGTTGTCGTTGATGGTGAGCCTTCACGTCCTTTTATTTTCACATGGCGACCCAAGGGCTCTGCTCTAGCCCTTAATCTGTATTATACAGGGTGTCTCAAAAATATTGGTACAAACGTTTAGGGGAGGTAGGTAACATCTAAAGGAATGTGAATCGCATAGGAACCCATAACCGGAAACGTCACGGGAAAGTAGTAGCAGAGGCACAAGAAGCAGAAATGACACAAGACAGTAATTAGTGGCAAACATTTATTTGACATAATATTAACAATGGAGTACGAGATGGATGCATTTCATGATGTTACAACAGATGCTCGAAGGTTCCACCAAGAGAAGCGATGCATGCGTGACACCGACGCAGCATGGATTGGCGGACACGGTCGAACACACCTGGAGTTTCTTTGACAGTAGCAGCAGGGCAGACGAGTCCTGCCACGAGATCCATTTCCGTCTTCACATGCGATTCATACACGATAGATTTGAGATCCCCCCCACAGAAAGAAATCAAGGCTCGATAAATCAGGTGAGTGTGGGTGCCAGGCAATGGGTCCACCACGGCCAATCATCGACGCCCAAAACGCCTGTTCAAATGGTCACGAACACACCTTCCATAATGGGTAGGCGCCCCGTCAAGTTGAAACCAAATGTTGCATCTCACATTTGCTGGAACATCGTCAAGTAACCCTGGTAGAACTTGTTCAAGAAAGATCCGATATTTAGCGGAGTTCATGCGGGATGGTAACAGGTATGGGCCGACTAAGCAGTCACCGACCATACCTGCCCACACATTTATTTCGAAGCGATGTTGTGCCGCATGGGGGGCGAACAGCGTGTGGGTTGTCGTGAGCCCACACATGAGCATTGTGCTGATTGAATAAGCCTTCCCGAGTGAAATAAGCCTCATCCGTGAACAAAACATAGGCTGGAAAATTCAAGTCTTGAACACTTTTTTGGAGAAACCACTGCGCAAAAGCCACACGTGCAGGATGATCTTGGGGGAACAGTAACTGAACCCTTTGGAGATGAAAGGGGTGTAAGGAATAGTTGTGCCAGACACGCTGTACACTGCAACGAGACACTCCTAAGCCAGAGGCAACGGCACGTGTGTTGGTTGTAGGATTATTCTGGAAGGCATTCAACACACTTTCTTCCATGGCGGGAGTTCGCGTCGAACGTGGTCTGCCCGCACTACTCTTGTTACCCCAAAAAAACCCATAATCGCACAAATTTTGATGCACATGCGCAAACAAACGGTGGTCCGGTACATGTCTGTCTGGGAAGCGTTCTCCATAAATTCGTCGAGCGGTTCGTCCATTGCCCTCTGCTAATCCATACACTAGGTGCATGTCTGCCAGCTCACAGTTCTTATATCGATGCATGCTCTTCGTGCGGCGACTACTGCTTGGATGAGTAAACCAGAAATTTTCCCTCTCGCGAACTGATGAACAGCGCCGTGTCCCAACTTACGGTGACGTTTCCGGTTATGGGTTCCTATGCGATTCACATCCTTTAGACGTTACCTACCTCCCCTAAACGTTTGTACCAATATTTTTGAGACACCCTATATATAAACGATTTCAGCATTTTTTAACAGCGCATAACTTCAATTTTCTTCGCAGTGTTCTCTCAGAAATCAGCTGATGAGGTCCTTGGTTAACTGTTTGCAGTAGTTCTTGTCCTGTTTGAAATCGTTTTTCGTTTACTAGATGCGATGTTCGTTGCCCTCGCGATCTTTTTGTACAAGCTTTCGGCCACAGTTCTGCGCTGATTTCTGGTTAATTTCTACTCACACCATTCCTTAAAATTCTTGTTACTGTTCGTTCTAAAGCACTAGCAAATTCAGCTACTTCTCTAACAGGATGTCCTTTAGACTTGCCAAATGTTATCACTTCTTTTTGCCACTCACTAACATCTTTTTTGCATCCCAGTTTTCGCTATGGAAACCCCCAGCTTCTTCAGTTACAGTTGCTATACCTCTAAATGGAGAAAACTGATTAACCTTGTACTCTTATGTTCAGTGCTGTAAGCAAATAAGCGTAGCAGATACACGTAGCTGATGTGCAGTGTGTTATTTGCCCTAAATACCAAAAGTGACCAATTTTTTGTCCGATGTCTGTATGTAGACTTGCCAATTATGTAAGTCAATATATAAAGTAGAAGTTTCTCATAACCGCAAGACATGCAAGTGCATGCTTTGTATTAATTCATGTTGTTTGCATCATAGACGAACAGAAACCTGCATGAATTCTTCCAACTGCATTCAAGAATTGTATTCATTTGAACCTGAAGCCATTTGAAACGGCTGGATTTTAAATTGGCCACCACTGAATGCATGATATAATTTGATTAAATGATGCGCAATTAAGGTTATACAATTAATATAAATGAAAGTGTCACTGTAATAAAAAAATATATTCTTTTGTTAGTAAGTGAAAATTACCAATACGCAGAAGCAATGTTCTGGCTTGCATATTCTCATACGGCACAGAGACTAGAGGGGAGAATTAGCAGAGTAAAAGAAAGCTACTTATCTAATTGGAACAGAAATCATCAGTCATGCAGAAGCCCAAAATACGAGTAGATAATTATTAAGAAGGTAATTTAGATATTAAAAATTTAAGTTAAAAATAATAGTACAATATGTTACACACAAAAAGCGTGATTACATTTTGCAATATTTAATTTAATCATGTTACCTTACACATAGGTATGACAACTCTAAATAAAGATTAAGCCATAGAATAAATTTTATTAACCATATACAATTCATATTCTGCATCAATATGAATCATCACGGAATCAAGATTTAACTTTTTAATGAAAGTAAGAATGAGACTAGAGGAATTGTCACGACACTTTATTTTGCTTTTAGATTACAGAACGCTGGTATTCCTTGGAGGACTATACCATCTCATCTTAGATCAAAGAAATGGGAAAATCCAAATTTGATTATATATAACTTAATAAAGGAACAAAGAGTTCAGAGCGATTTGTATTGGTTGATGCTGATTAAGTGGGGGAAACGCAGATTGGCAGGTGTACATCTGAATTCTGGATAGTGTATTCGCGACCAGATTTTAAATTGGCTCATTTAAGTAGGCGATTCACAGCAGAATAGGGGTGCTTACAAGTCCTGGCTAGATTTCTGGTTTAGATAATAAAATTTAAAAAAAAAAATGTCTTAATGTATTATCAGATTTTGTTAAACATAAAAATTTTGTCTTTAAATCTATATTTTAATAATAGAATATCTACGGAGATGTGGGGCCTGAACGGAGATATTTTTCTTGGACTTGCCAAGGTCCTAATGGATAGAGACACGAGCTATTAGTAAACCTCCGGCGGACGGGGGAAATGGAAATTGCACTTTTGTTTTAGTAATTGTGATATGATAAGATTTTCAGTGGTAATGGAGAGCCCAAAAAGACAAATATTTTATACGTTACCAAATTTCCATTAAGCAGTCGATTGCTAAGAGAAGCCTTCCCAAACTTATGGGAGATAAGTCCACACCTTAAGGTAATTGGCATAGGGAAAAAAGCAGAGGATAGAGGAATAAGATCCTAAAGCAGGAGCATAGAGAACGTACCTATTTGAGAAATACTTGTAAAAATAGCCCTTTTTTTTCTCCCTGGTTTCCCCACTTATGCCCTTAAGTGGGGAAACCGGTATACCGTCACGTGTAGTGGTTTTGCTACTTATCACTCGTTTGGAGAGATCTGGTTTCGACTCCCGTCAGAAATTGGAGGAATTTTTGAAGGCCTTTCCTAAGGCAGAGTAGGGTTCTCCCATCGGATTCATTTTATGTTTTTCAGCTTCTACGACATGCATATCGATCCTTAAAAACTTGTACATAGCACTTGTACACTAGCAAAGGAAGGCCTAAGAAAATGAAGTGCGTGAAACGAACAGCTAGCTTGTAACTAGCGAGGTTTCATAAGATGCACTCTAGAGCCATAGTAATTCCTTATCACTTGCGCCAACCAAATTCAACTGGAGCACTGCATTGTATTGCACCGTACTGTGCGTCTTTATTTCTTGAGAGATAATACAGTATTTTCAAAAATATTCTGCTCTGCGAAGTCTACAATATGTTGTAGACTTCGCAGAGCAGAAATTTTTGTCTTCAACTAAGCGAAGTCTGATATACAAACTAGGCATGAGAAGAATAGATTGTTTCTCATGGGAAACAAACTGCTTATGCACAATTCCCAATTAATCATTACATCGATAATTAACTGATATTGTACACATATTCTAGCGTATTACTAAATAAGAATGCAGCCTTCCATGACTGCTTCTTGGCAAAACAACGCATTCCTCCATTAACGAGTGTTGCAGCTCGTTCATTCTAATGGAATCTAAATCGTTCACCTTTCAACCGCTTTGTTAATGAGAGTTTCTCTCTTTCGCTCTTCCTCCCTCCCTTCTGTGCCGAATCGTAGGCGCCGCCAGCGGGAGATATGATTTGTACTTCATAAGACATTATATCGCAGTTTCTGACAGATGCGGGAGAAAGCAAGATAACATTTTAATCGCCTTCACCTCCGATGCATTTATTACCCTTATGAATTCTCCCACGTTTCGAGGCGCCATGAAAATGTCTGCCTTAACGATTTTAGCGTTCTCTTTCGGTCTCTTTGTGAAGAAGGCGATTACAGGCCTGAAAATATGGGACTGTTTTCTTTTTATTGTTTTCGTGATTATCTAAAATAACTTCCGCCGCCATAATGCTTTTTTTTAAATATTACAATAAATTAGTAGAAACAATTTTATCGTTTTACAATTTCTTGCAAGCAGTCCGCCTTATGTAATGGCAAGCAACCGTCGGAATGGTATGCTATTGACATTCTTATTACTGGGAATTACTGCTTTAGCTGTTGTAGTAATATAAGAATTTATGGGTGCAGGACGGTGAATAGTTACTGTTTCAGTACAGCGAGACACCAGTACACCTGCTTACAACGCAAAGAACCAAGGGTTAAGATAGGCAAAGGCCTAGGAGGACTTTCTACGATTTTTTTTTTTTTACTCTGAAAACAAAAGTATGGCTAATATGTGGAACAGGTATGAAAATATGGCGAATATGTAGAACGTATAGGACCCACACACTCCGACTAGCGCTAAGTAGCTCTACCCAAAAGGGGGATAGTAAAATAAAACACTTTTAGAGAATAGTATAGATTAAGTAAACAATTTTTAAATAATAATGGCAATTTTTAATGCGCAGCGAGTTAAGTAAATATCAATGCAATAATAATACGAGAGTAATGAATTACAACTAATATTTATCAAGAAGCCACAGCACTGCCGTTGCTTAGCCAGACCAGTATTTAGATTAGCTAGACAGTTTAGGGAAAATTCGGCAAAGTTTTTACTAAATTATTTTATTTTAAATTTGGTGACAGTTTTTCTGTTTTAAATTTTGTATAATTATCCTGTTGCCAACTGAAGAATTTAAAAGTGTCTTTTCACTTTTCAGTTTAGTTCTTTCGTGCTATTATTGAAACAGAAGCCGACATTACTCGCTGTTTTGTAGTAATGTAAGGATGCTCAACTGAGATTAATTTTATTAGTATTGTCACATAACAAGTAACGTAATCGTGATGCATCTTAGTAGTTCTCAAACAGTAGGGTAATGATTCCTACCCAACCAGTATGTTTTTAAAGAAGTCATTTTCTATCCTTTTCTGGTGGGAGGGGGGGGATGGTTTGGGCCGCAACATACCATTATAAAAAAATACAAAATATATAGTCTCAAATGAAAAAAAAAAGGGGGGGGGTGCACTTCCTATTTCCGGAATTATTTGATGCTTCAGAAGTAGAAAAGTGGAAAACATTACCCTATAAAATGCTAAATTCATCACAAATAAATGCATTACATCTATTTTTTATACACTGTCCTGGCGAATAAAAAAAACTCATTACCCAGTGCATTACATTTCAGTCGCGTTCGAATCTTCTTTCTTAAATTGATTTTTTTTTTTCATTTTCTATGATTTAATAGATGTGAAAAGTAAATCTTGTTACCAATTACAATAAACTCTGTGAAATCCGAAACATTAGAATCCGACACATTTTACAAAAAAAAAAAAAACAAAAAAAAAAAACGATCCAGAAATATTAAGAAAGTAATCGCACATTTGTCGTCATGAATCTACACAAAAGAGTGCCATTTCTTTCTTTATAAGATGCTTGAAGGACTATATTGCCTTTAATATGTTTTTGCAGCTGGCAGGATTTAAAACACAATTCTCACAGCAAAATAAACTTCACTTCGCAACGAGTTTCCCTGGTATTGCACTGCTTTAAAACAAACGGCTCTACAAAAGGTTAATTGGCCATTTGTTTTAAAGGTAGCCTGTTTCAGAACTAATTAGTCTCTTATTAGATAGCAGGTGGTCTCCAATAACAATATGAAAACAAAACAGTTATAAAGAAGATGTTTGATGTGAGCTATCACACTGTATACGAAATCAGTTTTAACAGTCGTAATACAGCTAAAGCTGTATTCTGGAAGTAGTGAAATACTAGGGCAGAGGTCGGCAACCTTTTTGAGTGAAGAGCCATTTTTGATCTAATTAAAAAAAAAAAAAAAAAGATAATCCGAAGAGCCGCACTTCACTCAAGCTGGGGGGGGAGGTTTAAGAAACAGAATAGTGGGAAGGCGTTTTATTAAAAAATATATATATTGAAATATTATTTATTAATAATATTTCTAATTAATGTGACTTTTGCTGCTGACTTCTTGAGCGAGTCTCTCAACGTCACCCAAGTATGCCATAATCTTCATCTTTAAACATCCTGAGAGACTCGCATAGTTCATACGGTTTCTTGATTTATTTTTAATATAGTTCATGTTCAAAAATATTTGCTCGCAGAAATTCGTCGCATCAAAACTGAGAGAACTCCAAACGCAGATATTTTCAAATTTATGTAGAATTCCAAGGCCAGCCTTTTGCCTCTCCAAATCCTCGATTTCAGTCTTGCACTCCACATGTCCTTGATTTTTAAGTCCTCTTAACTCCATTTAAAACTTTGCTTCGTGTGGGTTAAAAGTTAAAGAGCCGCCGTTGCATACTCAAAGAGCCGCAAGCGGCTCGCGGGCCACAGGTTGCCGACCCCTGTACTAGGGGTTACAAATTACAAAGGCAACTTTGTTCTGCTGTGAGAATTAAGACCATTGTATTATACATATAGTTTAAATCCTACTCGTAAAAACAGATGAAAGGACAAGATATATATTATAAATATTTACAAATTAAATAACTTCAGTTGTTAGCACTTAATATTCATTGGAATGTGATTCTCCAAAGCTGCTGTACTTCTCTAAAATCCGACACCTCTCATTCCCCGAGCGTGCCAGATTTTAAAGTAATTGTAGTAATTAAAGTAATATATATATATATATATATATATATATATATATATATATATATTGTTTTCACTTCACTGCATATACCTCAACGTAATACTCACTCGATGTTTTGGCATAATTTTGTGCAACACATATTTTATTTGACGAAATTATTTGGTGAAACTTGGCAGTTTAACAAACTTATATTTATAAGTCGTGACAATCGCACATATCAGAAAAAGATAAGCTTAGCCAACTTATCCGGATACATGAAATTTTATGCAATTCTGTAATTCCTTCCCAGATTTCAGAAAATAATCTTAATGACTGGCAAGGAAATTCTTCAAGGATATTCTTCTCTGTCATATACCATATGACAGAGAAAGTAACTATTACCACTTCCGTAGGAAGAATTATTTTCCCTCGCTCTAAAAATCGCATTTCTCATTCTTTTTCTCGGTTGCATTGCTAGTAATATACTGTTTGTTATAACCGACAGCAAATCATTAGGCGCAACCTTGGCAGAAAATTCATAAATAATAAATTGTAATAAGCATTTACATTTGAGTTTTCTAAAGGCATGAACTCTTTATAATATGGCTCTAAATGTTTTAAAGGTATACCGGCGTTATTAATAAAAAAAATATTATCTATAAAACGTTATAGTTCGTTCACTTTCCAAGAGTTGAACAAAGCTAATACAGTAAACTCTTTAAAATCCGGTATACTCGGAGATTGAGAGGTGCAGATTTTAGAGAGGTATATAGTGGTTGAGCTCTTTTGAAGAAGCACATTGCAATGAATATGAACCACTAACCGCTGAGCTTGTTTATACTGTATTTGTAAACATTTATAATGACTGAAAAGTGGTGATAGTGTTACAAATGAAAATAATAGTTTATTAAATGTAAACGACAACAAAAGTTACAGCAGATGTTCTCATGTACTTGATGTCAGTTTTAAATGAATGCTTAGCAGAGTATTGGATAGAATATCAATGAAGCTTCGGGGAAAAATACTTTTACATTGGAAAATAAGAGAAAAACTAACAGTTCTTCTTAAGGAATAATTATAACTGAGTATGTGCAATATTTTTCAAATTACAAGATAGTTTGATTTTAAAATTATACCGTGGAGAAATTCAAATAACAAAGGTAGCTAAGTTTCGCTTTTGCTCCATTATCTAAGATTAACACAGGAGCCTAATGGTCACTCACTAGGTTTTCTCTTCCACAGTGTTAGTACGAAGTGGGAAATAAAGCGAATAACCTTGACCCGCCTGTTATTTTTGCCCCAATTTGAGTAATGCATCTGACGCACTGTATGACTAGTCACAATGAGGTGGCAAAAGTTCATGGTTGTGTGGAATTTTATTATTATTTTTATTAAAAATAAAGGCGGCACCCAGAACGTAGGTTCAAATCCGTCTAACAACTATCAACTCAGTACCTTACGTCTTTCATAAAATAAATAAATTAATTAAACATTATAAAATATATTTGTGTGGAATTAAATCTCTTGTTTGTACGCATCACTAAGTCGCTTGTTATTATTATTATTTTTAATTGTATTAGAGGGTCCCAGCCAACCTTTGGCAAACCAGCCATGTATTTACAAAAACCATACAAATAAAAGTCAGCAATAATGACAGTTTATGATCAGGAATGTATTACTCAGATCTCGGGTCCAAATAACGTCAGAGCACCTTGTTATGGAAGAGATTAACCGTAGATTTAATAAAGCATACATTTATCCAGCTGTACACACACCAGATATTTTCAGTCTCTCTCTCTCTCTCTCTCTCTCTCTCTCTCTCTCTCTCTCTCTCTCTCTCTCTCTCTCTCTGCTGTCTACTGGTTACCAGCTCACGCAAGTGCTGTACGATTAGCCACGTAGCTTCAATTTGCAAGAACAGGTCGCACTGAAGTTACGAAATTTACTAAATAAGTTATAGCAAAAGTGATAAGGCATTAGGTTAATATAAGATCTTTGATGAATTATCTTTTTCTTTTATATGTTTTTGTGCCCAGCAGGATTAGGCCGCCGTAGCCTAGTGGTCAGGCGCGCGGGTACCTAAGTACACGTGCCTTGAGTGATCGGGGTTCAAGCCCGTGACTACTGAATACGGTGCTGTTTCTTGTATTCAATCTATCATGCGAACTCCTCTGACCGTTTGGTCGTCCCAGAGTATAAACAGAAAATTTATTAATTTATTTATTTAAACTGCATTGATAATGCAATGGTCTTTGACGGTGATTGAAATCACTGTGTTAAGCCGAAGCCGCACAGAACGCTACGCTACGTATGCTTTGTACGCTATGTTTGCTACATTCGCTACACCAAGTGGCCACACTGGCTACGATTCGTACGAGACTTCAGCAGAGAAAAAGAATCAAAGAATATTTTCGAATGAGTACTAACCAGTTTGAGCAACTTTTGTCCCTTAATCAAGAATGACATTGAAAAGAAGAAACTGAACTACAGGAAAAGCATTTCAGCAGAAGAACGATTAGCTGTTTGTTTAAGGTAAGAAACCACATCTTTTATTTGTGATTTTTGTTTATTGAATCATTGTTCAGAAATGACACATACAGGTTACTATAATTGATGAAAGTAAGTTGCACTGTCAAGGAGTCCTGCATTTCCGTACGTCCTATTTGAAATATCTTCTTGCGCCTGATTTTGAGCATAAGTTAATGGATAGAACGGCGTAGCAGGTAAAGGTGTTGATGTTTGAAGATAAGTAGGTCAGGTGATGGTGTTGATGTTTGAGGATAAGCAGGTGAAGGTGTTGTTCTTCGACTATAACCAGGTATTTGACAGCTGCTGAAGGATGCAGGACTTGTAAACTGCTCATGGTCCAGGCACTCCGTTTCTGCATTTATAACTGCCTTCATAACTTCCGCCTCCTTTACTTTCAGTTGTAAATGGCGGGGGAGACGCTTAGTGCTTTCACATGCACTTGCAAAGAAGTCAAGCTCTCCTGCCCGTTTTTTAAATTTATTTTTGTCAAGAAGGAATGTCAGTATCTTGTCAACATTGCGTTCCTTGTCACCTGTCTGAAATTTATTGAAATCTTTCCTGCACTTTTTACTTTTTCTATGTTGATTGGCATCTCTGATCCTGTTTGTTCTCCTTCCTCCTCATTTTCATTATCTCCATCTATCGGTCCCGAGCTGTCCTCGTTCTGACTGTGATCACCAACGTCGACATTGGATTAAGTGCTGTGCAAGAAAAATAAAAAAATATTAATGTGATACTTTGAAAAATAGAAGCATATACAAATCTTGAAATTACACTTATTCTCGTGCAGTTGTAAGTCAGACAGAAGGAAAGACATCAGCTCTTCGTTATTTCCAAGGTTTCATTTTCTTCGCAGCGTCACCACTTTTTGTCTTTCTCCTTAGCATAACTTGCCTGTGGGATGGATCTTGCAGTTTCTTCCATTCACCTTTCAGTTCCTCTACTGCAAGAAAAATAGTAATATGCATTATAACACGTGGCCTACCCTAATCTGAAAACTTTATAATAGCATGTTGTTATTATAATTATTATTTAAATTTATTTTATAATTATTATTTCATGTTCTTAGCAAACTGGGAATTCGTTGCGATCTTTGGCTTTCATCTACCGCATGGGTAGGTCTATAATCAGTGGAATTGTCGAAAAGGTCTGTGTGAAGCCCTTTGGAAAAACCTTCAGCCCATAGTAATGCTATGGGCTGAAGAGTTTGCCATCGATCACTGCGTTGCAGCGATCGATGGCAAACACGTTCGTATTAAGGCACCTCCACAAAGAGGGTCAGAATTTTTCAGTTTCAAAAAGTATCACTCTGTTGTTCTGCTGACATTGGTTGATGCTAATAAAAGATTCCTTACTGTAGATGTAGGGCAGTATGGGAGAGTTAGTGATGGAAACGTGTTTGCCAACAGTAATATTGCTACGCGTTTAGCAAGACAAAACATTGGCTTGCCTCCAGATTAAAACTTAGGGGGCGTCCCTTTAATATATACATCATAAGTTGGGGACGAAGCATTTCCCCTTAAAAATACCTCATTCAGGCCTTATCCCAGAAGCACTCGAAGACTCAGCGAGGTAGAAAGAATTTTCAATTACAGGCTTTCAAGAAGTAGGAATACAGTAGAAAACGCTTTTGACATCATTCTAACACTTGGAGGATATCATCGCCCATTCGAATGCCGTGTCCAGCTTTCTGATAAAGTAATCCTAGCTACTTTATCAGAAATAGCTGTATAATTGTTCTGCACAATTATACACGCGAATCACCAACTGGGACCATCCTGCACTTTGGAGAAGAACACATCAACCTGTTAGTACCAATGCGCGTTGCTGCTGCAACAAATTCAGCAATAGAAGCTCTAGATGTCCGAAATTCATTCATGGAATATTTTATGTCCGATGAAGGCCGCATTGAGTGGCAACAGAGAGTAGTGAATCGTGTGGCTTAGTAAAAATACTTCTATATACTTACTTTTATAATAAATATCTACCTACCTACTAAATTCAGTTCTTGCGTTTTACAATAATAAATAAAATTAGAAATTTATTTACCTGTTTTTTTTTTTTTTTTTTTCAATTCTCCAGAAATCCTCTCACAGACATTATCCCGTATGGTCTGGTTCCAGTATTCTTCTATGGATTTATTCCAGAGGCATGGTTACTTCCTTAGCTTTTCAGTTAAGTGCTCCAGGAACGTCATATTCAATTAAATATGCACAGTAATATCTCTGAACTGACACAACAGGTTAGGTACTGCTTGCTGCATGCGGGTCTACTGCGCATGCCTCGTCAGCGATGCTTGAAAATATAGCCACAAATCAAACAACACGGCGAAGTAACTAGACAGAGAACATAGCGTACATATCGTACGCAGTTCTGTGTGGCCCTTACGTTGTCTATAAAGGGAACTATTTTTCCCGCGCATAGCGTACGTAGCGCTCTGTGTGGCCTCAGCTTTAAGCTGAGGCCACACAGAGTATATTTTATTGAATATGACGTTCCTGAAGTCTCGTAAGAATCGTAGCCAGTGTGGCCACTTGGTGTAGCGAACGTAGCAAATATAGCGTAGCGTTCTGTCTGGCCTCGGCTTTACAAGCGATGATCCTCATGTCATATTAAAAAAAAGATTAAAGCGTGTATACCCAGGGCGCACGAAAGAAGTTTTATGTGAAAACATCCTTGGCTTGGAAGAGGTTAGCAAAATCCATTTGTAGAATAGTATAATGTCACAATCATAAGGAAGTATGATTGCAACAGTACAAATATTTCACCACAACATTTGTATTTCCATTACACTATAGATATTTTCACATCAAACATAAATAAAAGTTGGTATACCTACCTTAACAATGCAATGAACTGCCCGATTTGAAAAATACGTTCCCGTTTTCAAGAACGTTAGCATATATACATAATATGCGTGTTGCCTTCACTACGCCTGTCGCCCTCTAGCATGTAACAACTCAACTGTCAGGACAGGTTTTCGTGAAATTTATATTTGGACCTTTTAGAAAGATTTGTTGAGCTTTCCAAATATGATTAAAAATCGGAATAATAGAAAAGCTACAATTATTATTTCTTTGTCCGTCTGCATGTAATAACTCTTCCCAGTGGATGGATTTTAAGGAAATTTTATATTTCGCTCGGTAAGGAAGATTTTTCGACCCTTCCTATGTTTCATTAAAATTACATCACATGGGTTATCCATATACTGTAGTTAAAACACTGGCTATTATGCTTACTGAGATGCGTAGTAACGAAATTTTCTCTGTTGGCGCATAAACATAGCTTTTTTTCTGTAAATCGTGAATTATTAACGGAAATTCTACTTTTTTTACTAACGCGCTTGAAATGATATGCTTTGTGCAACTTAACTACTTTTTGTTGTGTAATAAATTTATATTTTGCAGTAGGTGCAAGTTCCAGCAATTCATTTTTACTGATAAGTATAATTATTCGCATTTTAATCAATGGATTTTAGCTGTAGCTGAAATTAGTGCTCCTAAAATTCTTTTTAGGAGCAGAACATGTCTGTTAAATAGACTACCCGCAACCCACCTGATGATGGTGGTGTGGGTGCCCCACTAACCCCCTTCCCTCAAGAGAAAAGTCCGCAGCGAAAACGCTGCGGAGTTTGGTCTAATCGCGTCCCTAGCCCTATCAAATTTTCGTGTACCCCTCGTCGCGAAGGGCGGTTTGTCTGTTGTGAGGGGAAAACCGGAGTCAATCCCGGTGAAAAACCTCACGACCACGGTTTGAGACCGCCAAACTCAATGCTGAATGCCCCTGGGAAAATTCCCATAAGGGTAGCAGCTGGAATCGAACCTCGATCAGCTATTCAGCAAGCCGGCAACATTGCCTCAAGGCTACCGTGGCCCCGTATGCTCTCGCTTTAATTTCAGTATTTCACATTACATTTCTCACCAGTCGCGTGGGTAGTGTGACGTCATTGCTAAACTTCAGTTACATTCCATTGTTAGGCGCTGCTATAGATGTTTTCACATTAAAAAAAAAAAAAAAAAAACTGTCATATTAGGCCCACTCGATAATTACCTCATACTCGTGTGTGTATTAAGTCTGCAAATTGCGTGCGTTTTCGTGTTACGCTGAGCTAAAAACCCGAGTTTCCGGGCGGGGGGGGGGAACCCTTGCTATTCTCAGAGGAGTAAGATTAACTCATCCATGGAAATGAACAAACTCCATAAGAGTTCCTCGCGTTATTGACTTGATTTGAACCCGGGCCTTTTCCATCGGTGTGGAGAGGACGGTGATTACTACACGCAAAAACTCCCCCATGATACATAGAAACGTTTTTCAAACTGTTTGTATGTGCGAGAGCATTTTGAAGATCTCCCTTCCGGGAAATTGTTTGGCAAGAGAAATTTTCCTCTATAACACTTTGTGACCTATTTATTTATTTATTTTATTTATTTATTTTTTTTTTTTCAACGCTAAAACGAATAGTTTACACAGTTACCTGCCAGCATGTAGGTATTGAACAATTTAAAGTTTATTTCCAATTTTGAACGTTTAATATTTCTTTTATATTTTTAAAATGTTACCAGATATACCGTTGACATTAATTGGCCTTGCCCAGTTTTTTCATGATATTTAAGGGTAAATAAACAATCGGTTATACCGACCTTGAAATTATTATAGTAGAAGAAGAAGATTGTGACAAGATTAGATCTCACGAAATTTGGCCTCGGACATAGTTGTTGATCATTGAAATACGTGGCTTGCAAAGATAGTTGAGGTAGATTGTCTGACCACTTCCAACGCGAAACCGGTTGCTACTTTTTAGAAATGGCCAAATTATGATTGATTCAGGGATTTTTTTATTTAGTTTTATTATTTTGCTGATGCAGAATAAGTTCGTCTATTTGTATTAGTACTAAATATACTGCTGTATGTCCATAAATAGCACTATAAAAACGGTTGACCAAGAATTAGTTGGAATTAATGTTATACTGAGGAACGATTCTACACTGAGGGAATTATGACCACCTACCTAATACCGTGTTGGGTCACTGTTCGCACGGATAACAGCCGCTATTCACCTATGCATCGGATTAAATGCCTCCTATGCCTCCATTAAATGTCTGAAGACGGCCGTAGGGATATGCAACTATGCTGCCTGCAAGGCTTTCCATGGTATCGGAATAGATGACGGTTGCGTGTTCATACGCCTCATTTCCCATTCCAAAACATCCCACAGGCACCTATAGGCACCTCCGTAGTCGGGTGGTCAGGAGCAGCAGTGCGTAGCACACGCTTCTTGATTAGACCGGGGTTCGAGCCCGTGACAACCAAATACGGAGGATGCAGAAAGGTCAGGGAATGACCACCGCATATCCCCGGAGCAATATGGCCTTAGTTGCTAATGCTCCTAAAAACCAAATAACAACAACAACAGGTGTTCAATATCGTCTATGGGGAAAAAATTCCAACTTGGCAGGGTGCACATGGTCTCCTAAGATCTTCCGGTGTGCATGTGTTATTTTTATTTGGGTGGCTCCAAGACGGTCGTTCAACTCGACCTTGTTTCTCTGTGCCGAGTACAAAAACCCTGTATATAAGCCGTTGAGTGTGTTGTGTTATGTTTGTGCAATGAGTGCGTGTTTTTTGAAGCCAGTTTGCCATCAGGAGCAACCACCACCTGGACAACTGCTGCTTGGAACCCGTGCCTAGACAATGAGGAAGCGGGCCTGGTTCTAGTCTGCACTGTGCTAAAATATCCGCATACACTGGAAGTAGTTCAATACCAGTAGATGACATAAAATAATAATCCCGTACCTAGGCTGCTTAGATCTGGGTACTATCAAAAAAAAAAAAAAAAAAAAAACTCAGAGATCAAGGGCTTAAAGACAAAAATCCAGAGCTTATGCACAGTAAAGTTATTACATACACTGCCCTACCATTAATATCCGAACACCTTCCTCTAGACAAAAAAAAGTTTTTATTGTGTCACTTAATATTTTGTGCTGAAACCTTTTGCTTTTATGACGGCCTTCAATCTTCGCGGCATACTCTCAACCAGCTTTTTATAAATATCAGGTGATATGTTCCTCCACCACTCGGCCTTTAACGCAGCCGCCATTTCGGCCTTGTTCTATGGGCGATCTCGACGTGCACGTATCCAACGATCCAATACATCCCAAAGATGCTTGATGGGGTTCAGATCAGCACTTGGGGCTGGCCAATCCAACTTTTCCACACCCATGTCCTCAAACCACTCTGTTACGATTCGAGCAGTATGGCATGGCGCATTTTCCTTCCCCGAAGTATTGTCATACTGTTGGAAGTGAATAATTGTACAGGCTGTCCTAGTATTGCACAGCATTCATGGTATTGTCAATAACGACTAATGGGCCCAAGCCAAACCATGAAAGGAGCCCCATACCATGACACTGCATCCACTAAACTTAATTGTTGGAAGGATACAATCAGGAAGGAAGGAACTGTTCCCCCTGGCATTCGCCACACCCAGGAACGGCCATCAGACTGGTAGAATGAGAACCTCGACTCGTCTGTCCATAGGACTGTTTTCCACTGCTCTAGTCCAGGATTCGCGCTCCTTACATCATGTTAATCACCGTCTAGCATTTGTTGAGGTGATCAAATCTGTTGAACGTGTCATCTTGCATGCCCCCTTTTGCAATTGTCTGTTCGAAGTGCCCAGTGTGCATATTTATAGCAGGTTCTGTGACGTGTTGCATGCATAGGACCTGTTTCCCTATCCATGGAGGGGTGTCCGGATATTAATGGCAGTTTAATATTAGGGCAGTATAATATATTCCTCTAAAATTCCAGGATTCCTATACCTTTCTGCAGCTTTCAGAGACACAGGTTAAATATACAACGATCAACCAAGAACAAGTCTTCAGGAGATGAGTTTTTAACCTCTTACCATACAGAACGTTTATACATTATTTCAGACATTAAGTACTATGAGAAAGTGGTATTTCAGTAGTGGCAGAGTTATTGAAGTTGGAACTAATTTGAAGGCAATATTAAAATTTTAAAGATTTTACTATTTTCCAAAACTATCCACCAGGAGGCTCTGGAATAATATTGCAGAAATAAGTAATTTTATTGAGCTGCCATAGCAACATGAGCCATACAAAATGGTTCAAAGCAAAGGCTAGCATAGTTATTCAAAGTTGAGAGCAAAAGTAGCCCAACAGCAATAGTTCCAATATGTATAAGTTAAATACATTCAAACGTACATTAGCCCTAATGAGAGATTGTTATAATACGCAACCGTGTTTTTATAGTTTTAGAGCTGCTGGTAGACATCACCAATGAAACATTGGTCCATACGCATCAGGGGCCCTAGTTCTTGCTAGCAAAACATGTCCCTTATGGCATGTTTTTGGACTTATTCGACTAGCACACTCGTTTCCAATCATCTAGTGTCCAACCAGCGTGTTGTTGACACCACAGCATTTCGCCGTCGTCGATCAGCAGTGAGGAGAGAATATCTCTTGAGTCGTGTGCTGTGGAATTCTATACGTCTGAGTATACCGCGCATCGTCATTTGGGATATATTGTTCTTGCATTCTCCATATTGTATTGTAATGTCAACTGTCGCACAGTGACCTGCCGTTGAGCCCATACAACGCGCTGCACTCTTCGCTTACAACGAACATCCACCTTGCGTAATCCTTTACAGTTCTGCCGGCGGAAGGCGTTTTGATGCGTTCGACATCATTTTTTGTACACTTTAACCACAGTAGGCCGTGAGCAACGGACAAGATGTAGCATTTCCGATATGATAACACCCGACGCACGAGCTCCCACAAACATGCTCCTTTGAAATTTCGTGATATCTTTAGTACATCCTATAACTGCTATTTTATCACTTTGACTTGCACGACCAGATGCAAATTAACACGTTGATTAATTAGTGGGGCTTATAATTTCCACGGTTGCCATCTTGAAAAGATGAGGAATCCTAGTAAAAATAGCCATTTCATGATGTCCTTCGTGCCCTGAAATGTGCTGTAAATTTAGTTTATATCCGAGTGAAGTGTGGGGGTGGTTCTATACTTGTTTATTGTGGGGCTGGTGTATTATTGTCTTTCTTGGTTGGTCTAATTTTCTTTATATTTTAATTATTATAATTTATCCCCTTTTTTTATATGTATATCCCCGTAGTCCAATCCTCCCACTTAGCATCTGACTTGTTTGTTCTCAGAAGATTACCTGACTCGTAGGGGACCTTAATTATTTTAAGTATTTCTCCACAGGATTGGCTGAGTTTTGGAATGACAGACTCCAACACATGAATGTAAAATAAAACAATGTTTATTAACATATCATACAGAAATTAGCAATAGTATTTGGTCAAACTATATTTGGCTGGTGACTTGTTATTTCATTAACCTTTATGTGTAAATATCTTGTTCAAACTCAATTGTTTCATCATCAGATATTCTACTCTAATACACATTATTATTCATTATGTCATGGTGTCTCTTCATGTTCTTTACAGGGACTTCAATAGGTCGTGTCATACACTTTACATAGCTTCTTCCCACTCTTCTTCTGAACAGTCTGTATAATAAACCAACTACCAGCCAATGAACTGGCTCACAAAAACTTTCAGAGTTCGTGTCTCAATTCGTAAGAAAATTGCATTTATTCAATCAGACACCCTTTCTGCAATCAGGTCAACAGGAAATATTAATCAATTCAATTTAACATTACCCTTTAGAACAGATAATCCTCTATACCGTTATATATCACTTATTAATTAGCCCCTACTTAAATCAGAAATACTCTCCACAAATCAACTCATAATAAATCGAAATTTCAACCTTTAATTTCATACATATTATAAAAACCTTTCCCAACTTTAAACAATTCTTAGTTATCTATTATACCCTCTCCTTCCAGCAAGCATTAATATGAGGAGTTTCACTTCAGATTATAGGCTACGTCCGTCTTAAATACCTAACACTTTTATTCATATATTCATTACTTAAACCTCCCTCCTTAACCATATATGTCTAGTTATCTTAAAGTCCTCTCCTTAATAAATTAAGTACACCTATGTTGGTAAACTCTCTAGCACTTACGTGTTAGGCCTGGAACTTCCCTCTCTGCTCGGCTTCCTTTCATATCGGTCATTCAGGTACTGGAATGCGGGGGCGCTCATTTGGGGACCTCGGTGATTATGGTGCTTCCCTACCGGGTACTGCACGGCTGGAATCAATCAGTGTCGCATACTCTTTACCGGTCAGCATTTCTTCTTCCGTGGATAGAGGGGTTTTCGAGTAGGTCAATGGTTCGACCACTCATTCGACTGGCTTTGCCTATATAATTCTCAGGGTGTGATTCTTCCTCACTATGGCTTCCATGTTTACAGGTGAACATTCCTACTGGCTGTCGGGATATGCAGAATTTCTATCACTGCTTCCATCTACCTCAGGTCTGCAGCTATCACCCAAACTAGACTGCTGCTCTGCTTTGTATCGTTCTCCAACTCCTTCAAATCATCCTCCAGACCGCTCCGAAAACTTCTTCCGACTCTCACGAAAACTTTTCCAGAATGCCCCGAAAACCTTTTCAGAATCTCCCTCTCAAAATTCCCTCTATTTTCTTCCTGGCCAATAGGAGATCTGCACATCCTTTTTCCTGTGTTCTCATTTGTCTCCTCTCCTCTTCCGTGGGCGGGTCTTCTTTATTCTTTGTGCCCCAACTTCCGTGGACCTCGAACATACCAGAACAATCCAGAAAGAGAAGCGGAAGTTCAGGTCAACTGAGAAGCGTCACAGCTCCTCCCGTGACCTCACGCGCGCACACCTGGTGACGTCGCCTACCTCTAATAGCGTCTCACCGTGAAATCTTTAAGAGGGTCAGCTTAAGCACTCTTGGCCCTTACTATGGTGCATCTGCTTCTGTCTTAATGGGGGATTTGTCATGGTATATTACTTTCACTCACTCATCAAAGAACTTCTATACAAACAAGCTACTACTAAACAGAGAGTGACTGGAAGGTATTTTTGAATTCCAGTGTTTCTTAATCCATGTTGTTTTTACCAGAAAACCACTATTCGTATTACAGTTAAATTCACATAATATTTAACAAATTTTATTAATTAATGTAAGGACGGGTCCTTACAGAAGATATATGTAGATATAATGTCTAGTGTTTTCTTAGTACCTTCCACAGAAGGTTAGTTGTAGCGCAGGAAGTTGTTCGGCTTTTTATGCTGCAAGCTATGCGGCACAGTCCATTACGGATGAGTGGTCACTGAGTATACATCACAAACGTTCTCTTTATACTCCAGAAAAGTGAGGAAAAATTTACAACAGCTTCCCTATTACGGTAGCCTATTACGGTAGGCGTTCAGTTAAAATGAGCGAAGCAATTTTCAGTTTTTTGTTACTGCGCACGGATTAGAACGCGTAACATTCGAACGTCTAGTCACGTACGCAACTCCACCACAATGACCAGCCTAAAACGCTACTTCACGAATCCCTTCTGAGTTTCCAAAAATTCGACCTGGAGATACTCGATTATAATTTCGTAATATAATCTGAGGTGCCTTAGTAAATGCTCTTTCATTTGAATCAACCCTTCGCTTTTCTTCATACAACCAATTCTTATTCATTTTCATTTTCTCTATACTGTTATGTAAATCAAGGCGTTCTATAACCAAAGTCCCTACAGTATAAGGCGAATCACAACTAAATCTCTCTTTCTCACATGCCAGTTTCGACAACCAAATATAGAAACTTCGATTGCCTTGATTGACAAAGAAAATGGTCTGCTCCGAGCCAGCAATATTCTGTCGTTCGTCTTCTCGCTTCGCGGATTTTCAGTAGTTACAATCTCCCATTCCGTTGAGAGTTGTACTACTTTTCCAGGAATCGCCAAAAGAAATTCTTATGTATGGCTACCATAAAATAAGTTTTCGGTTTGTAAATTGGACTCTTCGCTGAAAGTTAAGTATTTTGCAGATAAATATTAAAACCATAGTGCCCAAAGCAGACACGGTGTTTTGACTTTTTGTGCTCTTCGTTTCCTTGATGCAACTTTACAGACACTTATAACCCATTCTTCGAAAAAATTTTAAATATTTTATTTCAAATTAAATATGTTCGTCTGTGCGCTCAATGTGGCTGAAATTTTTCATCCACTTAGAGCAGCAGATTCGATAGCCAGTCTCCAACATAGCTTCCACTACGTTGAGACTATCTATTGTTTCTCCTGGTGATGATGGGGTAAAAACTAAGTTTTTCACTAAAGAACAAATAACAAAAAAAGGGTTAAATCAGAGATCCTGGAGTTGGAGGCCATTTACGATAGCTTCCAGGGCCAGGAGAATTTTATTGAGCAATGCTGTTACTGTATAATGGAAACATGGTGGCACACAGTCTTGCTGAAGCATAACAATTTGGCTCCCCAAACTATTGTGGGATCTAACATGGCTACCACTTGAGTTTATATAAAACTGCGTACACGGACTTCATTGTAAATCAGTTTTGTAATGCAGAAAAGCGAGATTTACAGGAGCCTGCCAAATTACCGTAGGTTTAGCTCGTCTTTTAGCCACGGAATCTGATATCTTTAAAATATGGTGGAGGGCAGTGTATGCATTTAACCTGTATTATTGCGTAGGTATTTTACATAGTAATAACAGCTCACTTATTTTCCATTTGTTTTATTCTCAGGAAGTGGTTGCTAACATGATTTTCCACGTTTAGTGATTATGTACACTACCTGGCTACTTAATGAGGACCACCATCAACTAATAGCTTGTGGACACCTGTTGGCACAAATCACTGCTCATTCACGACGTAATACGAAGTTAGAAGAGTGCTACTGAATCATTCATGAGAAAAACTGTCCTCAATTTTTGGAGCGACATGAACAGAGAATTGTGTTGACGAACATGCCTTTCCAGCTCATTCGAGAGATGCTTGAAGTCTACCTCGCATTCCTCAAACCATTCTTTCGCACATTTTGTGTGCCGTATGAACTTCTTCATAAGGTTAAAAATGCAACATTTCCGGGAGTTACCTGATCCGTAATGATGATCAGATATTCTCTGAAAACCAAGCGGTCCTTTAAAAACCAAGAATAGCCACGAAAACATGTTCTTCCCTGATATATCTCCCCCAGCAGCCAGTACTTTCGGTACAAAAAAAGGATGGTTCCAGTGGATCGCATGGTTTCTAAATACACGTATGTTCCATCGGTGATGAAAAATATAAATTGGGATTCATCGGAACACATGACTTTCTTCCGGTTCTCCTGCGACCATTCTTTGCTTTCGGAAGCCATTGATCTCGGACCAAAAAATAGGGCTGGGGTCCAAAATCAGTGGCTTTTTTGAGGCCCACCTACTTTCATAGCACACTGATTGACAGAATTAACAGAAAACGTGGTGAAGCTTGTGATGAAGCGGGACAAAATTTGGTATGGTGGTGACCATAGAATAACGATGAAATCAGGAGCCCTTGATGCTAATGAGCATCAAGAATGTAAAAGTCTGTGAAAACTATTTATAAGAGTTGTATAGGAATTACCAAAAAAAAAAAAAAAAAAGGTCATATTACAGAAGTCGATACAAGATGCTCGAAAATATCGTCATATGACATCATCACAGCAATATTATCCCCTCCAAAAGCTAAACAGACCTGACAGTGGTGTCTCTAAAGTTCTGTGGCGACAAATCCCATTCTTCCACCAGTGCAGACCTCAGCTCACCAAGTGACCGAGGAGTTGGCTGTCAGCGTTCAGTACGACGCCCAAGGGCGTCCCACTCATGTTCGATCGGATTTAAGTCTGGTGATCCTGCTGACCATGGCAGTCGTTGGGCATCTTCAGTTTCAAGCTATTCCTCCACCACTTCAGCTCTGTATGCAGTGGCGTTTTCGTATATGAAAAGAAAATCTGGGCCAACCGCACCCCTAAAAGGTCGCATATGGGGTTCGAGGATCTGTTCTCGGTACCTCTGTGCAGCTACGGTACCCCTATAAAAAACATGGAGGATTGGGGCCTTTGATCATTATTCCGCCCCCCCCCCCGCCTCCACCGTAAGTGTCCCTTTCTCTGATGTTGGAGGGATCTAACGCTTTCCTCGTTGACTCCAGAAATAACCTCTAGAATCTCTAGGCTAAAACGGTAATTATCAGAGAACAGAACTGTATCCCATCTGTCAGGGCTCCACGTCATATGTTCATTGGACCAGTTTTTACGAGCTCTCCGGTGGTTTGGAGTTATTGGAATACCAACTTCTGACTTCTTTGCGTAGAGTCCACTTGAATTGAGTCTTCTTAATACAGTCTGGTTAAAAATGTTTTTACCTGTGGCCACAGCAACTTCAAAAACATAGAAAACAGGACATCGTACGGTTCCGTCTTACTGTTAGAGCCAGATAGTGGTCTGTTCTGGTTGACTTAGCCCTCGGGAGGCCTTGGCCAGCTCTTGTAATGGTTCCTTTCTCCTGAAACTGCTTCCATAATGCATAAACGACACCGAGTGACACTTTAAGCCAATGTACCACCTCCGCCTGCCCAGCTTCAAGTCTTCCAACGGTCCGCCATCTCAAAGGATCATCTAAACAACAATGACCTTGCCATCCTGAGTATTGGAGGTGTGGCTATTATTATTTTTATTATTATTAAAATCAGTTTATTTCCCAAGAAACTTTTAGTCACTCCGGGATGGCTCTGTGCCAGAAAGGTGTGAATATTTACAGACTAAGGTGCGAGGAACACATGCACAAAAATTACAGGATGAAATATACAAAATATACAATTGCATGAAGACAAAACAAAGTCTTTGTCAAATACAAATAGGCAAGTTAAAAAAAAAAAAACAGTCTGTCATGTTCATGAGCAGGTGAGTATCATAGATTCATTATCTGGTAGCAGTTCTTGATGATTTCCTTCCTGTAGAGCTTGTCTTCACAGAACCTATCAGAGTGTATCCTAAATTTATTGAAGATCTTCAGATCTTGCTGTCCCACTGAGCAAGCCAAAAAACGGGAATGAAGTGATGTCGTCGCAACCCCTGTTTTTATAGGCATGAATAATTTGCATAATGTGCGGATCTGTAAAGTGGTAGATTGATTTCTATTGGATACTCGGAATTTGTTTGCCAGGATGCCTATTATAAAAAATATTCATGAAAAACATTTTGCTATGTTAATTTTGTCGAGCAGTGTAGATCCGGGTTTATTGATGATATAGATCAAAGTAATGCTTGCACTTCCCTCAAGAACAAGAATTCTTGTTTGTTGCCACTACAGCCGATGTTGGTAAGGTGTTTTGCATGTAGCTACGTTTCAAATGAGCAAGATGATAGGGAAACAAGCATAAATAACTTCAATTGGGGAGGAGGGATTAGAGTAGTAAACTGTAGAAGAATACTTAGTCCTAACTGTATCTATAATAATATCAGGGGTGTTTTCAATAAAATGGCTCAATTTGAACTCCTGGTTAGGAGAAATAATGCTAACATTATAGGGCTAATAGAAACGTGGTGCTACCCGGAAATTGGGGATGACGAATTCTACTGTACTCCCTAAACACATTATACGTACTATGATATGTATAATGTGTTTAGGAAAGATAGAAGGGATGGTGGTGTCATGCTTGTTATCAAAAGAAGCCTAAGCGCTAAAAGAGTTTTTGCTGAATATGAAGTTACGTCTGCCAGCATAGAGTATGTGTGGTATGAATGAGTTGGAAGCAAAGGTATAACGAGAGTGTGAGTAATCTACAGAGCAGAAGATTAAGTGAATGACGACAGTCTCTACATGCAGATGGAATGGGCAAGCAAGCACGAATATCTTATTATGACTGACTTCAATCTGCCCCAAATTGATTAGAATACGTGGGAGGGAAGTTACCTGGGTGAAAAATTTGTCTAAATAAACTAGGTGGTTATTTGTACCATCATCTCAGAGATAATTCGAGTGGTGAGAATATTCTTGACCTCATCATTACTCACGAATTAGATGACATCACATGGCTTAAAATACATGAACTTTCCGTTTGCAGGTAGTGATCACGCAGTCGTCAGTTGGAAGATGAAGAAAGATGTTGTAGTAATTAAAGGTAAAGGCGCAGGTTTTAATTTTCATAAGAGGGGACTTTGACAGTTTAAGTGGCAACTGTGCATCTGCAGAGTGAGAGCGAATACACTTGAATTATGGAATACTTTTAAAGCAAAAATCACAGAAGCCATTAATGCATACATACTATTACAGGAGGATGCCGAAATGGGTGAATACGGAGCTGGCTGGTCAAATAGAGCAGAAAAAGATAGCACGAGGAAGTTACAGAGCGATGAAAAGTACTGAAGCCTGCAACAGCGACATGTTGATTTGTAATAATACCGCAGATAACGTTAGAAAGGCTAAGGCAGCATAGAGAAAGAACTGGCTAAGAGGACAAAAAATGGGGACAAGTATTTCATGTATTTGAATACGAGGAAGAAAAACGGGAATCAGATCAAACGCTTGTGCACTGGCTGTGGGAAAGTCTTAGACAGGTACTTTGCATCTATCCTTCCTGAAGAAAGATCCTTAATGTTCCGAAGAGGATGTGCGAGTGAGGCCGAGTCATATGAAATTAAGTGATTTCGAAATTATAGATGATTGTTTATTAGAAAAACTTTCGAGCGAGCATAAAGTCAAGTAAGACTCCTAGAGTTGATGGCATATACCCACTTCCCTCGTGGGTAGCACAGTTGGTAGAATCACTGTTCTCGCCACACCGGGTGGAATAGACCTCAGTTCGAATCCATCGATGACATCAGGAATTTTTATGGGGCTAGTCTCGATTGAGGGTAGCATGGCTTTTTCTTCCGGAAACTCGGGCTTTTTCTCCAATAAACAGAAAATCGATTAGAGAACACGCAACTTACAGACAGTATATATGGAGCAATATAGCCTTAGTTGCTGATGCTTCTAAAACCCTACTACAACAGTATACCCAATAATTTTGAGAGAAGCTGCCAGCGAGTTTATTGAACCATTGAAATTAATAATGAGAGCATCTTTGGACTCGAGAGAGATTTCGTTGGATTGAAGAGGTGCAACATATCACCAATACATACAGGCGGTTCTAAGTGCAAAGTTGGTAACTACAGACTCGTTAGTCTGACTTCAGTGGAAGGGAAAATCTTAGAGGCAATGATTAATAGTGCAATCCAGAGACATTTAGAAAGATATGGCATTCTGAATAGCATACAACCTGGTTTTGTTAAGGAGAAAATCATGTTTAACTAACTTAGTAGGCTATTTTGACAAAGTTACTCATTAGATGGACGTCTGGAATAATTTCGACATAGTTTATTTAGATTTTAGCAAGGAATTTGACTCAGTCCCTCATGAGAGGTTACTGTATAAGCTGGAACATGTTGGGATTACTTGAAATATTCTAAAATGGATTAATGGGTGGAGGCAGGGCAGAAAGTTGTGATTAATGAATATTCTTCAGATTGGTGTAAAGTCAGAAGTAGATCTCCCAAGGATCGGGGCTTGGACCAATGTTTCTGATTTTCATAAACGACGTCGACGATGGGATAGAAGGCTTGATATCAAAATTTGTAGAAGTCGCAAATATTGGTGGAGTAGTTAACGATCAGTACCAAGCAGCGCTCCCTGGGAGACCTCACTTATGATTGTACCAATCTGAAAAATATCCATTAATCACAACCCTCTGCCTTGCAGCCACCCAGCAATCCATCTTTGAATTTTTCTAGTAATCCCAACATTTTCCAGCTTATACAGTAACTTCTCATGAGGGACTGAGTCAAATGCTTTGCTAAAATCTAAATAAGCTATATCGAAATTGTTCTCTGCATATAGCTTATGAGTAAGTGTGTCAAAATAGTAGGCTATTTTCCATCAATGATGTCAGTGACGTTTATGGACTTTTTCATTCCGTGGCTGTCAGGTTCGGATAGCAAGGTTTTTCTCTCCGAAACTCGGATTTTTCGTACACAAAACAGATGAGAGAACACACGCAATTTATGGCTATAATACAGGCGAATGGATGAGGTTGTTCTTGGACAGCCCTAATTTGACAATTTGTTTTGTACTTGTGTAGTTAGTCGATCTTGGACTAGGGTAGTAAAGTTTTTTTTTTTTTTTTTTTTTTTTCTTTCATACTCAATTTTTGGGCCAGAAAAATAAGCTATATTTTACATAGTATTGTGTTAACAATTCAGTTTGTGGAACGTAACGATTATCAAGCATTTTATTTTCCTAGAGTATTCTATACAGTACTTCACGTAACACATGTTGGGAAAGCCCAACTACTTCTCTTTGCAATGAATATCTTCACGAATATTATTACTCTGGAATTTGATTGTGGTGTTCACTTCGCAGCAGCTCGTATCATAGTACGCTGGAATTCCAAAAAGTTTTTATAATCATTCAGGAATTACATAATTTTTTGTATTTTGTAAAAGAAATGTGGACACATACACTTTAAGAATGATTTATTAAAGAAAATATAATCTATACAATCAAGAAAGAGTTTCAAAGTAAAGATTACAATATATTTGCCTCTGTGGAATAGAGACCGCATCAAAGTTATTGTTTATAAGTAGAAAAAAATGCATGCTAAAACAAATAACTGTTTATTAACACAGATACTGTTTGTATTTCACAAGTCACTGAAGTCAAATTGCAGAGCACCACCGCACAATTCTAAAATTAAGTCTCAAGATGAAATATTCTGAATAATTTGCAAATAAAATGAGTTTACTGAAAACGTGTGGACATTGCATTCCAGTATGAAATATTACTAGTGAAAGAAACAGTGAATATGGAAGCTGACACAAACTTTAATTCTGGCTTTTTTTTCCTGATATATGGTATTCATTTTTTGTCACATATACAGAACCATAACAGAATGCTGGCAGAAACCTAATAGAGAGTCATATCTTATTTTGTTTGGAGTTGGCTGGTCGATGTGTTAATGAGCATCAAGAATGTAAAAGTCTGCGAAAGATATTGATAAAAATGCGTTCTGCAGCATTTTGTATTTTCAGCAAACAAGGACTGAGTGTGAATTCCGTGCTTTAATTTTATTTTTAAGAATTATATACACACTTCTACCAAGAGTCATGAGACACAAATAGTTATGAATAAAACGCATTTATTCAAAGAAATTAATAGCCTGTTGACCCTCTTTTGGCTGTAATGACTGCTACAATGCACCATGGAAGACTTTCAACGAATTTCTGATAGAAAGCTGGTGTTATTGTGCTATATTCCCTCCATTAAAGGATTCGTTAGCCGCAGCAGTGAAGAAGGCTATTTTGGTCTAATTCTGTGATCCGGTTCATCACAAAGATGTTCATTTGGGTTTGATGTCGGTGATCTGTGACCGCTACCGTAATTTTCCGATGTTATGCTCTTCAAAACAGTTGGTCAGAACCCTTTCTTTGACGTGAGACATTGTCAAGATGGAAGGTGTAAGGACCTTCCATCTCGAAAATAAAATTGTAACCATGTAAGACACTCGCCATTCTACATTGACGTACTGTAGTTGTTCAGACCGTCAGTGTAGAATGCACCACTCGTGGTTTCGTGCATTGCAACCAGTGGACCTAGTCCATATCAAGAAAATAATTCCACACCACATTACCTAAAATTTTTTTTTTATCTATTTCACTGAAACAACGCATTCAGGTAGCAAGCATTCTCCAGGCATCTTCCATACTCCTACATGCCTATCAGACTGAAGAACATATAGTGCGACTCTTCGCTCCACAGAAACTACTTCCATTGAGCCATAGTGCAGGTGTGGTGTACCTTGCACCATGGTAATCGATCTTTTTTATATATATAAAAGGGTTGTGGGAACTAGCACTCGTTCCATAAAAATTCATGGCATGCATCTCATCTCTCTACCAATCATGGAAACATTTACCATTTTGTTTATAGCTGGTCGCAGCTGGCGCCTTGGTGGGCAGGAGCGGCAATGCGTAGCACACGCTTCTTGATTAGACCGGGGTTCGAACCCGTGACCACCAAATACGGAGGATGCGAAAAGGTCAGGGAATGACTACCACATATCCCAGGAGCAATATGGCCTTAGTTGCCAATGCTCCTAAAAACCAAATAACAATAACAGCAACAACAATGGTCGCAGCTCCAAACTCCAATCCAATTCTCTATAGTATGGTTATCTCATCTCGGTTCGGATGTCGAGATGAGATAACTAGATGCGCCAGTTCCTGTCAGTCAGTATTTTACGTCTACCTGGTCGTTTCTTGGACTCAGCGTATACCTCTAGAATTCCATTTCCTCAACACGTTGTCAATAATTGTCTAGTTGGGAATATTTAATTCCTGAGCATTAGTAAAAACATTTTCCCCCATATGACATCCAAGAATCATTTCCCTCTGAAACTGTTAGATCTTTTGGCGTTATCATCATTCGGTGTATACATATAAAATTATGTAGAGGATAACCGCTGCTTACCTTTATAAACCGAACCATTTGTATATTTCTTCACAAAAATAGGCGCAATATGTGGATGGTAGCCCTTGTACCCCCCCCCCCAAATTTCAACAATAGCATATTTCCTAGTCACGATTTCCTGAAACCGGAGGAGTATCTCATGACTTTTTGTAGGATAGTGTAGGTTGCTAGATAATTCAGTTCACATTGCTCCTCAAACAGAAGTATTTTGATTATTATGTATTTTTATAACGGCGCATACTTGATACCGGCGGAAAGATGCTTTAATAAATAAAGTTTTCCGTTTATATTCCGGGATGAGACAACATAAGGTCAGAAGCATTTAAAGACAGAGAGAGAGAGAATACAAGAACATTTTACTATTTAATAATCACGCGGCTTGAAACAAGGTCACTCAAAGCGCGTGCACTTTTGTACCCTTGCTCTTGACCGCTCGCCTACTTAGGCAGGCACATGTATATTGTTTCGATTCATTAAGCTAGGGTGTCAAACCCACATAGCCGACGGGCCGCATTATTTTTCCTGTTTTCGGACCGTACTCACATTTTTAGTCATTCGACGCCATAATTTATTTAAGATGAATATTTAAATTGATGCATTCAATTTGTATATATTATTAACTGGCTGATTTTTGATATTATTAGGTTCGTGTGAAGTCCAAATGTCAGAATATGAAATCCCAGCTGGGTACTTCCTTCCTTCCCACTCTTTTCTGCAGCCTAGAAAAAGGACGAGTTTACAGTGTAACTACAACATGATCAGTGACGAATCCCAATTAGGTGGCAATATTTTCTGAAAATACTACTGCAACGCTGCTTCCATGGATTAAGTTGTAAGATTTATAGTCTTATAAATTATTTTATATAGTAGTGAGCAATGGGAAAAATAGTATTATTATGTACATAGCGAGTCTTAGATTTAATTATATATAAATGGCCACACAATCTGTGTGGAAGCAGCGAGTTTAAACGTTGGAGTAGGAACATATAGGATTAAATAGAAAACAGAATAAAATTCCCTAAAAAAAAACCTTTAAAAGCTACTATTAGGTATAGGCGGAGTTTAAACTGAAGAATTAGTGACATAATCAAAATAAACAGGAAAGACTTTCGGTTTGAAAAGGCGCAGTAAACAAAGCAAATTCGATAATTATAATATTGAAGGTTTAGAATAAAGGAAAAGGCAGCATCTTAAAAGTGCGCTCTCTTTGGAACATTCATAATTGGTATGGAGAGTTTCTGATATTCGAAGGAGAAATATATGAACAGTTTCCCTCGACAATGGTGTAGGGAACCCAATCGATGGGTGAAAACGAGTTGGGAGTGAAGATACTTTTAAAGTGTGCCTACCTAGAGTAGGCCTGATTACCGTTTCTTCATCTAAAGAAAAGAAAGGGTGTTGTTTGAGTTTTAGGGGCATTAGCGCCTTATATCATTCTTCGGCGTGTGTATTATGTTTGCACAAATGTGTATTCACGGGCCAATTTGCATGTTGTGCTGGCTAAGAAAACAAAAATATAACTCATGGAAATCCTACTCCCTCCAACTGAGATCGGCTAACTTCAGCCCCGACTGTAAGCCAAAGTTCATTTGTTTTTAATAACTTCATCGGCATTGATATCACCGTCTTGTTCAATGAATGATGCCTATTCTGCAAGGAGCCTTTAGCAATTTCTCCAGTATACGACAGGATTCGAACCCTGACGTCTCCAAATGAGCGATAAGTAGCGAAACCACTATACTGTCACGGAGGACTAGAAAATGAAGGGTAGTGTTAATATTGAATTTAAAAAACAATGGCGCGTGTGCCGTGCACGGCGGGCGCGCGTTACATGGTTTTATTTGAAACATCCTTGGCGAAATCCAAGTAAACGAAATCCGCGTCCATTTGCGATGTGCACACGACCTTGGTATTTATCAATGTTTCATATCAATAATAAATACCAAGCCAATAGCCTAATTACTTATTTGATTGTAGCCATTGGAATGGCTACAATCAAATGGCAGCTGCAGGAACTATGATTGTAACAATACAAATACTTATATTGTTGCAATGTTTGATTACAAATATGATTGCAACAGTTCGCTTCTGCCGGAAGCCGAAGGTTACGTCACTTCCGCGTCGCATTTTTCTTGACTGATCAGATTTACTCGGTTGAGGTGCCCCAAAGATATTTCACATAAAAAAAATATTGACTTGTTGCAGTGAGGACAGACAGTATAAAAAAATAAAGCAGTTGTGTAAAAAAAGACGGGCAAGAGGTAGTCGACAACCGGAATCGAGGTGTAGCATTCCATTGGCGCACTGCAACCTGTTGCTTATTATATGACTAGAGCATAAGAGCTCAGCATCCCGCTCTACTAGCCAGAAGATTGGGAGCAGCAGACGTGAAAATATAAAGGTCTGCAGAGAGAATGAAAAATTTTTACATCAGGAGGGTAGGCCACATGATGCATATTGAGGTGTAGTGGACAAAAATGTAAGCGGTCCAGCAGAACTGCCAATAAACATTATTAGCTGTATACGAACGGACCTGATTATAGTAGGGAAGCGATGAGAGAGAGTGAGTGTGTGCCAAAAGGCGGCTAAAGGCTGAGGCGACGTTATATTGTGTTTATAAATTGCGTGTATTCTGCAGTCAGTTTGACTGTTTGCTGGACAAAAAAAAAAATCCCAATTTCCAATTTAGAACAACATTCTTTTGAAGATGAGGAAAATTGTGAAACAGATGAAAATAGACAGCTGAAGGAGTTCACTTTTAAAAGAATTACACGAAATGTTTTGCGGTCTTCAAACTTTAAAGCAACAAATTATGGATACTGATCATAACGTCCAACGAAGCATGCAATTGCGCCGACACCCGTAGAAAGGTATTAGCTGCTGCAGAAAAATGTATGACGGGAAGGAAAATAACAAGGTTCAAATTTAGCTATTGAAGTATTTTCCAAAAAAAAGAAAAGAAAACACGTAATTTTTCACACTGTTTTATCTATATGCTTTTGTTTCAAATACAGCTTTGACTAAAGAAACACAATTTTTATCCTTTGCATTCATATTACAATAAAAACATTTCAAAAACGCATTTCTTTAAATTTAGTGCATATTTCGAAAACCTTAGAATCATTTACCCTATTTTGTATTGAACAATGTTTTCTGTTCTTCCGATTTCGAATAGTGCGGCACTTTCCAGGTATGTCAAAAATACATATATGTATATCAAAGTGAAATAAGTTGCAAGTAAGTTTAATTGGAAAGCAAATTTTATTATAAATGATTGAATGCAGAACATAACTAGAGTAGAAAATCCTGAGTAAATTACAGATTCGTCCTTATTAATGAAAGGGGAATGAGAGGTTTATGAATTGATTCACATTTATTTAGGAAGCATTCTATTGGTTAGAGAGCATTATATTGGCGAGATTTGAAAGATGTTACACAATTATAGGGATTTGATTTTAAATTAGAAATATTGGTTACAGCGATGACTGTGTCCATTAAGAATTGTAGGCATTGTGAAATGGCAGTCCATGAAAGCTTGAGTGATATTAAAGTTATATATTTGGTTGAATTCAGCATCATTGAGTAAGAGGTAATTTGCATATGGAATTAAGGTAAGAATTGGGTGAATTTTGAAAATACTAATTGAGGTTGCATCGTAGTCTTAAGAAAACTTTAAATGAATGAAAGAAAGTGAAAATACAACAGATTGGAAATTTAAATGAAGAAAGTGATGATTTATTAGTAATGGTTCCCTTTCATGTGTAAATAGCTCGTTGAATAATAAACGTTTTGATATTTGTATCAGCCTTAATTTCTATTGAGATATACACCGATGAGCCAAAACATTATGACCAGCGAGTCGTTATGCAAATCGAAGCAATTGCAGGTGAACCACGGCGCGTGCGCGGGTCGGGACACGGTATAAAAAAACACCTGACACTGAGCTCCGTTAATCAGTGTTACTCTTGTTCTTCAGATGGGAAAGGCAGTGGACTTAAGCGAGTTTGACAAAGGACAAATTGTAATGGCCAGAAGACTGGGTCAGAGCGTATTCGAAACGGCTCACGGTCAGCCGTAGTTAGTACCTACCGAAAGTGGTCCGAGGAGGGGAAACCCACGAACCGCAGGCGAGGTGTTGGATGACCACTGCTCATCGATGCTCGAGGTGAACAAAGGCTCTCCCGAATGGTACGTGGCAACAGAAGGGTGACTGTGGCGCAACTCGCCGGTAATTGGAATGCTGGTTTTCGGAGTAATGTGTCACAACACACAGTACATCGAACCCTGCTGAAAATGTGGCTGCCTAGCCGCAGGCCGCTCCGAGTGCCCATGCCAACCACGGTTCACCGGCGACAGCGCTTACAATGGGCACGCGAAAATCGAAACTGGACCTTGAGTGATTGAAAGAAGGTTGTCTGGTCCGATGAATCACGTTTCCTGTTACATCGTGGACGGCCGGGTACGTGTGGGTCGTTTATCTGGAGAAGTGATGGCGCCTGGATGCACCGTGGGACGAAAACAAGCCAGTGGCGGCGGTGTCATGCTTTGGGCGATGTTCTGCTGGGCTACCCTGGGTCCAGTCATCCATGTGCTGGGCACTCTGACGTCTACCACTTATCTAAACATCATTACTGACCAGGTACACCATTTCATGGCAGCTGTCTTTCCCATTGGCGGTGCCCTCTTTCAGCAGGATAATGCGCTATACCACACCGCCCGGATTGTTCGAGACTGGTTCGTGGAACATGAGGAAGACTTCTAGGTATTGCCCTGGCCTCTAAATTTCTCAGACATCAATCCCATCAAGTATCTATGGTTTGTGTTGAAACAGCAACTCCGATCTGCGGCGTCTCAACCACGGACCTTACAGGAGTTAAAGGATCTGTTTATTACGTGCTGATACCACACGACACATTTAGAAATCTTGTAGCTTCCATGCCTCGCCGGCTACGAGCTGTTTTGGCTACAAGTGGAGGACCAACATCATATTAGGTAGGTGATCATAATGTTTTGGCTCATCGGTGTATACAGTTCTGCCCAATACACATATTTGTAAAGAAAATAACCCTCAACTCTTGGATTTTCTGACTATTTTGAGAATTATCGCAACGATCGGGTTGCACTATCGGTTTTAGTACTTTGAGAGGAGCTGTTGTCTCAAAGACAGAGAATTGTCAGAAAACAATACTTAAGAAATGGATTATTGACTGACACTAAAGGAAAGTTAAAGAGCAATAAAATAGAGAAATAAGAAATATTTCGTTCTCTTGGAAAATGAATATTCCAAAAGAAGATGAAATCCAGTTTACACGAAAAAAGTAAGATCAGAATTGCAACATAACAAATATTTTCCAACGTTGTTTTTAAAAAATCAAAAGTTCTTTTAAATATACTCCCCACAAAGTTTTACAATCTCAGGTTTTTGCTTCACTGTTAGCGATATGATGACGCCGTACAAAAGCATGCAGTCGGATACTTGCCCCCTGCATGAGGCATGCCACCCATTTTATGACAAATCTGAACCTGTCCAGAGTAAGCCAGGTGCGTATGGACCAACGCTCCATCCGCACCTAGCTGACGAAATTTCGAAAGTGAAGTAGAAATATGTATGGTCATCAACTAGTCAAGTTGCTTTGTAATTACTTCAGTTTAGTTTCATTATTACTAATTTAAACTCATTTAAGTTTGTTTTCCATCAATCACAGTCGTTAGAGTATGAATGAGAAATTTTTTTTAATTAACTTTAGAAAACAATTATAAAACAGCTCTTTCAGGTCTATTTATTTTTTCTTAGATAATTATCCTATAGCAATTATTGCCTGAAAAGCTTTTTCCGTCACTGATACCTGTAACTGTCAAAGGAAAAGGGATTCTTTTTCAATATTCTAATTTAGTAATAGCATTGAAAACCGTTCTATTATTGTTTCTGAGATCATTTCATATTTCGGTGTGAAATCGGGTCTTTGATACTTTTATTGCAACAGTATAATTTTAAACAATACATTGGTTGAATTAAGTCACTTGAACACCTTTATATCAATATTCCTAGACAACGGAAGAAATCCGATTTACATATAAAGAGCAAGATCAGAGTTGTAACCCAAACGAATATTTTCAAACGTTATTTTTTTCTAAGTGGTGTCCAGGTGCTGTCAATGTATAAAAACATTTTTATGCAAAAATGTTTTTTTTTATGTATTGACATTTACCGTTAGCATATGATTAATTAAAAAAGTCCTTAGCAGTGAATATTTAAGGATGTTTAAAGATCTAGATTTACGCATTTTCTTTCAAATAATCCTACGGGGGTTAAAAATCTCCAGTGGTTAAATTAGGAGACTATGAGGTCCACTCAATGGGTTCGCGGGGCTATAACCATCTATCAGAGAATTTTTCGTTAAGAAATTCTCTATTTTGTATGAATAACGATTAAAGATTCCCCTTGTGGTTTGGGTTGGGCATATTCCTTTAACACTGCGAGATAGCTCTCTAAAGCGATAGTGCCCAAAAAATGGGGGGGGGGGAAACAGGGCCAACCTGCCTTTCGAACAAAGTTCCCAGCCTCAAGGCAATTAGGAGCAGTCAGCTGACTTTCAATTAGTATTAGCCATATGGAACGCGTAAGCTCTAGGCTTTTGCTGCACGAGCCAAAAAATAACTAAAATAAAATACACGATAATTGGATACATGAAAATACACTCACATATGGATTTCCGTGTATCTAATAACAATTAGGGGATTAATTACGGTTCACTTTGAAAATTACCTCATCAATCCAAATGATTTTATTTGAAAAATGTTCATTCTCGTCAATCTTTTGGATAAAAGTGTCAGCTAATTCCATTCTTCGCACATGACCGTCATCAGAGCTTGATATAATTTTGCAGTGTTCACTTTATCATCTCGAGTCTTTTAAAATTCGGACAACAGAAATTCATGACAATTTCAGTTCAGCTGATAGCCAACATATTGAATATTAAGCACCTCTGTAGAGTTTCATCAACTCGCCGACCGTTTCCTATAGTTGTGATAAAACGTAGCTCGTCATGTATAGGAGGAGTATAAAATACTGGCAATGCTCTGAAATCATTTCTTAACTGTTTCTCAAATTGTTAGTTTTGATGGTGGAGCAAAGCCAAAATGTTTTTCCCATCCTTTATGGATGGTAGCCACTTCTAAGTTAGAAAAGCTTTACTATCAGAATTTTCTTCTTTATCTAATCAGAAACAGTAAAATGGGATTCCATTAAATACTTCCGGTCAATCTAATGATATTCAGTTTAAAAAGTGTAAAGTAGCTTATGACTCACCCTATATAATACTGTTTTAACATAACATTTAATATGTATACTTTAAAAAAAAAACAATATTGTGTAGTAGTCTTCATTTTTATCTAACTGGAAGGGTGGATAAAAAGTCCAAAGCGGATTGGTCATTCTAAGAATAGTAAGTTGAGTTTCAGTAGAACTTCAGACATCTGGTATTCTTTAAATATTTTTCTGAGAGTACAAGGGCCAAAGGGAAATAGGTTGGCTGGACTTTAAAGAAAAAAAAAACTCGCAAGAGCTTAATTTTGTTCCGTTAATAATTTACAGACACCAATTTATTTCTTTGTTTTACATATTTCCTAGACTGTCATCATTACTATGTATTTGCAAAGTCTAAAATTATTCATCTTTAGAGACATTCAATACTAGTTCACAGTGCAGTACTTTAATAGTACAGTAGTATGTATTTAGATTTTAAGGGGATTTGAGTACTAAAAATCATATCGCACTATTTATACCTTATATTAAAAAGTATTGGACAGTTGCAACACCCATACCGGATGCAGTACTCCAACCCGCGACCTTTATTTCTTCGGCGAGTACATTACCCACTGGATCCAATGGCTATCGTAGTGTTCAGATTATAGGGATCAAAGTTACTTCATTATCCAAATAAAAATAACGAATTGCGTTACTCCTGAGTATTTTAGGCTATGTGCACAACCTTCAGAAAACCAGAATGTTCAAAAACTGGCATGGGCTGTGTCCCGATGATGCCGGATTTATGAGGATGTGCTGTATTTTGATCATTAAATCCAGGAGATAACAATCGTTTAACCTGTATTAAATAACATCGAAAATGCCTGACAAACGCCCTCAGTTTCATCGATAAATACGGATATCATTAAAACTGGGATCATTATAAAGAAGTTTTTCTGTATATATAATAATGAAAAGATGATATCAAAGACTGACTTCTACCGAATCTCTTTAGTAGCTGTATCGTATGTAATTTTTTTCACACTTACGTACAAATTTTGGATAAAGGCACTAAGATTTTATATGGGCTATAATAACCATATTGTGGGTTACATGGGTCGTACAGCGGCAGGAATAACTCTTGAAACTATAGGGTTGGAAACAGTCAGATAAACAGAAGTACTATCATGGTATCGGTGGGTTGGATTGTTTTTAATTTTAATTGTTTGTAAGTACAAAAACGCAATTAAAACTGTCAGGCGCTAGTATATAATATTTCAATTGTAAACATGTTCTATAGGGACCAGGAAGGAAAAAAAATTACATCTCCTTCTGAAACTGACTAATTTGGCCACTGTTAGATTAGAAGTTGGTGCTGTCATTGGCACATCAGGTTGCATCACATTTATTGTGTTTAAGTGGTCCCAGCCAACCTTTGCCATCCACGCCATTTATCGTACACAGGAATAAATCTTTTATGACAACGGAATCGGACCCAGTTCTTTCAACTCGGGAAGCAAGTGACGAAACTACTATTCCACCAGGTCCATCACTGCCGGGGGGAGGGACGGAGAATATAGAGCCTGATAACTGGTTCAGTATAATTGTTAAAGACAATTTCGATATAGTGGTTCGGGTCCAGAATTTCTAATTCTACCTTTGCTACTGTATCATTAGTATATAATACCATCTAACGAAAGCTATGTAGCGAGCATTCTTCTTAGCGAATGGAGGAAATTGTGACGCCTGGATAGATATCGACCGATGTTTCTTCTAAATAGGATGAGAAAAGAGCTGCAAAAAAGTTTATGACAGTTGGATAGCTGCACATAACACTTTCCCATTCAGTTAAGATTACTTTCATGGGATCAGGTGACTTGCTGGTAAAATACGATCTCCTCAGCCATAATTTTTGCGCAAAATTATTAATTAATAAGAACCCTTCATTAAATTTAATATGACGTTTATCTCTGAAATAAATCCCTACCTAGTGAATGAGAAATGCTGCAGCACAGCATGGGATAGATCTAATTGGCCAGAATAATATAATAAAATTTGCTATGATCTCCTGCGTCCAGAACTGCTTCGCTCAACTACTAAAAGTTCGTATTTTTCACATCTCTGGACGGAATATAGGCGAAGACGCTCACAGCTTATTACGCACCGTCTGAGAGACAGGCATCCTTTCCGATGCCTGTACTCCCTAAGAGCGGGACTACTGTAGCAGCTGTAATTTTGCCATACGCTTGGAAACGCCTGGATTCGAATTCCCTGGATGATATGAAGAACCTATTGAGATTACTATGATTCCCAAACGATATCACCACACGGGAAAGTATTAATAACTAATAGAATTACAGAATGTGTACTAAGTTACATAAGAGAACTATTAATTAACACTGACGTTTCAAATATTGTACACTTTCTTTCTCACAGCGACTGAAGCAGAAGACACCAATGTTAATTAAAATGGTTCTCTCACATAGCGTATACTTTCACGGTCTTTTAGCTATTATTGAGGCTTTTTCAAATATTAATTAGGATGGTCTCAGGCAGAGGTGTAAGACTTCCGCAGTTGTTTCATTTGCAAACAGAGAAACTTGCTTTAGAACACAGTTTACAGACACTTCCCGACTTGAAGTGCTATAACGGTGACGAAGACAAGACTAACACTCGAAAGTCTGTTTGTTTTTCTCTGTTATTTCTTTTACTAAGGAATGATGAAAACAATGGTTTTTACACACTTTACTTCGTGATATTGGATTCGATTACCATAACTAACTGAACATTCGCATTGTTCAGTTTCTAAGGTTTCACTTGAAACGACTCATTCCACAAAATAGACAATGTTCAATTTAAATTCAAATTACTATTTTAACGGTACCCGAAATTGTCTTTCATCACCGCACAACCTATTAGCTCGGTACAGGAGTGTGTGTGGGTTCACGGGCCAACTTGCATTTTGAGGGCTGAAAAACCCGAAATAACTTAGTGGAAAACTCTACAATCCTCCGCGTGAGAAAGGCAGACTACAGCCCCGATTGAAGGAGACAGAAAAGTTTCTCCATTGGTCGAAGGAATCGAACGAGTAGCAGACAGCGATATATCATGTCGAAGTGATTCGTCATGGAGGACACACTAAATGACCAAATTCAAATTATTTTAACTGTTGGAGTATGAACAACATTTTACTGTATATTTATTGACGGAATAAAGTCTACAATATATGTGAACACTTAGATAAATTATTTGTAAAGCTTTTATCAGTTGATGGATGAAATGTGTCAATATGCTCAAGATTTTGTACAATTTTAACCAACAGAATGCAGTTTCACATGGATAATTTGTCTGAAATCGAGTTGTAAAATATGTAAAGGAACCTTGAGTCAACTTACAAAGTACAAACTTTCTGCTAAAAAAAAAATCCTTTAGAATTGTTTAGCGTATGGTGTGTTGTATAATATAAACATGATTATGTGAAGTTTCATTATTGAGACTGAGAGTTGCGGCTGATATTTTTATTCAATAATTAATTTTAGACTGAACTACCGATTGCAAAAAAATAGGAATATCGAATAGGAATGCAGTGGGAGACTCGATTCGATGCCTATATTAATAGGTAAGTCCAAAATATTTATGTGGTTAAGTAGTTTTAATTAACAGTGGGGAGAAAAAATGTGCTCTAGAACTGTTCATCATATGTATCTTATGCGTTATCCCACGAACACTTTGTCATCAGCAAAATAACAATTTCTCCAGTCATTAACGGGAATCTAACCAAAATCTCTCCAAACGAGTGGCTGACGGCCATGTGTCGAGCCGACTAAGCTACACGGCATCATCAGGCCAGGAAAAAAAAAGACATTACGAAACCACTGGTAAGAAAACTACTTTGGTGGTAAACAAAAGTTTCATAGAAATGTGGCTACTGGTTCGTCTTTATTAGATGATTTAAAATACAAACAAATCAGAGTAGACATTAAGAATTCCATTCGTTTGACATTGACAAATCACGTTTCTGTTAAGTGTATTCGATCCATAAATTGTGAAGAATTTCATATTCTAACCTACTCCATTTTAATTATTTATGTATTTATTGTTGCAAAGATTAAAAAATATTGAGGAAGAAACCGTCAACTACTCTTCAAAGAGATCAATGCATTCTTATTTGCAGCAGTTTGCCAGCCAAGAAGTGAGCAGCTCATGTATGGTCTGATGATAGGGTCCTGAAATGCCACCTTTATATCAAAATTAGGGTAATTAGGTCACACGCACTTATAAACTAAATTTGTATTCGATTTTTAATCATTAAAAGATGAGTGCTTTTATCATCTGAAAAGTGAGAAGACAGAGGTACTTCATTTGTGAATAGAGGACAATATATTTCTTTAGAGAAGCGCCCTTTATTCATATTGCCGACCCGGATATGCAACTGATGTGAATATGGGAGATCACCTGCTTTACCAGTAAAAATTCTGGTTTCAATTAAGCAAACTTCGAATTACTGAACAGTGATGGAACTCCCATTTTAATTAGTATTATCATTTATGAGAGGGCGGAAATCTACCAATGCTGAATTCTTAAATCAGTTTATAGTGATTACGAATACCTGAAAGCAGCTAACGTATAAGCTCCAGGGCATGAATAGTAGTCCATTCCCGACAGAGGAGTTGAACTGCCCTCTCAGCGCCTATTACGATGGTTCTCTAAAGCTTTATCAAGGATGACATGCATTCATATGTCTGGTCAGCTTCATGTCTTATCCGTTACATAGGACGACGCTGAAACCTTAAAAGGCTCTGTGTGCTGCTTGTGATGTGTAGACAGAGTGTTATTAGAAAGTGGCATTTTATCCAAGAATGAAAATGCTTTTCTCTCATCAGTACGCTAACTAGTGGATTAAATATGTAGAAAAAAGTTTAGTAGTATTTCTGTTATGAGGTTGCTACAGCCATATAAAATACAGGGTAGGCATACTGGCCAAGGTTATTTACTAACTCCAAGAAAAACCCAAAGCGTCAGATTGAGAATTGGTCCACGTTTATGAAGTCACACGACTTCGGTGATATGTTTAAGGCAAGTTCCAAGTAAGAGATCGGTCAGATTTTCAAGTCTTCGATATCAGCTTGAAAAATTAATCAGATTTTTATTCTCCCCCTTCCATCCCGTCACCTAATTTACTTATTTGAGCTGGAATGAAAGAAAAGAACGTCGCTACCTCGCTCGTTTTTGGAACTGGTTCCAACGTTGTGGACTTTGCCATTTAACAAAATCGATAAAGAATTAATCTTAATTAAAGAGAGTTACGATAAATTTAGCAGAATATAATACATTGTATGGCTCAACGATATTTCCTATAGATTTTAACATTTTTGGTTTCAAGTATATTTCACCAATTCGTTTAACCATAATTTAAGGATATCAACATTTCCGCTGTTTATCGTTTTGGATAAAATTATTTGAAAAACTGGGCTGAGATTAATGCGATTCTGGTTACTAGCCACAACTTTGGCTAGAATGAGGCAAAATATCTATTAAAAAATGGTTTTTTTCTTCTTGAATATGGAATGTATGGTAATATACGTTAGTCTGTAGACGATCTGTAAAATCCCATATCCAAATGGTTTAATTCTTAAATATTTTATTGCTATTAACAAAATTTGAACTCTGTGAATAATAACATAACTGCCCTCGCTCAGTGGTTTGGTGGGCCAGTGCAGTAGTCCTTCGAAGGCATCTTCAATGTGAACAATTAATTAATATAACCAATGATAAAAAAAATTCCCCTCAGGCACATCTCATAGAAATCATCCCCTTTAAAACACAGGTATTATTAAATTTTTCCACAATGAAATGCCAGAGTGAATTTTCAATTATTGATAAGACATCTGCTGTATACGTATAAAATATTATTCTACTATTTATAAACTTATCCAACTATTTTTCTATTACTTCGGTTGATATTATAACACCACCCGAAGGGATTTAATGCGGAAAAATATAAGCATTTAGAAACAGGAATATTACTGGAGACTCGCTGCTATGAGCTCAAATGTTTTCAAAAGGCTTCTAATTCTAATAATTTTAAATTAAAAAATATGCCATCTAGTCTCGAGAGGTAAATTGTACTTAGGAATGCCCGATAACTTTCGCAGATATTTTAAAATATATACCCACTCAGGAATTTTTAATATAAATAGCGTTTAATGGAATAAGCGTAATTAAAAATAAACTTGACGAGAATGGAATTCGTCACAAGGGGGACTGTGAAACTTAATTATGTGCACTCTTCTGTAAGCAACTATCTAGTTTGAAACTATCAGGCACTATGTTGAGAACTCCTCGAACAATCTCATTTTTTCTTAACTATTTAAAGTTTTTTCTGGATTCTAATCTTTCTAAGCTACGGGAATAAATCTGCTATTGTAAAAATAAGAAGAGCACGCCGCCATTGTTATTATGTCCCTACAGTTGCTAGTCAGAACTAAAAGTCAAAATGCGTATGGGAAGAGTTACTCATTTCATCATTCGAGTAGAAACAGTATATGGCTTTTGGTCCCCAAACTGTGAATATTCAGCTGTTTGTATTTATCCAACTAGATCCGAATGCTGATTTATTCGCTATGTTAAAATAACTTCGACAGTGTTCACTACGTTTTGAGACTTCTTCAGCAACTACTTAAGGCAGGATTGTTTTAGAAAGAAAGATATAATCACCTATAGTGCTCTAGAGTGCAAGGCTCTGTCGACAGGGCACTAAGAGTGCATCACAGTACTGTGTCCGAGATATGGCTATAGGTTTTGGTTGATATTGTGTATGTACAAGACTTACCATCTCTCTTTTACCACGTGTTCATCTGTTTCACGTTTATGCTTCCTTTCCGTTTCTACTCGTTTCAGATGATGTTAAAATGTCTCAACCGGAAGATGAACAACTATGAATCCTCAGTCTACGAACAAAGGGAAGGACACAACTATAACGATGTCAAGCCGCCGTCAACGAAATTTGCTACGTAGCTGGTGCTGACAAGGCCGAGTGATTTCCGGGAAGTTGGCTTTGACTGGATTTCCGATGTTGGCGAGAACCGCGACCTTTCTACAAATGGTGGCGCAAGGCACGGCGCTTCCGATGTCGACTGGTATTCGGAAGGAGGTTGTGGGATAAAGAAATGAGGTATAATTGGCGCGGATGTCGGCTGCATTGGTCCCGCGCAGAAAGGTGCTGACATCGATGATAATGAGGTGTTGAGTTCCGAAAGAAGGGGGTTGGAGGAAGCAGAGCTGGTCGGAGTCACCGGTGGTATAGCGTTCATTCCATTCAAGTTACCTGGAAACAGAAAAGCGGAGGAAGTTGTTTTTAGTTAAAATTTAGTTATTATCATAGTGCAATAATTACTTATTCCAGAAATCAATTATTTATAAAGTTTTGAATTACCTGAAGTGATATGATCTCCTGAGAATTTAGCAGGAAAAAAAAAACTTTTTCTTAAGCAAATATTGTATTTCTTAGTACATTGTAAAAACAGTAGCGCCAATTGGTTTTCTTCTTTTACGTAATCTTACCTTTTACGGATATGGAGCTTCTTAGATGTCTTTTATTTTAAATTGCAGGTGTCTCAATTTGGCAAATCTCACACTGAAAACTTTATGAGTGCTGTTTATCATACACTGAACAGATGAATGTTATCCTAGCTCAATGATATTGTAGTACCGTTGAAACAGTTAAAAATGATGATAACTTTACTTTACCTTACTTCGAATAAGGAACACACATTTATTTAGCGAAATGTCTTTATTAATAACACAGTCAGGGACAACTGGTGCTGAATGCTCTCCATAAGATGCCTTATCAAAGAATCTGTGTTTTTTTCTTTTTGTTAACTTCATTATAATATGACGCAGGAAGCCTTGATATTTTCAATATAACTGCCTATTCTGGCCAGCAATTTTTTTTTTTATTAAAGAATCCTTGCTTAAATTCAACTTAGTCATCAAATAACATCTGTTCGCTGCAGATTTAATCATCATTCTGCTGTGTATGATATTGATGAACATCTGTCCACCCTCCGAAGTAGTTAAAGTTGTTATTGTTGTTATTTGAAAGCTATTGGCGCAAGAGCAGCTTAGACTATAATGCGCCTAGCGTAGTAGGCAGAAGTGGTTAAAGTGAACACCTGCTTTCATCTAACGTGGATGGCGTTTCTGAGATGTTTCACTGGCATCTGCAATTAATCCAGAATATATTTCGAATTATTTTGTGAGTCAACACAGTGTAGGATGCTTCTTTTAGATCTTTCTCCTCCATTCGGAAGGGTCAGTGTGGTGTGTAAAATATCATTCAATATGTATTTGGACACCTCGCCCCTGGGAAGTTATAATTAATTATAGAAATCACATGACAGACAGATGGTCGTACTAGTTAAAAGCAGAATATGAAGAGCACGCCTATTCAATGACTGATAAATGGCACAGAATATAAAGAGAAAAGACCAAAATCTCTTCACAAGAGGTATAATAGTAGGTTATGATACAGCACGCATATCCGTTCGCCAAATAGCAGAAAGACAGGGTCATCTAACATAAACCCGTTGGAAACATCTTAACCAATGGAAGCCAGTAAGTAACGCGAGATAATCACCATTAACCCCAGAGTACGTTGAGTTGAAACGGATAATGAGAAGAAACCGCAAAAGCACTCTTAATGAGCTAACTCGAGAGACAATTCACGGAACTTGGATAAGAGCAGGACCAACAACCATCAGAAAAATACTTTATAAAGTGGGTTACCATGGTTGCTCAACTGCTCGTAAACCGAAGAAAACCAAAAGCATAAAGGTAAGCCAGGAACATAAAATGTTTTTAGTTGGGGATAAATAGACGTAACTAGTGGGAAAGGCTAGAAAATTGTAAAAATGATATTTTTAATAAATAAATAAAGCAAATATAAGGGAATACTTATAACCTAAACGGGAAGGCAACGTTTAATTCTGAAAATTTAAAAATGTGAAAGCCCTATAGAAATACTATTCTACGAAAAGTCATGCGGCGCCCTTCCATTTGCAGGAAATCGTGCGACTACAAAATAAAAAATATTTTGGCCTATAAAGGCGATCAGTGCTTAGCCCAGAATTCATTTCAAATGTATAGCCCGAAAAATGAGCACACGGAAACGCCTAACAGTTTCAGAGAGGAATGATAGTTGGATGTCACGTGCGATTGCAACGACAGCGAGCGCATCAGGAACAATTAAACATTCAGTACAATTTGCGATGTGTTGAAGAAGTGAAAATCCACGGGTAACACCGAGTCTGAAAACCACCAGGCAGAAGAAAAATGCTGAATGATAGGAGCCAATGCTCATCTCACCATCCGACCCTAGAAAATCCAATTTGAAACTGCGAGCGGCCACACCCGCAAACCTGTTTCACCAACGTAGATAGCTGCATGGCATTAATTTTTACGGAATAGCTGGACTCAAAAGCCATTAACAACGACAAAAAAAAATGCACATCGTCAAATGGCATAACCAAGGCACGCCTAATCTGGTCTCGGAATCAAATGAAGTTGGTTTTGTGGAGCGATAAGTCATGCTATACACGATTCCGGTCTGACATACGTATTGGATATATATATGATGTCTGGAAGATACTATCTGAAGGTTGTCCCAACTGTGAACCAAAGAGGAGGAACTGTCATAATATGTGAGTGTTTCTCGCGGTATGGACCAGGTCCACTAGTTGCAGTGCATGCGATAATGAATATTGCGTCCTACTGTTCTTTACCATTCAGTTCGACAACGCTCCATGTCGTAAGTTGAGATTGTAAATGCTTGGTTTCAAGAGATAATAGCGGAACATTTCAGTGACCAGCACTGACCTCAAACCAAATGAACATTTTAGGGATGGACTATAATGCAGAATAAGAGCAAGATGGCTCTTTTCGTTAGCGGAGCTCTCAAATGCTTTAAAGAAGGAATGGAGTACAATACCACAAATTTTATATCAGAGATTTGTAGTCTCTCGCAAGACTACTAATTCTTGTTATAACTTTTTTTTAAATTTAAAGGTACTAATTTTATCTGTTGAAAAAACATGAATTATAATACGAATGAATATAATAATATAATAACAGTTGCTAGGTTATTTCTTTCCAGGCAGTGAGGCTTCTTCAGCTCAACATTCTTTGTCGTGCATTTCTAGCAGTAGACTGTTGGCATCTGCCAATTAGTTAGAGCATACAGCTTTATGAGATCAATTCAAAAAGCAATTATAAACATTATGAAACGGTCCTTGCACTCTCTGGCTTTTCACATTTTAAGGAACCTGAATAGTAAGTGAAATTGAGAATGGAATTCAAATATATTTGACTGTTTAAAAAACAAACAAGGATATACGTAAGGTCGTAGACTTTATTTTATGATAAAATGGCAGAGCAAACAATTTGTTTCTAATAACGAACTTACCTCTTAGACAATAAATAGGTAGGAAATGATCGAGCTTTAGAAGTCTGGAAATAAAGCAGTAGGGTTAAAATCAGTACAAGATTTTAAAGATTAAAAAAAATCACCATTTAACCTAGGGTGGTGTAATGTCCCAGCCCTACGCTGCATTTTATAAGTAAATATGGTAGTTTTCTTTCTATATAGCAGGAAATGCGTATTAATTAATTTCCACTGTGCATTATAGAACATTTAATTTAATGTGCATAAAAATGATCAGTAATTCCAATACGAAATGGAGCTGGCTTTCAGTCAAGAAATTGTTACTCCAGAATTTTATATATGCTAAGCGAAAACAAGTTAGTACGTTTTTGGGCAGAAACTGATGCATTATCATTTATCTGGAGGAATTAACCTATTTACAAAAAAAAAAAAAAGAAAGTGAGTATGCGCTAGGAAATTCTATTTATTTGAAAGTGGTGCAATGCGCAAGCAACCTATTGTGAAAGACTCCGGTATGAGAAGAAAGACCACGTGTAAGCTCGTGTAGTCTTTTGTTCAGTCTGTTTGAAGCCAGATCATGACTGAAAGGAGAATATTGTCCTAATATTTTCAACTGGGCAAAACACAGTCTCTTCAACTAGCAAAGCGAAGCTGAAGAGAAAAGGTTGCTGTAAGGGCAGATATATGAATGCTGCCAGCTACTCAAATGTTTAAAAAAATGCAATTCCAGCACTATTCGCCTTCATTGATCACAAAAAAAAAAAAAGTTAGGGAACAATTAAGCAATCAGTTAAGGAAACAAATTGTGACCATAACGTATAGAAAACTCTGATAATACGGGCCCTTATCTAAGAATAATAAAATCTTTGTATATTTTCAAAATTCTCTAATTAGCAAATAAATCAGCTGGTGTGCAATACTTTGCATTACGCCGCATGATATGTATAGGGTAGTAATGATTAAATGCCGCCAATCTGGCCACCTGTAGGTGGCAAACCACGAAACATTCAAAGATTAAATTTGGAATAGACAGCGTCTACACCATGCGGAAACAAAAGGCATAAACATTAATTCAAACAAGTAATGCCAGTTGCGTTTTGCGCTGCATGCTGGCACACAGTCGACGCAGCACAATTTATTTGATCAACTTACAACGCAGTATGGAGAGGCTACAAGATGTGAAGATGTCACACCGCTTCTCGGTATGATTGCTATTTGTATGAAAAATGTGCTAGAAGCGCAGTAATAAGAAATGTTAGCAAAATGGCTTAAGATGCCTTCAGATCCGCTGAAGACTGGATTTTGTCTTCATGAACTCTGTCTTTGAGATATTCCGCTAGCCAGAAATCACGAAGATTGAGGTCCAGCTTGATGCAACATATAATTCGAGCATATATAAGTAATTTTCGGAGTAAATAGCGTTTTCGTGAAAGAAAAATAGCCAATTCACCTGGCCGAAGGTGAGTGTATACCACACGTTTACCTTGGGACTATCATATCATGCTCATGTTTACGAACTGGCTGGGGATTTTCGAATCCCCATAAGCGACAATTGTCTGTTAATTTTACCGGTGGAATGTCCATTCATCACTGAAAATTACATTTTCCAGAAAGTGCACATCTTCGTTTATACGGCTGAGAATGTGAACAGTAGATTCCCCGTGGTGGTTTGTCGTAAGACTTAATTTCTGGACGATTTACACGTTGTAAGCATAAAATTTTAATCTCTTGCGAAGCACCCTGCAATATTGCCCGCGGTATTTGCAGCTGCAGACTTGCCCTTAGGATAGATTTTGTATGACTTCGGATTAACACTTCCTGAATTTCCAAAACTTTATCTGCAGAAACATTAGGCCTGCCAGCTCCTTTCTAGTGCAGCACACTGCTGTTTTTTTTTTTTTTTTTTTTTTGAAAATCGTTTCAACCATCGCCTCGGTGATTATTCTTTAGGCGGATCCTTCTGGAATTCCCGTTGGAAACGTCTCGTTACAGTCATTGTAGATTTGTCATCCCTCAGCCACAATACGTGCATTGCTTTCTCCTGCACTGTTGCCATTTTAATGCTGTTCTGTCGCAATTCCTGCTGGGATCAAGGCTGCCAACCGCATGAAAAAAAAAAAAAAAAAAAAACTCGTTGAGTTTCTTTGATAACTGCAGCAAACCATTTTAAGATACTTATTACACTAAATTTTTAATCGAGCTTCATAATCAAGTGAATAATGTATAGACACCCTGTATTTTAAAGGCCATGAGTTTGTTTATAAATTCAGCATCACTATTTGTTTGTATTTCCAGGAATTCATTCTGTAAATATAATTTTAAAAGCTTTTGACATTGCTTCATGTGTTTACTTCTTAATCGGTATAGACCAAGCATACTATGAAAAAAAAAAAAAAAAAATAGCTGACTATTAACATGGATAATAGTCAGCTATACTAAATACATGATAAATATACAATATTATAATACTTATAATCTTGCGTATCAACTAAGTCTGTTTAAATCTGTCATCTATATAATTCTCAAACTCCTTTTAAATTGGTTTGTGTTTTGTATATTCATATTGCTTTAATATGTTTAATTTATTTTAGAGGTAGTAATTTTTTTTTGTAATTCTAAAATATGAAAATAATCCGTTGCAGGGGATCATAGCACAGATTCTTTACGTCATCATTTTCAAAATTAGAAACTTAGAAAACAATTTTATCTGTTTTACACAGATACTACAAGTACCATTCATTCTGTTTATTCAGCGTTATTGGCTTATGTTTTACACTTTAAGCGATAAATATCCATTATTTATTTCAGATTAAATTTTCTTAGCTATACCTATTTGTTCTATAAGTATTGCAATCTCGGGTTTTTTTATATGCATCATCAACATTGTTATTTTTTTGTTTTACAGAAAATATCCATTGTATTTATTACAGCTCCGAATCCACATCTTTTCGTATCATTAATTATAAGTTTAGTCATCCATCTACCTACAAGCTCTTTAAAGGCAGGATTTGATATAGCTTCTAAATCATATAATAATTCTTGATTTGCTTATATAATTTTGAAATACAGCTCAACAACATGCATTTTCTCTTGCAATCGTTTGCATCACCACCAATTAATTTCTCATTAAAATCACTAGATATTTGCGTAAAAGAATATCAAAATAAAAGCAAATCATCATAGGGTGATTTGCTTTTACTTCTCAGTCTAATGTACTTCATAATAATAACCGCATAAATCTGATTCTATTTTTCGTAAATAACCATTTTTATTGGAAATTCGTATATATATTTTTTTTTACTGGTGGAAAACAAATGAATCAAAATGCTCTTATTTTGGTTCTTTATCATATATTCAGTGAGTACCGGGTCCTGTAAGCGAATTTAAATTGATAATTACCTTTTCAATTTATTTAGGTTTAAATTAATACGTTTTACATTTTTCATATATTTATCTATGTCAAAAGTATTTTACATTTTGACCACATATGATTGAGGTTATTCTCCGATGAGCATTCCTTTACCCCGTAGCTCACCTAGAATTTTTGTAAGCTCAAAACTTCCTAAAGCACCATTAGTAAATGGTAATAAAAATTTAAACACACCGCCAGTTTATTTTGTTTAATCTGAGATCTGCATATACAGTACTAGTAATGTTACATTCTTTAGGAGACTTTTAACAGGAGCAATTTCGATCTTTGTTAATCCTAAATTATTATTATTAGGAGTTTGTTTTATCTGTTTTCAATAGTTATTTTCAAATGAACTTTTAATCGTTTCCTTTTGACCATCACATGAATAGACTTTATAAGGTTGATATGCTGTCTTTTAAGATAAATTTCTTAGATATATATATAATATTTTATCTTTACTTTAAATAAATACATTATTATTCGACCAGATATCGAGAACTTTCACACTTCGATTTATTAACTATACTATTATTTACAACTATCTTTGTTATGGTACCATTTATAATTTCATTTAATTAAATCCCTTAGCTTTTAAATAACCTCTATCAAGTCCTTTTTCGGGATCTAGTATACGAACTTCAATTTATTCAACAGCTTTAAGTCTACTTGTACGTATAGTTTCCAAGTTTTCTGTAACTGGTTTCTGAAACTTCACAAGCTCCTCTACTAAAATTTCTTATTCTAAAAGTTCATTTTTTTTTCTTATATGTTTTTAAATACGTCGTTTGTCTGCAGTGAACTTCAAAAGACTAGATATCTCATCATGATTAAATCATTTATAAAATTATAAAAATGCACCCATTCAAAGTAAATCATTAATAAAAATGAAAAATGCACCGATTCAAAGTTATGAGATGCATGAAAAAGGAATATATAAATAAAAAGGCGCCTCCGTAGCCAGGTGGGCAGGAGCGGCAGTGCGTATCACACGCTTCTTGATTAGACCGGGGTTCGAGCCCGTGACCACCAAATACGGAGGATGCGGAAAGGTCAGTGAATGACTGCCGCATATCCCCGGAACAATATGACCTTAGTTGCTAATGCTCCTAAAAACCAAACAACACATAAATGAAAATGAATTATTATTAAAATGACCACTTCATTTTATCAAATGATATGGCCATTTGTTCACTAATTGATTTGGAAAAGACTAATTTACTAATGAATTGCATAATTTATTCTTGATTATCTTAAACTTTATATTTATGCAAAACGACATGAAGGAATCGAAAAAATATAAAGCAGGTTGGCTCACTTGCAGTTAAACAAAATCTTAGTTTTTGACGATTATGTATAGGAATAAAACGCAGGATAAAACAACCGAGTTATTCATTACAGGCAGAAAGAAACATTTATTCTATTATTTAACACAGCGCTATCATAAAATACCTGAAAATGAGACATTTGTGTGAGTACGCATTTTTCTTATTAAAAAGGAACTAACTTCAGCTAATTCATCTTTTGACGATATTTAATATTTACTTATAATATGAATATATAATTCATCAAAATTTAAGGATAAAGGCATTGAGCTTTTGAAAGTGAGTTACCTATTACATAAGTAATTTATTTTTAAATTCACTACAGAACATTTGGTATTCTTATATAAATTCCAATTCAAGTTATTTGAATGTTCTCTTATAAAATTTTCAGATAATTTGGCGTTTTATCAATTAAAGACAAATCAATCCTTCCTTGAAGTTCCCCAAATCTTTCCGAAAGTTTTTGTTCTTTTGAAATAATATCCATTTAAGTGTCGTTTAAATTCTCTAGCTAACTGTCCAGATAAAGCAGCAACACTAGACAATTAACGCTACCTCGATATATTTGGTCCAGAAACGTAATCCTTGGGTATCGTCATTTGATATGTATAGTATATTACTTTTTCACTTTTTATCTAGCAAATGAAACTTTCCTTCTTTCTCAGATAAAATTTAACTTATAGGAGTTTGATCATACAAGTAGAAATAATACTTGTACATTGCATAATTTTCATTGTATTTTTTTTTTTAATTTCTAACGAAATAGAAAACATTCCTCCTTATTTTTATTTTTCAATTAGCATATCTATAGCTTTAACTACTATTTCAAGAATTTTTTACCAACCATTTTTAATTAATTATTTTATAGTATAAAATATAATACCACCTCCGTAATATGTATGTAGATACACTTTGTAATTCGGTGTTTTTTTTTGTTGAATATCGTTTATGTAAACCAAATTTATTTATGACTTTCTATCTCTAAAGAAATCAACAGGTCAACATGCGTTTTACGTATCTCAAAATATGTTTTTTATTTAATTGATAACCCTTTCCTTAAACGTTGTTTTGTTGTCAGTTAAAATACTGTTGTATTAGGTCTTTCTATTACAGGTGGCAGTCTTTTTGTTTAAAATTATGTATTATATCTTACTTCCATTATCGCTTGAACAATTTTCTACTGAACAATGTGCTAAAATTTTATCAACTGCAGAAGAAATATCTGGCATACAGATAACTTCGTTTATTCTATATATGTACTCTTTGTTGAAATCTTAACACAATATATAAATTCCCTTCAAAAAAGCCATTTCTAATTTTACAAATTTTTCTGTTGATAAATTACTATAAAATATAATAGTTTCTGTTTAAACCAAGATAAAGTTTCATAATAACTGAATATTCCTATATCACGTATGCCATTTTGAAACGTTATTTTCCATACATTATCATGAAAAGATGATACTGTGCTACTTTGTAATTCTAAGGATCATCTTAAAGAAACTCTGAGGAGAGTATGTGAAGCAAATAAGAAAAAAAAGGATCGTTTCTGAATGTGTGTAAAACTAAAATTATGGTGATTATCTCGGTTCCAGTAAAGTGAAGGTTAATTGGCAAGATATCGAAGAAGTTGATGAATTTGATTATTTAGGATCAAGAATAAATAAAAACACTGATGCTCAAACGATGTAAAGACACGACAGGCAATTGCTAAAACGTTGGTCGCTGATCTGATAAAATTATGGAGAGATGATCTGCCCCTAAAGACAAAACTGAGAATCATTGATTCGTTAATTTTTCCAGTTGCCACTTATGGATGTGAAGGATGGAATCTGAAAAGAGTTGACAGGAAGAAAATTAAGGCATTTGAAATGTGGTGTTACAGAACAATACTGCGTATTTCATACTTGGATCGAAGAACGGATGAGTGGGTATTGAATTAAATTGGCAGGCCTAAAATTCTTCTTCATAGCATGAACAAAAGAAAACTCAAGTTTTTTGGTCATATAGTAAGAAGGGAAAACTTTCTGTTGAAGAATATAATGGAAGGAAAAACCGAGAGGAAGACCTACAACTAGGTGGAATGATGGGATCAGTGAACTTTTGAGCATGACACTTTGCGATGCTGTCGTATAGCACACAATCGATGCAATTGGATGAATTTGTTAGTGGCCACAACAGCACCTCAGGGAGCTTCGTGACTGGAAGAAGATCATCAAAATATTTAATATTATTATCGTATACTGATCACTTATCTAAAGCCATGAGAACAATGTACTAAGTTTTCTTAAGACTATTTCAAAATTATGGTCAAACAAAAGAAGATTCGAAAAATCTCAATTTCCCTGGTGCTTCTCTTAAAATTTCAGAACTAATTAATTTCACCCATTCATTTTATTTTTTATTCTTAGTGGCTTTTATATATAAAAGATGGCACTATCTCGTCACAGCGCAGTCTGCAATGGCTATGACAGAATGCACCGAAATTAATTTATAAATATAAAAAACAGAAAATTAATGCAGATATAAAAAAAAAAACAAAACCGTTTTCTACTTGGTTATGACGGTAAGGAGAGATAACAAGATGCAGGTAGTTTTATCAGTTTAAGTAAACAGAGCAGTTGCTGAATACGTTATCAGCAAAGTCACAGTAGACGTGTATCCAAGAGAGTGAGAATATAAATGCTGTTATGGTCTGATCTTTTTACGTTTAAAAAGTACAATTACTAGCTAATTCTTTTAATTTGTAAGGAACGGGCAGTCAGTATTTTTAGACACTTTTATTACAAATTGATAATTTTTCCCTGTATTTTTTTCTAATCTCTAGATTATGCTTTATTTTCTATAATCACATGATATTTCATGTGTACGAATAGCATAAATCTTCTATTTATAGAAATTACTGCTTTAGCCGTTGTAGTGGTATAAGAATTTTTAGAATTTATGGGTTCAGAATCGTGAAAAGTTACGGTTTCAGTATAGTGAGACACCAGTGCACCCGCTTCAGTGTATAGGAACCGTGGGGCGAGGTGGGTAAAGGCCTAGGAGGGCTTTTTTTTTTACGAAATTAGGAAAACACAAAAGTACGACTAATACGTGGGACGGTTTTGAAAAAATGGCGAAGGAACTGGGGGTAATTGTACAAGGCAGATATGAAGTTTTCTGAGCAGTGCAGACGGTCTGCAAGAGTAGCTCATGGTGTCTTTCAATGAATTTTTCTAGCAGGGATCAGGAGGTGATTTTCCTCTTGTACAAGGAAATGGTCAGACTACACCTTGAGTACTGTATATAGAGTCTACAGGCCTCATTTTAGGAAGGAGGTAAAACTGCTTGAGCGAGTGCAGAGAAGGGCAACAAGATTAGTGAATGGAACAAAGGTTGCTCTTACGAAGAAAGGCTTAAGGTTTGCAAATTACAGTGTCTGGAGACTAGGCACCTGCGAGGCAATCTGACTGAGGTGTATAAAGCCTTGAATGGTTTCAGCATGCTCAATACTGATGGGATTCTTCCTCTTGCTCAGAATAATCGCCTGATGGGCATAAATTCAAATCGAGGAAAGACAGTTGTAGGATAGATGTGCGGAAGTTTGCCTTTAGCTAGCGGGTGGTTGATTGCTGGAACAAACTTCCATCTGTCGTTGTGGAAGTTGATAGCTTAAATAGATTCAAGACAGAACTAGACAAACATTTGGAGCGAGTGGATGGGTGAAATTAGATTTTTTTTTTTTTTTTTGACTGATGCTATATAAGCTTGCTTTCTTGCATCATGTGCCTTTACTAATGCTAAACTAGAACATATGGCACCCGCACTCTGACGACCGCTAAACAGCTCTAGCCGACAGCGGGTAATACAATAATATAAAATATACTTTGTATTTATATATATATATATATAAAAGGCAGATTTTATGTTTTGATAATTTAAATTAGAATCTTTATTTTTTTGCTAAAATGTAAAAATTATGTGCATTTTAAAATGAAGGATTATGATTTAGTAAAATGGACATTTTTATGGAAATGTAGAGGTTTTTATGAGATATTTAATCTTGCATAAATTTTATGCAAGATTAAATTTGTCATAAAAATCTCCAGACACGATTTTTTCCCCAGTCATTCTTTTGGTTATTTGAGCTATTTACATTATCTCTACTACTCATTTGCTTAGCCTTCATAATTAGAATCCTTAATGTTAGGTTTTCAGATCGCTCACCATAAACCGTGTTGTTTTCCCAGTTTCTTTAAAGTATACATCCATAATGCCCGGAAGATTTCTCTGTGGTTTCCACAATGTTTCTTAAATATTTCACATTATTTTTTGCTTGTTTTGTGAAATATTGATCGTGCATTAACTACGAATTTAATTTTCTCCTTGAGAAACGCTGCAGTGTATAAATAATCGATTTTTCTCATTCTTCACCCTCATTTTAGATTCACCATTATATGATCTTAAGCAACACTTGAGGCATGATTAAATTCAACCACCACTTGACTTAGCATAGCTTTCGTATAAATTATTGGTGCTGATTATAAAAAAGTAGCGTTTTCTAGGAATACAAAGTCCCTTTAGCTTTTAAAAACTAAGAGAAATAAAAAAAAACATACCAGTGGCATGTTCTAAGTTGCTTATTAATTTTATCACCAGGAGTCACCGCTGAGGAGTCACTGTATCGTGTCTATAATTTGCGTGTTTATATGGTCGGTTTCTCTTTTCATTGAAAAAACCCGAGTTTACTGGAGACAAAGCCAAGCAACATTCGCCTGAGCCCGACTAATTGGCTACATAAAAAAACGCCCATAAAAGTCGTCTCACCGAGACTAGATTCAAACCCAGGCAGACATAAGCATTTAAAACTACTGCGCTCATATCGAGGACCCGTTTCCTTATACACCTCGTTTATGCACTTGACTTAAATATTGGAATTTTTGGCTTTGAGGCTTGACTAAGCATTGCTAACTTCTTTATAAATTAAATGAAGAACAGTCCGACCAATTTCATGCAACTGAGATAGCGCACTTATTTCCATTTACGAATAATCTAATTCCGCGCACAGTTTCTTCTGTGGAAAGTTATATTTATTTAGTTAGTCTGTTTTCTGTTAATTTCGTGTGTTCTCTGATCGATTTGTCAGCTCTACTGGACGAAATACCCCACTTACTGGGGGAAAACCTTCCTATCTACGCCTGAGACCGACTAACTCAGCCACGGAGTGAAAAAGGCCCATTAAAGGTCACTGATGAAAAAACGCCGTGAATTAGGGTTTAATTTGAAAGTGTCTGCAATTCTGCCCAGACACGATAGGAGGGAGTATATGATGAGAGCCTTGTCGATCAATTCGGCCCTGGAAAGATTGTGCAAGGCTCAAGGGATAGAATTTTTTTTCAGCCTGGACTGTACTTGTTAACAGGACAGACTGATTCTACAGGGATGGGATACACTTAAATAGAAAGAGTGCAAGAATATTTGCTGATGCTATCGAGGCAGTGTTAGGTGGGTCGGAAAACTAATAGCTTGGGAGGATACAAGGACTAATAGTTTAACAGTAGCTGTAGGAAGAGGTGAAGGTGATTCTTGCACAACTTCTATTAGAATAAGTAGCGACCTGGAGCGAGGGGTATATGGGGGTTTCAGGGACGGATGGCAGTCATCGTGAAACAGGTGGGTATATGGGATGTGTTAGAGTGGCTGGGAATAGGAATAGGTGCATGTATACCAATGCTAGAAGTATAGTAAATAAATATGATGAATTTGAAGTGTTGGTCAAGACATCAAAGGCGGATATTGTTGAGATAGCAGAGACATGGTGTCACACAGATATAAGGAATGCTGAACTGGAATTTGGGGAGTACAATGTGTACAGAAAGGATAGACAGGATAGGAAGGGAGGAGGTGTTATGCTATTAATAAAGAAAAACATAAAATCAAAAGAAGTGCATCCAGTTGATATAGATGAACAGTGCACGTTGAGTCAGTTTGGTGTGACATAAGCACTGCGAAAGCAAAAATTAGAGTAGGGGTGTGTTATAGGCCTAATGACTCGAATGAGTACAATGAACAATTGTACAGAGAAATAGAGTGGGCTAGTAAATCGGAATGTCTTATAATGGGGGATTTTAACTTCCCAGATATTGACTGGAACTTGTGGGTTGGGCACTCACACACTAGTCATACTTTTGTGGATTTATTGGATGATTGTTTTCTGCAGCAGCATGTTCGAGAGGCAACCAGAGAGGGTAATACTCTTGATCTGGTTATCAGCAGTGATCATTCATGTATTAGCAATTTGCAGATAAAAGAACCACTAGGTGGCAGTGATCACAGTGTACTGACGTGGGATTTACTTAAAGATTTAATTACCATCAGGGGTAAAGGAAAGGGTTTTTGCTTCCGTAAAGGCGAGTACAGTGGTCTCCGACAGTTTTTAAATTCTGTACAGTGGGATCAACTGACGATGTTACCAACAGTAAATTCTAAGTGGGAAGCATTCAAGGAATTAATCGTGGAAGCTACTAAAAGTTTCATACCTATTAAGAAATATTGTTCAAGGTTTAGGCCTAAATGGTTGTCAAATGAACTAATGAGACTCGTAAAGAGAAGAAAAATGCATGGGATGCATATAAATTATCAAGCGACTCAGAGGCCTATGGCAGATATAAGTTAATCTGTAATCAGGTCACAAAGGAGGTTCGGCAGGCGAAGGCAGATTACGAGAAATCCTTGGCAAAAGATGCTAAGAAAAACAGCAAGGATTTCTTTACTTATATAAACTCTAAAAGGAAAGGGATGAATCTGATTGGTCCACTTGACATCGATGGTTCGACTGTTGATGATCCTGCTCAGATAGCAAACAAACTGAATGAGTATTTTGCATCTACATTCACACATGAGGAGTTATTAAGGTTTGAAAATGGCAGAAGGTTATCAAATTGTAGCAGGGTGCTTAATGATCTTGTAATAACTGAGAGCAAAGTGGAAGAGAAATTGTTGAAGTTAAACGTAAGAAAAGCACTTGGGGTGGATGGGATCTATCCAGTTATATTAAAGGAGGCGGCAAAGCAACTAAGCAAACCCTTAGCCATAATTATGAGAGCATCCTTGGACTCAGGGGAGGTTCCCACGGACTGGAGATGTGCAAATGTATCCCCAATTCACAAAGGGGGATTGAAGGGTGACTCGAGTAATTACAGACCAGTTAGTTTAACTTCTGTTCCGGGTAAACTAATGGGGTCGCTCGTTAAAGATGCATTGCAGGATCATCTAGACAAGACTGCAGCAATAATTCAGACACAGCATGGGTTTGTTAAGGGAAAGTCTTGTCTGACAAATCTGATAGGATATTATGATGTGGTTACAAAGGAACTGGATGCAAAAAATAATTTTGATATCATATATTTGGATTTCAGGTAAGCTTTTGACACTGTTGCGCATGGAAGACTATTGTACAAATTGGAGCAGAATGGTATTAAGGGTAAGTTGCTACAATGGATAAAAGGATGGTTAAGTGGGAGAAGACAGAGGGTGGTAATCAATGGGTGCTGCTCTTCTTGGACTAATGTTATTAGTGGAGTCCCACAGGGTTCGGTGTTAGGTCCACTGTTGTTTTGTATATTTATCAATGATATTGATGAAGGTATATCAGACTTAATGTCGAAGTTTGGAGATGATACAAAGGTTGGCAGGGTTGTTAATGACAGTAATGGCAGTGTGCTACTGCAACAGGATCTAGATAATTTGGGCAGATGGGCTAAGAAGTGGCAACTGAAGTTTAACCTTGACAAATGCAAAGTACTGCATATGGGTAGAAGTAACCCCAGAGAAACGTACCAACTGTGTGGTACTACACTTAAGGTGGTAGAAAATGAAAAAGACCTGGGAGTAATTGTGCAGTCAGATATGAAGTTCTCTGAGCAATGTAGACAGGCTGCCAGGGCAGGTCATGGGGTTTTGTCAATGATATATAGGAATTTTGCTAGCAGGGAAAAGGAGGTGATTATCCCTCTGTATAAGGCAATGGTCAGGCCACGCCTTGAGTACTGCGTACAGGTCTGGAGGCCTCATTTTAGGAAGGCTGTAGATTTACTTGAGCGTGTACAGAGAAGGGCAACAAGATTGGTGAGGGGAATGAAGGGATCCTCTTACCAAGAGAGGCTTAAGTTCTGCAAATTGCAGTGGCTGGAGACTAGGCACCTGCGCGGTGAACTGATTGAGGTATATAAGGCCTTGAATGGGTTGAGCACGCTGAATTCTGATGGGATCCTTCCACTTGTTCAGATTACGAACCTAAGGGGGCATAAATTCAAATTAAGAAAAGACAGATGTAGAATAGATGTGCGGAAATTTGCCTTTAGCCAGCGGGTGGTTAATTGCTGGAACAAACTTCCATCTGTAGTTGTGGAAGTTCATAGGTTGAATAAATTTAAGGAGGAACTGGACAGGCATTTGGAGGGAATGGTGTGATTTATTTATTTTTTATTATTTTTTTTTGGCTGATGCTGCATAAGCTCATACATTTGCTTTCTTGCATCACATGCCACTACTACTACTACTAAAGTTTCGCGCGTCATCGACGGGATTCGAACCCGGGCCTTTTCCACCCGGTGTTGGGAGGACGGTGACGATACCACTGTGCTACCGCGCAGACTGTTAGAAAGAATATGTAGACATGTGTTTTTGTAAAGGGCGGCACCTAGAACATCTGTTCAACTCCGCCTCGTATCTCTGTGAAGAACAGTATCACTACAAATGGGCCAGATATGTGTGTGACGGAGGTTTGTGTGTGTTCTGTTGTTGTGTCTGGCCGCTTGGCTACCCAGAAGCATCAATCACCTGGAGGGATGGTTCTGGGTACTTGTCCACACCACGGGCAGGTGGGCCAGTCCCAGTAATGCACGTACTGTCTCAAAAAGAGACTGACCCACATGATGTTGCCAGCAGGTAGGTCAGGATCCTCTGGGAATGTTAGAAAGAATAGAATAAAATCCAGGAATTTCGACAAGGAGGGTTGCTCTGCAAGAGCGTGTACTGAGTCATAGCAGTGTGTAGCGAATTTTACATCGCCAATTACTGTACCCCTACCATATCCAGCGTGTACAAGGTCTCGGCAATACAGACTACCCTCCCAGAGTGAACTTCTCCCAGTGGATGCAACGACAGTGTGTCCTGAACCCCCAATTTTTAAACATTTTGTTCACTGACAAAACTGGGTTTACTCGTGATGGTATTTTTAATTTTCATAACTGTCACGTTTGCTCCGACGAAAATCCTAATGCAGTTCACGACATCAGCAACGTTTCTCGTTGAATGCCTGGGCAGGATTACTAGAAGACCGTCTAATTGGACCACACTTTCTGCCAAACAGGCTCCACTAGCGCGTTGTTGACACCACAGCATTCACCGTCGTGGGTGATCAGCGGTAAGGAGAGTCCACTATAGAATACTTTTCTGGCATTTACAGTAGTTCTGTATTTCTTCACAGTGCACATATGGCGCAGATGTGGGAACCATAGGCGGCGTCTGACCCTAATACTATGCACACTATATGTAGAACTGCGTAGGTCTGAGTTTGCTGCGCATCGTCATTTGGGATATTGTTCTTACATTCCCATATTGTATCGCGAGGTGAGCTATTGTAAGGACCCAGCCTTACAATAATTTAATAAAGTTTGTTAAATATTGGAAGAATTAATTGTGGCGTATATAGTTAGTTTCAGACAAGTATCATTTGTTAAGAAACACTGAAATTCGAAGGTTATTCCAGACACACCCAGTTAGTTAAATCTCGGTTGTATGGAAAAATTCCTTAAGCGAGTCAGTAAAAGCAATCATAATGGACCGAAACAAATCCCACTTAAGACAGGAGCATATACACTATAGAAAGGGCGCTGAGTGCGGAAGTGGCCCTATTAATAAATTTCACGGTTCGACCTCTAGCAGGTGTGGGCGACGTAGTAATGGGGGGTGAGGTCACAAAGAAAGCCTGAAACACTCTTAGCTGACCGGAACTTACGTTTAATTTCGAGAAATTACCAGTATTTTCCAGATTATCGGAAGTTCGGTCACACTAGGAAAAAGAAAGCACGCCCACGGAAATGAAGGGAGACGAATAGGAGCACGAATGAAAGGATGTGGAAGTCAACGATTGGCCAGTAAGAAAGCGGTGGGAAATTTGAGAGAAAGGAGAGAAGGGAAGAAAAAATTGATACTGATGATTCGGAGAGGAGTTTTTGTGGTGGAAGCAGTCCTGGGGAGATGGAAGCTGTAGTGGGAGAATTGATTATAAGAATTTATTTTGTGAAAGTCTAGAGTCGGAAGTATCGTTCCCTTGAAGAAGTTAATGCAGTCTATGGGGGAAGAATGGTGAAACGCCATAGAGGCAAATTTCTCGATTGAGCAGTTGAGTGACTAGTCGACCCGGAAGGTATCCCAGTCCTCGGACGCAACGCAGATGGAGGAAGAAAGGAGATAAGATTCGGTATTATTTTCAGCCGTGCAGTACCCGGTAGAGAATCCAGGATAGATTACTGTGTTCCCCGGATGAGCAACCTTTCATTTTCCAGTCCTCACCCCGAGCAGATAGGAAGAGAGACCGAGCAGGGAGGAATACCAGACCATTGCGTAAGTTCTAGAATAAGTACTGAGAATATAAGAAAAAAGGGGAACTAATTTAATAATGAAAAGGACTCTAGGAGGACGCTATAAGTTTTAAGAGAGAATGTCAAAGTACTAACTATATATATATATATTTGTACGAGTGTAATACTTAAGGAGTGATAATTTAAATTAGTATAGAGATCAGAGTAATGCAATTTAAGAGTAAGTTAATCTGTAGTAGGAAGTAAAAAATTTTGTCCTTGAATTATTGTGAATGTTAAATTGCTGTGAGTATGACTTATTTGGGGTAGAAAATGATTAAACAAGTAAACAATTAAATGAGCATCTAGCCCTAATTATGAAATAGTGGATTAATTGAACGGAAAGGTAACTAAGTAAATTGGTTGGATATTGTTAACTATGGACATGTTTGCAAGGAAGGATTCTTGAATGAATATATATGTATTTCCTAATAAGTTGGGAAACGAGCACTTATGAAATTATATTTTGTCTGTTCATTGGCTGATGGTGGTTTATTGACTTACATGGACTGTTAAGGAGCAAAGAGACAGATTGTGCATTGTGAGGGGTAAAAAAATGCCCGGACCTACTGAAATCTTTGTAGAGCAACATGAAGAGACACAGTGATATATATGTAGATATATATAAGTATTAGGATTTAGTAGTTCTTTTGATAACAAGGTTGACTGTAAATTACAAGATATATACACATTTAAAAATTAGTAAAATAACAAGTGTCAAACTAAATACTGTATTCTGTTAAAGGTTATTGAAATTTTCTTATATATAATATGACAATAAAAAACAAATTTGTATATTCTACATTCTTGTGTGTGTGTCTGTCATTTCTAAACTCAGCCAGTCCAGTGGAAGAATACCTTAATATATTAGGGGTCCCCGTGAGTCTGGGAATTTTCTGAAATCAATCAAGTCAGGTGTTAAAGTGGGAGGGGTTAAAATAAGGGGATATAAAAAAATATAACATAAATAAAATAGCTTTTTACCCCCACCCCCACACTATCGCACAGTAACCTGCCGTTGAGCCCGTACAACGCTCCGCACCCTTCGCTCACCACGAACATTCACCATGCGTAATCCTCCACAGAGCTGTCGGCGGTTCGACACCATTCTTTATACACCTTAACAACAGCAAGTCGTCAGAAAACAAGGCGTGCCATTTCCGATATGGAAACCCCGGAGTACTAGCTTCCACAATCATGCCCTTTTGAAACTACGTCCCATAACTGCTACTTTACCACTTTGATTTGCACGATCAGATGCAAATTACCACTGCTCGACGTTTTATACTGCGAGCTATGCGGCATAGTTTTAGATGGAGTGGTTTAATTCAGTGATCACTGAGTGTAGATGTTTATTAGCCATCTGACCAGAAAGATAGAGCAGCAGTTAACGAGTGATGATATCCAGTCAGCCTATACCGAAGACCAAAGATTTATCTCATTTGAAGACAGAAAGAAAGAGCTGAACAAAGGAGGCAAGAAGCGTTACAGTTTGTCCATGGTGAAAAGAATTTTTGCTTTGTGAAATCGAAATGCGAGTTGATTTGAGACACCGCGAAAAACTGGTTTGGAGAGACGCGAAGAGCATCTCTCCAAATCAGTCGTTCCGATTGCGGCTTCACAGCAGGCCGCGGGGGGGGGGGAATTCAAATTTGGATTTTTTTAACGGTACTTGCAGTTGGTATTGGCAGCGGAAATTTCATATGGCAGTATTGCCCGACGTGATCTATAAACCAGAGGGTCATCGCGACTCCTGCCCTCTGGCTCATCGACCTGCGATTTCACACCAATAATAAGCATACTTTTCGTTACGAAAGCTATAGGAGTGGACAAAATAATGGAAACACCTGATATGAAAGTAGTAATGTTTGTTTGTTATTTGGGAGCATTAGCAACTAAGGCCATATTGCTCCGGGGGTATGCGGTGGTCATTCCCTGACCTTTCCGCATCCTCCGTATTTGGTGGTGATGGGCTCGAACCCCGGTCTAATCAAGAAGCGTGTGCTACGCACTGCTGCTCCTTCCCACCTGGCTACGGAGGCGCCTAGTAATTTTTGTAATGACTATATGATGTATTAACGAATATGTAACGATTTTTTTTTTTTTGTTTCTTGCAGATAGCACTGCGAAGGAAAGACGATATTTAGAGGTGATATAAAAAGGTACATAACAAAAATGGTCTGAATTCCAAAGGGATCGAATTATTTCTTTTCGTTTAGCAAGTGAATCTGTATGATTAAAACTGATAATTTGTTTAACGTATCCAGAGAAACTGTAACGAAAGTGATATCTGTATTCACCAAGTGTGGAAAAACGAAATCTGATAGAGTTGTAGCCCGAAAACATAAAACTACTGCAGAACTGAGTGTAGTCTCAGTAATCCACTTTCTATCAAAACAGTTCGCCAGAACTAAAGCAAAAATTTATGACAGCGCCGCTATTGTCACGCCACTCGTTATTAATGGTAATGCTATAAAGAGGATGTAATGGTGTAAGGAACAAAAACTGGACACTTGATGATTGGAAATATGTCGTTTCCAGAGGAATCATCACTAACACTTTTTCTAACATCAGTGAGAGTTTACGTTCGGCGAATTCCAAAAGTAAGCACATCGTCCTCACTATCTTGTGCCGATCGTCGTTTCCTCCATGGAGGGAGGATCAACAATAGTTTGACAGCAATATCTCGATATTATTTTGGTCCTGACATCACCCGTAAAGGGCCAACTACTGCCACTGGTTGTCTCGTTATTCTGAGTGACCAGGTTCATTCCATGGTGCAAATGTTTCCCACAAACGATGCCATGTTTCAAGATGACAATACTCCAATACAAACAACTAGATGAGTCCAATCTTGATCTGAGGAGCATGAAACAGTTTTTGTGTATAATCATTTCTATTATATGCAAGTTTTAATATTGAGCTCGATTAGTTCTGATGTACTCGTATACAGCACGAACATCACAATCTCACTGATTGTGTTATTAAACTGAACATTTTGCAGTTAATTTTTATTGCACACGTTCACTAATCGATGTACATTTTTATTTCAATTGTTCATCTGTTTTTATAGATTTCAATCCCCTGGCATCTGCTGCCATGAAGGAAATTTGTCTCTTACCAACTCATCTATTTATTTGTGGTAGGATAAATAAAGATTTACTTATAATTCGCGAATGCCAGCTTTTATATACAACCACTTAAGTTTCAGCCAACTGACGGTAGATGGCAGGAAAGTGTGTGTCCAAGAATACGTTGACAGTTGCAAGTTCTAACATGTCTGGTAGTTTCAAATGGCTAAGTTATTTATTGTTAGTGTGAAACGTTTTGTGCTCTGCATAACGGAAGATTTAAAGAGTGAGCGCCGTTTTGTTATTCGCTGTTCGATGAGGTCTGAGTGGTAGAAGAAATATCAAGAAGTTCACGAAGAAAAGTAGTTGTAGGAAACTGCAAAATTCAAGTGGCACAGGAGGATTAAAAGAAGGTCGAGAGTGTGGCCACAACGACAACTCTCGAATACTTATAAAGAAATGGCTTCCGGGCGTGCTTCTATGAGTGGGTTCTTCGATAACGCAAGTATATATACACACTTCGAAGGAGATTATTTCGCAAAGGAGAGAACACAGGCAGATCAATGATGAAGATTAAATTTAGGATTAGTCCATTTCACTAATTAAATGGTCAACCTGTGCATTTTGTAAAAAATGTGTCCAAAACAAAAAAAAAAACAAAGTAAGGTTGTAATTTTTTTTTTTCGTATCGTTTGTAAAAATAATTTCCAGAGGTTTGGCAACCGTGAAGCGTATATTGGGTAGATGACTGATATTCTACGCACTAAATATGAGCAAAACCGCCTAACGGCAACTTTGAGATACAGGACGCTAATATTTAGCTTAAAAACATTGACGAAACTCTTAAGAAAGGTAAACACCACAAAAATACTAATACTGGAAATTTCACAGCAGAACTGTATAAGTTGGTATTCCACCTCTGGATCTGTAGGGTCAAGGCCCTGGTTAGAAATTTTAATTATTAAGATCTGTTTATTAGATCGATGATAAATATGATGTACACATACAAAATTTGTATAAGATTACAAGGTCTTTGGAGCAGTATATTCAAATATCCAACATAGAGAAAATTAATTGTGAAATTGAACTTTATTTACCCGAGTTTACGAGATAATTACTCGAAGTTACAAGATAACGAAAAAAAAAAGGAAGTTAGGTACCGCCATTCCAGGTGATGAGAATCCGTAAAATACAAGAATAAATACGGTGATTATACTTATTATAGACACTGTAATTCTAATGTATAAAACCTAATAATTTGTGCCAGTAGTACCATTCTCATAAGTTTCTGTCTGCATGATTTACCCCTGTCTATGTGGAAAAGGCCTGGGTTCGAATCACATCTAGACAGGAAGAATTTATTTATTTTTTAATTATTACACATTGAGCTAGTCGGTGTCGGAAGAGGGGATGCCTGATTATTCTTCCGGAGTTCTGGTTGCTCAATCTCGCAAAACGGGCAAATTTATCATAGAACACACGCAATGTACAACCGATATATACTGCTGATTCATAGCTTTAGCTTCCTCGGAGCTAAAAATCAAACCAAGTCAACCAAGAGCGTTGTGTAATTTATACAGTTAATTGGAGTAAGTTCTATTCTTTTAGCCTGAAATGTATGGCATGGTATATACGCAATTATGGCGAACTTTCGAGGGAGAATACTATTAATCGAAATATCATGGTTCATTGTGAAAATGGCATTACCGGTGAATGGGTGTTCTTTGCACAATATTTTATTATGTACATCACAGTCAAATTTTTCTTACCTGATTTGTTCATGTAGCCCTTCAGTGCTGCCGGGTGATGATGCTTAATTGCATTCATCCTTCGGTGCTGGAGACCTGGTCTTGGAGAACATCCCATCCTTACGGGACGGACCCTCACTTGCTCTACTGGTAATATTCTTCTCCTCTGCTTAGGAAGCTTTTCCCTTGCTTGGGTATGAGAGTAGAACATCGTAAAATTTGAAACAATCACAGGGACAGGAAGCGCGATCGTTAATACTCCAGCTAGAGCGCACAATGCTCCCACCAACATACCAGCATACGTCCGGGGTACCATATCACCGTATCCCACAGTCGTCATGGTTACAATAGCCCACCACAGTCCTTCTGGAATACTGGTAAAATCATTCTGGGGGTTTGCTTGGAGACGTTCGGCATAATAGACTAGGCTGGCAAAAATCACAATACCTAACACAAGAAAAAACACTAAAAGAAAGAGTTCTTTAGCACTGGCCTTGAAGGTGTGGATGAGTATTTTTAAACCTCGTGAATGTCGAGTTAATTTAAACAAACGAAATATCCTAATTATACTGAAAAAGTCTAAGATGTCTGCATTCTCCAGATCTGAGGCGAGTCGCTGAAGTAACATGTCTGAGTAAAAGGACATTGTGGCAATGAAATCAATAATGTTGATTGGTGCCCTGATGAATTCTAACTTGTTTGGACTCACCAGAAATCTTATTGCAATTTCGAACGAAAACCACGCGTTGCATACGCTTTCGATGTAAAAGAACGCTTCGTGGGCATCAGTCTTTGCCTTGTCGAGCATCCATGCAGTAATGTTCGGAGGATAAGTGACGGTTTTGTTGAAAATCACAGGAACACGCATGTTTGGATGGGTTTTCAGGCAGAAGGACAGGATGGATATACATATAAAGAAGACGGAGACAACAGCCACCACCTGGAATAAGAAAGCCTCTGAATTAAACAGTTCACTTGAGAAATTCAATCCAGGATAACAGAATAAAATATCTAATGAAGAGGCAAGATTTTAGTAGTGAATAACATTTTAATTAGGTAAATAGCTCTTTCTAAGAAAGGGCGCATATGTAGACAACCGAAACTTAAACTTATTCGTTACATCAAAAGACAAAGTGCTTGGTATTTCCGAGGAAAGTTCAACATCTAGAAGTGTACTGCTCAGTAAATTTCTTTATTGAACGGCTTCAATAATCTTTAAACTAATTTTGAGTTTAAGAATAAATACTTGGTAAAATAATTAAATTTGTTCAAGTGTATTTTAGGTTAAAATTTAATAGATGAGTTTGCTAGATCACTACCAGCAGTACATTATCTTGAAGAATGCATAGTATTCGATCTTTCTCTGGGTGAAAGAGAATGTCAAGAGGAATTTACTAAAACTGGCTCCAATAGAGGGGCTTATAAAGGAACAAACAGACACGACTTTCACACACCATATAAAAACACGTTACTGTACCATCATATACAGAGACGGACCTTTTTTGTGCCAAAGCAACTAAGATTATGAAGAGTTACTGTATTATATCCCGACAGCCAAACAACTTTCACAATGAGCTTGCATCTTTATTTTAGGTTGTTTGAGACTTTATTTTAGTCTCAAAGTTTTGCTTTATAAAAATGTGAAATTATTCCCTTTACTAAAAAATTAAAAGTGAAAATTATAAATGAAATTCAGATAATTTTAATTATACATTGAAGGCCTCATTAACCAAGTTCCACTCCCAGGAAAGTTACCTCAAACAATATTGTTTTAAGATACTAAAACTGGAAGGTGCTTAATTAATTACTATCGCACTTCCAGTAATTATTTTTCCCGTAAGTGCCTTCTGGTGAAAGGAATTTGTATAATAGTTCCGAAGTGAGAGCCGACGTACTTAAAGATGGTATCAGTCTTGAGGAGTTTGTGGAAAGATTCGTTGAAGGCCGTTACTTTTTTTGTTGTCACTAGAATTTCATTAAAAAAATTGAAAAATCCCTTCCTTTATTAAATATTGGTACTCCTCTATACTTGCTAAACAGAAGAATGTTTCCCATACTGTGGAAGACAGGCATTCAACTCAAGATATTATTATTATGTTATTACATTACTTAGCACGCTAGTGACCAGGTCACGACGATAAAATCTAAAATACTAAAGGTATATAATTGAGGATCTTTTGTGGAAAAGTATTATTATAGGATCGTATTTGGTTTGAAAATAAATATTCTTCTATTTTCATGAATTATAATCATACTATCATGAATATCCAGAATTGAGCGACCAGTCCTGTATAATTCAAGCCTTTAATAGGAAGTATTACTCCCGACAGCCAAACAACTTTCACAATGAGCTTGCATCTTTGTTTTAGGTTGTAATGTGCAGACGAGCATTTAAACGAGGTATTTTCAGAATTAGATTTTTGACAACATATTTACTTTAAACTTCTTGAAGCTAGAATAAGAATACTATAGAGTGCATAGAGATGAGGTTGCAAGAAAAAAAAATGGAATGTAACTATACAAAAAAATTTAAGAGCCTTTGCCCTGGAGAGAGAGAAAGAAAGAAAATGGAGTTTACCAAGGATTCTTTGTTGATAGTGCAGCATACTATTCTATGCTGAGATAGTTTTTGAAGCATGAATGAAGAGGGAGGCATAGATCTCTGGATGTATTTTAGGTTCTCATTTCCTTAAGTTGCTGTTTTGCAAACCACAAGGCTGCTGCTCTTTGCGTGAAGGAGGTTTGTTAGTTCCATGTAGATCTTTGTTGTTCTTGACTTTGACGTTGGAAGCTCCCAGCTGGCTATATGAAGAAAAAAAAAAGTGACCACAATGTCATATAAAATTGGTTACTGTCCAAAGGTTTTAGTGGTTAAAGAAAAGGTGAGGACCTCAGTTTCAAGTGGGGGCCTCTCGTTGACTGAAGAATTCTTGGACTATAATAAGTGGAGAGAATTATATTCTGTTAGATACAAGTCCAGCATGGAAAGCATTCAAAGGATTTATCAGAGAAGCCGGCATTCCATCCAGTTGAGAAGGTCCACAAAAGAAAGATGCGAAAATGAATGACAGATTAATAGACTAACTGAGCAAAATAAAAAAAGCATGCAACAATGAGAGAGATTTAGAATTTCTCAGATCGGTTTTGTATTGGGTTTTAGAAGTTTAGCGACTAAGGCCATATTTCTCTGTATACTGTATCTAAATTGTGTGTTCTGTGGTCAGTTTTCTGTTTGATGGACGAAAACCCCAAGTTTCCGGGAGAGAAAAAAACGTGCTACCCATGCCTGAGATCGACTAACTCAGCCACGTTGTGAAAAAGGTCCACAAAAAGTCCTGTCATCGACGGGACTCGAACTCAGATCTTTTCCACGCGGTGTAAGGCCCTCGTTCGTGGGTAACACAACTGTGCTACTCACAAGAGCCTTAAATCGGTCGCTGATATGGTATGAAAAACGGCTTCTAAATGTTAGATTTTATACCTGGAGATGGAAAATTCAGGAGTTACTTTTTAAACTAAGAAAGGAAGTTAAAAATAGACTGTAGAGATGAGAAAAAAAGACTGCGGGGTTATGACACAACCAAATGTGAAATTCACAATGCAGTAAAGACACGTCTATGGAAAACACACAGGTGTCCCGTCTACGATATATATGACCTTTACAAATAAGAAGAATGATGTCATTGTCTCTCTTTAATAAGGTTATAGTGATGGGCACTAATCAAATCTTAGGAAGATCGAATTGAGGCATGCAAGACCGTGAAGGGATCTTATATGCCGTAATTAGATCATTTATGGATAGTAAAATGAAATGCATTAACGTAGCCATCAAAGATATTAGGCACTGCATGATTTACAAATTTAAAATTATAGTCTGAGATTTTTTTTATCTTGCTGATTTGATATTTGTCTTGGGGCATGCCATTCAACTTATGGAACTGTAGTGTCACGTGAAAATTGAGGATGGTGAGTTTTTTATTAAAGTGTGTACAATGTATTTAGAAAGGAGAGGTAGGTTGTCTTAAGTTGGGGTTAATTTGTGCCTAATTGATTGGAGCAATTTGGAGGGAAATTCACAATGGGGGGGGGACAAAATGTTTAAAGTAGCTAGATAACTTATCTATATTAGACTATTAGGGAAAGTACTAGGGGTAAGAATATTGTAGACCACCACCCACGAACCAGATGGTATTATAGGGCTGACAGTACAGGAACTACTAGTAGGGAGCGATCAAGGAATTCTAAGTTGAATAATGATGAGAGAGGTAGCAGCTGTTAAAAGCAGGAAAGGAGACTGAGAGCTTAAGGTGTTATATGGCCTCTATCAACTGGAGAGATAGCTCACAGCGAAAACACATTAGAATTACACTGTTGATCACTGAATTATGACAACTAACCTAATACCGAGATGGTTCAATGGATAACAGCCGCTATTCGCCTAGGCATCGACTCCACTAGATGTCTGAAGACATCCGTAGGGATCTGCAACTATGCTGCCTGGAAGCTTTCCACAGTGTTGGAATAAATAACAGATGCGTTCCATACACTTCACTTCCCGTTCCAAAACATTCCACAGGTACGCAATTGGACTGAGGTCAGGCAAATTTTGAGGCCAATCAAAATTGGTGCTATCTTCACTGTGTTCCTCGAACTACTTGTGCATAGTGCGGCCCGATGGCATGGGGTATTATTGTTTTGGGAGATCCCAAAACAATAATACCCCATACTGGTTAGTCCATACCCTGATGTGTATATAGACCAACGTTTCTGTCAGGGAAAAAATGCAACATGGTAGGGTACGCATGGTCTCCTAGGAGCTGCCGGTAGACCTCATCAGTGAAACGTTGGTCCATACACATCAGGGGTCCTAGCATCTTGCTAGCAAAATCTGCTCCATATTAATCAACCACCGCCACCTACCTGGATAGTGGGTACTTTTCACGATTCATTCATGGACTCACACTGCGTCCGACCAGCACAATCGTTTCGAGCCCTCCAGAGTCCAATCAGCGTGTTGTTGACACTACAGCATCCGGTGGTGAGGAAAGAGTGCCTCTTGGGTAGTCTGCTGTGGAACCCCATACAGTCTGAGTGTGTGTGGCGCATCATCGTTTGGGACATGTCTCTTGCATTCCCCACATTTTATTGCTAAGTCAGCTGTTGTACAGTGATTTGCTGTTGAGCCAGTACAATGCTCTGCATCCTCGGCTCACCAGAACATTCACCTTGCATATCCTTTACAGTTCTATCGCCGATTTGTACAGCTTAACCACAGTGGCCGTGAGCAACCGAAAATACGTGCCGTTTCCAACATGGACGCACAAGTTCCCACAATCATGCCCTTTTGAAACTCTGATATCTGAAATACGTCCCATAACTGTTACTTTATCACTTTAACAGCCAGATGCAAATTCCCCCTGATCTAGCGTACGAAGCTGTTCGGCTTTGTGTACTGCGAGCTACGTAGCACAGTCCATTACCGATGGGTTTTCATAAATTCAGCTGAGTGTATATTATACCTTTAGTCATAGAAGCCTTGAATGTATATTTCCTCTGTTAAGAAAGATTAGCACGACAATGATTCCATAATGAACTAGACAGCTTAATAAAGCAGAAAAAGATGGCATGGAAAAGTTACAGAACGATAAGTAGTAATGAAGCTTATAACAGCTACAAACTGATCTGTGATATTACCACAGAAAAGGTTAGGCTGGCAAAGGCAGATTAGGGGAAATCGCTGGCTACGAGAGCAGAGAGCGAGGATAAGTTTCACGCGTGTGAATACAAAGAAAAGAAATTATAAGGGTACCGGTGAAGTCCTAGATAACCCAGCTGATGTGAAGATGAATAGAACAGGTACTTTGGCATCGATGTTTATTGAAGAAAGGCCCTTCTTGTTAAACAAAAACTGTGCGAATGAATCTGGAAAGAATGAAATTAGCCATATTTAAATTTCAGAAGCTTCTTTATTAGAAAACCTTCAAACCTAAAGGCGAGTAAGGCGTCTTGAGTTGTTGGCGTGTACCTAATAATTTTGAGGGAGGGTGCAAACAATAATGAATTGGACCATTAGGAATAATTATAAGGGCATCACTGAACTCGGGAGCAATTCCCTTGGATTGGAGAAGTGCAAATGCATAATAGCAGTTCTAAGAGTGAGGTGGATAACTACCGACTGGTCAGTCTGACCTCAATCTCAAATCCAACCTCAAAAAATCGGGCAGTTAATTGCATTGCTAAGGCAATGATCAAGAGGGGAATACAGGGTCATTCAGATGGAAATAGAATTATGATTGAAACAGCGTGAAAATCGTGTTAGCTGTTATGACATTCACTCATGAGCTGAATGCAGGAAATAATTTCGACATTGTTTACGTAGATATCAGCAAACGTTTGACTCCATACGGCATGAAAGTTTACTGCACAAGCTGGGACATGTTGGAATCATAGGGAAAATCCTTACATGTATCGCAGAATGGCTGCAGGAGGCAGAGGGTTGTGATTAATGGTTATTCTTCAGATTATAGATACTAACATAAGAAGTGGAGTTCCCCAAACGATTGGTACTACCGTGGTTTTGATTTTCCTAAATGATATCGACAAACGATATGGGCATGACGTAAAAATTTGTGGTTGACATCGACATCTGAAAAAAAAAACCATGCTACCCTAGCTTGAGACCGACTAACTCAGCCACATTGTGAAAAAGACCCATAAAAGTTCCTCGCTGCATCGACGGGATATGAATCTATGGTGACGTTGATTATACCAATTGTGCTACCCACGAAGGCCACCTTAGAGGAAATTTTATAGACGTATTCACCTCTGAGAGGTGGAATTTTTACTTATGATTCTCGAACTAGCGGCCATAAAATTCAAGTTAGAGGGAGATAAATTTAGACTATATTGCTAAAAGTTTTCTTTTAGCAGGGGCGTTAATTACTAGAATAAATTGTCACCATGAGTGAGTGAGGCTGATAGTTTGGAGAAATTCAAAGGACAGCTGAATAGACAGACATCCATGTAAGGAGGGAATTAAAAAAGTTATCTTCTTAATTAATTTTTTAGCCGATGAAGCAAAATCCTAGCGTTTACTTGCATTATATGATTAATACTTTTTGATCGGATAACATCTATAGCGGCACCTAACAATGGAATGTAACGAAAGTTTTTCAATGACGTCACACCTCCCACGTGGCTTGTGAGAAACGTAATGTGAAATACGGAAATTAAAGCGAGAGAATACGGGGCCACGGTAGCCGTGAGGCAATGTTGCCGGCTTGCTGAATAGCTGATCGAGGTTCGATTCCAGCTGCTACCCTTACGGGAATTTTCCCAGGGGCATTCAGTATTGAGTTTGGCGGTCTCAAACCGTGGTCGTGAGGTTTTTCACCGGGATTGACTCCGGTTTTCCCCTCACAACAGACAAACTGCCGTTCGCGACGAGGGGTACACGAAAATTTGATAGGGCTAGGGACGCGAGTAGACTAAACTCCGCAGCGTTTTCGCTGCGGACTTTCTTCTTGAGGGAAGGGGGTTAGTGGGACACCCGCGCCACCATCATAAGGTGGGTTGCGGGCAGTCATGTTCTGCTCCTTAAAAGAAAGCATTGCATGCACTAAGGCAGTGAATTTCAGCTGCGGCTAAAAATCCATTGATTAACATGCGAATAATTATGCTGCTCAGCAGGGTTTGCACCTGCTACAAAATATAAGTTCATTACGAAAAAAGGTAGTTAATATGCGCAGAGCATTTCAGGCGCGTTAACAATTCACCATTTACAGCAAAAAAAAAAAAAAAAAAAGCACTTTTCTCTTTCCGCACATAGTGCGGAAAGAGAAAATTTCGTTTCTGTGCATTTCAGCAAGCATAATATCCAGTGCTTCAGCTACAATATGTGGATAGTCCATGATATATACGCCAAAAAAAAATAAATAATAATAATTGCTGGAATTCTATTGGTGTGATTTTAATGAAACATAGGTAGGGTCAAAAAATTTTTTCTTGCAGCACGAAATATAAAACTTCCTTAAAATCCATCCACTGGAGAGAGTTATTACATGCAGACGGACAAAGAAATAATAATTGCAGCATTTCCATTAGTCCGAATTTAATGATATTTAAAATTCTCAACAAATCTTTCTAAAAGGTCCAAATGTGTCCTGTTGCGTTGTTACATGCCAGCAGGCATGATGAAGGCATCACGTGCGCATTATGCATATATGCTAACTTTCTTAAAACGGGAATATATTTAAAAAATCTGGAAGTTAATTGCATTGTTAAGGTACGCTTACTTTTATTTATTTATGATGTGAAAACATCTATACAGCCACCTAACAATGGAGTGTAATGGAAATGCAGAAAGTATTCTTGCAACAATACAAATATATGACCACAACATTTGCATTTCCGTTACATTCCATTGTCAGGTGCGCTATAGATGTTTTCACATTAAGAATAACCATACGTATTGGTTAACTAATTAACTGTATATGTATATATATAATTATGTCGACGTTAACAGACTTAAACCTATCTCCACCTGTATCCGATTGTTATGAGGGGAAAAAAAGTAAATGAATAAAAAAAAAAAAATCTTTGTCGCTTATAAACGGCCTAAGTGTTTAATGAACAGAAGAATGCAATTAACTTTCCGATTTTTAAAATATGTTCCCGGTTTAAGAAAGTTAGCATACATGCATAATGCGCGTGTTGCCTTCACCACGCCTGCCGCCCGCTGGCATGTAACAATTCAACAGCACACATTTTCATGTAATTTATATTTGGACCTTTTAGAAAGATTTGTTGAGCATTCCAAATATCATTAATTTCGGACTAATGGAAAGGCTACAATTATTATTTCGTTGTCCGTTTTTTTTTTCTCTAAGAAAAAAAAAAAAAAATTTTTCTTACAGAGCGAAATATATTTTTTTGACCATTCCTCTATCTTTCATTAAAATCACACCAATAGAATTCGACCAATTATTATTTTTTTGCGTATATATATTACATGGGCTACCCATATACTGTAGCTGAAGCACTGGATATTATGCTTGCTGACATGCACAGAAACGAAATTCTCTTTTTGCCCGCAACCCACCTTATGATGGTGGCGCGAGTGCCCTACTAACCCCCTTCCCTCAAGAGGAAAGTCCGCAGCGAAAACGCTGCGGAGTTTAGTTTACTCGCGTCCCTAGCCCTATCAAATTTTCGTGTACCCCTTTTCGCTAAGGGCAGTTTGTCTGTTGTGAGGGGAAAACCGGAGTCAATCCCGGTGAAAAACCTCACGACCACGATTTGAGACCGCCAAACTCAATACTGAATGCCCCTGGGAAAATTCCCATAAGGGTAGCAGCTGGAATCGAACCTCGATCAGCAAGCCAGCAACGCTGCCATAAGGCTATCGTGGCCCCGCATGCTCTGGCTTTAATTTCAGTATTTCACAACACATTTCTCGTGTGACGTCATTGCTAAACTTCCGTTACATTCCACTGTTATATGTGGCTATAGATGTTTTCACATCAAAAAGAAAACGTTCATGTAAATGTAGGTCTGATTTTTCCCAGTTTACGCAATTCTTTTTACAATATGATTAAGTATATCTTTTTACAAACTGTTTATAAACAACGCTCGACGTCTCATAGAGGGCTTTGATGATAGGTATGCTTATGTAAACAAGATCCTTTAGTGTTCTTTGAGTGATTTCAGTTAGTTCTCCTGAAAAGGGCTCTAGCATTTGTAGCTTGTTAATAACATCGTGATAATGGAAGCTTATTTAAATCGAGGGATGGCAAGACATTCAATTCTTTTTTTAGGTCCTTAATCCATCCCTGAAGTGTGTCCCATGGGTATGATATGCCCTGTGTTTTTATTTATTTATATATATATAACTGTAACACCCTCTTCTATTAGCGATATTTTGATTATCCTAGTATATCTTTAATGCAATACACATGTATAAAATATATTTAAGTTCGGAAACTAGTGTACTGTACTTCCTTTAAGACAGAAAAGGTATTAGGTATGTTGAGGGTCTTACGGCTCCTGGGATTTCTCCCATCTCCGCGTATGTTCTATGTATCGAACAAGGGATTTAAAAGTGTGTGGGGTATTTTGCTCGTTCTCAGGAAATGGATTGTTTTAACTCCAGTAACTGGGGTTTTTTCGTCATCTAAAACAAGCAATGACCATAGCAAACACGCAATTTATAGATGTCTGAGAAAGATCGATATGAGCAAAAGCTGGGGTGCCGCTTTTGTAATAATTCACTATCAAAAAGGCTTACTTAACCTTAGTTCAAAAGAGTCTAATTGTCTTGAGAATGGAGCATCAAAACAGATCCAAAATATTGATCAATTGCAATTTTATTTAGTTAACTGTTGACTTGTGTATGAAATCCTCTTTTCCATGTTTGAGTAACAATCAATAAACCATTTATTTTGCAAATATAAGTGAGATCTCTGTTTTTACCTTCGAAATTTAATTATTAATTTCCACGTACTGCATACGTAATTGAGATGATTTTATCGCTCAAACTAACAAAAAAGTTCTTGTTTGTGTCTAAAGTGTCCCATTTCTTTAACTTTCTAAATTTAAAAAAGCTTTTAGGGAAATTTTTTGCTAATTACATATCGAAAAACAAGCAAACATTTTAGAAAGAGTATTTTGCCTTTTTGCTGCACAAACTGTCTTTGCAGGCTATAACTTGCTGTTAACTCTAATGAAAACTTCATACTTTTTAATGTTTGCACAAGTTCCTGAAGCAGTATAAGGAATATTAACATTTGTCTTAAAATTGATGCTTTATCTAGTGGGCATAAACATTATCAACCCGAATTGTTCCAAGAATGCCAAAGAGTGCTCGAAAAAGATCACAAACAATATGACACTTCTTTTATAAAAAATTTACCCTTGTTACGAATTATTTTTCCCTCAGTGAATTCAATCTTCAATCCATACTGGTTCTCAAAAGCTAAAGAACAAACGCAAATAAAAATATTCGTCATTTATGAAAAAAAAAAAAAAATAATAATAATAATTGTTCCCCCCCCCCTCCGTAAACAAAACACGTTTCAACCTGAAAATCGGCTAAGCATATACGAGGGACTATCAAAAGGTTCGTACCCTGACCTAGATAAAACATCAGTAGGAAGGTGCCGTTTTTAATATAAGTTGTCTACATATTCAATAACTAACATGTGAAATTTCATTCCCGTAGGCAATCGTATACCAGAGGTGGAGCCAGGACGCTATGGTTGACAAAGTGGAGTATCGAGCACTGATCAAGTTCCTGCATTTGCAGGGCAAGAAAGCTCAGGAAATTGATCGGTTGGTGACGAATGCTAGGTGTACCAGTATGATCCGGAGACTAAAGGCATGTCAAAGCAGTGGAAGCACACCTCCTCCCCCACCTCCCAAAAAGCCAAAGACCACTCCATCTGCGAAGAAGGTGATGTCCGTGTTTTGGGACAGAAAAGAGGTTATCCTGACAGATTACCTACCTCGTGGTTCCCCCACTTACCGGAGAATACTACAGAAATCTTTTGAACAAGTTACGCGGTGCTTTGAAGGTGAAAATGTGTCCGTCTTCTGTCAGACAATGCACCGGCTCACAACAACTTTGTTGCCCAGTGCGGCTTCTAACTACTGCAGCACCCACCCTATTCTCTGACCTAACACCGTCAGACTTATTGTTTCGAGAAATGAAGAAACCAATGCGTGGACGCCGCTTTGATTCGTCTCAGGAAGTCATCAATGAAATGAAATCGTGGTTTCAGGAAAAAAATTGAGGACTTCTATGATCAAAGAATTAAACAACTGATCCATAGATGGGAGAAATGTGTTATTATACATGGAGAGTACATAAGGATTAAAGTTCCTGTGAAGTTCTAGAGCTGTTATTTCTACGTAAGGGTACGAACTTTTTGATACCCCTCCTCGTAAAAACGGCTTCTTTTATTTAAAAATAGCTCGTTTTCACATTTATTGCTCGTAACATCGCGTCCTGCAAAACTCCTAATATGAACAGTAGACTGTAATCTTCCCTAAAAATAAGCAACGATAATTTCATATACTCGTTCTGTCATTCAACACTATTTTTAAATTTGGTCTTTATAACTAATACATCTAATTATGTAGCATTAAGTGACTACTAATATTGAAAATTCTGTTTACTTACCTTTGCAGCGGTCGAAGAAGCCGGCTCATCAAAAAGAAGCCAAATCTTAGGCTTGATCTTTTGCCAACAAGACAGCTTTCCAGCAAAGTACGCTTCCTCTATTCCAAATTTCCTCGCCAGTTCTTCATCGCTTGGCTTTTCCGCATCCAGTTCTAAATTATCTAATATAGCCAACGTAGACTGGGTATCCCTGTGAACGGTATACGTCATCCAACAGCAAGGCTCAACTTGGTTAGCATCAAGACCCCAGAACTCCAATTCTTCTTCGAAAAGCGGACCGCAGACATTGGTTGGATAATGCAATTTTCCAGTGCGGTAGTAATTGAGAATCTGCGCAAATACACCGGGGTGTCTGTCAAAAAAATATTCGTTTAAGACTGGGTCGTAATTGGCAAGGGCTTCAGTGAGCCGAGAGAGACGCGTGGCAGGAATTTTTTTTAGAGTTGCTTTATATGTTTCGAAACGAATCCCTCCGATATTCAATATTACTCGGTTGTCGCAGTCGATGACACTTCGACTTTGTGGAAGGTACATGGCTGTTCCATCCGCCCTTCCTTAACTGGAAATTAAACTTAAGGCGGTCGCTTTCTCTAAGGTTATCCACATCTTGTCCTGAAACAAATCACAAAACAAATTGAGAGGAATAATACCAAGGAATTTTAATATATAAACTTTGAAAGACAAGCGCATGAAGTAGAGTAGGCCGTGATGTTAATTTTGGTTAACGTTGCATTTGTTGTCGAAATGAATAATTGTAAAAACTCCTATAATCTAGATGCTGTGACGCAGTATGAACGTGGTAATAAATTAACTTTATATTATTTTAAAGTAATTAGATAAAACAGACAGTTAAAAATCGAAGTTGTATACGTTCTTCTTCACAAGTTGAGAAATTTTATTCATTGTAATTAACAGCATGGGTCTACGGTCAGAAAGATTCGATGCTTCCATTCATCTTAATGGGCATGACCCACTGCTGTCTGGGTTTGATTCCGTCCATGACTGGAGAAATTTAAGTAAAGTCCTCTTCAATCGAGGCTGTAGTAAGATATTCTCAATAGGAAGATATAGAGCTATCTTTCTGTGAGTTATTCCGGGCGTTTCAACCCGCACACAACGAAAGTTGTCCCATGAACATCTACAGATAGGGTTGCCAGGTGACCTCCTCAGAAAAACTAACCAGGTATCTGTAGCTTCTGATTCTGTTTTCCTGCATTCATATCAATTATTTAAAAGTAGATAGCTTGCTGAATGGTTTCATTACAAAAATTGTATGGGGAAAAAATTAAATCGTACGCACGAAAGATGTTTTATATGAAAATATCGGTGGCTTGGAAGAGGTAACCAAATAAATTTGTTTTCTGCAGCAGCAGCATGTTCGAGAGGCAACCAGAGAGAGTAATACTCTTGCTCTGGTTATCAGCAGTGATCATTCGTGTATTAAGAATTTGCAGATAAAGGAACCACTAGGTGGCAGTGATCACAGTGTACTGATGTAGGATTTACTTAAAGATATAATTACCATCAGGGGTAAAGAAAAGGGTTTTTGCTTCCGTAAAGGAGAGTGCAGTGGTCTCAGAAAGTTTTTAAATTCTGTACAGTGGGACAAACTGTTTTTTTTTGATTTGGTAGTTGTTGGCGCATCGGCTTCTGTGGCCATATTGCACCTCCCAAGGTTTTTGCAGTACTTTGATCCAAGCCCGAGGCGAGAATCGAACCCGCGACCTTTGGGTTGCCGGGCAGGTACTTTACCCACTCGGCTAGCCCGGTCGGCTGGATAAACTGTCGATGTTACCAACAGTAAATTCTAAGTGGGAAGCATTCAAGGAATTAAGCGTGGATGCTACTAAAAGTTTCATACCTATTAAGAAATATTGTTTAAGATTTAGGGCTAAATGGTTATCTAATGAACTAATGAGATTTGTAACAGAGAAGAAAAATGCATGGGATGCATATAAATCACCAAGCGACTCAGAAGCCTATGGCAGATATAAGCTAGTCTGTAATAAGGTCACAAAGGAAGTTAGGCAGGCGAAGGCAGATTACGAGAAAATCCTTGGCAAAAGATGCTAAGAAAATCAGCAAGGATTTCTTTACTTATATAAACTCTAAAAGGAAGGGGATGAATCTGATTGGTCCACTTCACATTGATTGTTCGACTGTTGATGATCCTGCTCAGATAGCAAACAAACTGAATGAGTATTTTGCATCTACATTCACGCAGAAGGTTATCAAATTGTAGCAGGATACTTAATGATTTTGTAATAACTGAGAGCAAAGTGGAGGAGAAATTGTTGAAGTTAAACATAAGAAAAGCACCTGGGTGGATGAGATCTATCCAGTTATATTAAAGGAGGCGGCAAAGCAACTCAGCAAACCCTTAGCCATAATTATGAGAGCATCCTTGGACTCACGAGAGATTCTCACGGACTGGAGATGTGCAAATGTATCCCCAATTCACAAAGAGGGATCGAAGGGTGACACGAGTAATTACAGACCAGTTAGTTTAACTTCTGTTCCTGGTAAAATAATGGAGTCACTGGTTAAAGATGCATTACAGGATCATCTAGACAAGACTGCAGCAATAATTCAGACACAGCATGGGTTTGTTAAGGGAAAGTCTTGTCTGACAAATTTGATAGGATATTATGATGTGGTTACAAAGGAACTGGATGCAAAAAATAATTTTGATATCATATATTTGGATTTCAGGAAAGCTTTTGACACTGTTGCGCATGGAAGACTATTGTACAAATTGGAGCAGAATGGTATTAAGGGTAAGTTGCCACAATGGATAAAAGGATGGTTACGTGGGAGAAGACAGAGGGTGGTAATCAATGGGTGCTGCTCTTCGTGGAGTCCCACAGGTTTCGGTGTTGGGTCCACTGTTGTTTTGTATATTTATCATTGATATTGATGAAGGTATATCAGGCGTAATGTCGACGTTTGCAGGGTTGTTAATGACAGTGTGCTACTGCAACAGGATCTAGATAATTTGGGCAGATGGGCTAAGAAGTGGCAACTGAAATTTAACCTTGATAAATGCAAAGTACTGCATATGGGTAGAAGTAACCCCAGAGAAACATACCAACTGTATGCTGCCAGGGCAGGTCATGGGGTTTTGTCAATGATATATAGGAATTTTGCTAGCAGGAAAAAGGAGGTGATTATCCCTCTGTATAAGGCAATGGTCAGGCCACGCCTTGAGTACTGCGTACAGGTCTGGAGGCCTCATTTTAGGAAGGATGTAGATTTACTTGAGCGTGTACAGAGAAGGGCAACAAGATTGGCGAGGGGAATGAAGGGATCCTCTTACCAAGAGAGGCTTAAGTTCTGCAAATTGCAGTGGCTGGAGACTAGGCACCTGCGCGGTGATCTGATTGAGGTGTATAAGACCTTGAATGGGTTGAGCACGCTGAATTCTGTGTAGAATAGATGTGCGGAAATTTGCCTTTAGCCAGCGGGTGGTTAATTGCTGGAACAAACTTCCACAACGACAGATGGAAGTTTGTTCCAGCAATTAACCACCCGCTGGCTAAAGGCAAATTTCCGCACATCTGTCTTTTCTTAATTTGAATTTGTGCCTCCTTAGGTTCGTAATCTGAACAAGTGGAACGATCCCATCAGAATTCAGCGTGCTCAACCCATTCAAGGCCTTATATACCTCAATCAGATCACCGCGCAGGTGCCTAGTCTCCAGCCACTGCAATTTGCAGAACTTAAGCATCCTTGGTAAGAGGATCCCTTCATTCCCCTCACCAATCTTGTTGCCCTTCTCAGTACACGCTCAATAAATCTACATCCTTCCTAAAATGAGGCCTCCAGACCTGTACGCAGTACTCAAGGCGTGGCCTGACCATAGCCTTATACAGAGGGATAATCACCTCCTTTTCCCTGCTACCAAAATTCCTATATATCATTGACAAAACCCCATGACCTGCCCTGCCCTGGCCTGGCCGCCTGTCTGCATTGATCAGAAAACTTCATATCTGACTACACAATTACTCCCAGGTCTTTTTCATTTTCTACCACACAGTTGGTACGTTTCTCTGGGGTTACTTCTACCCATATGCAGTACTTTGTATTTGTCAAGGTTAAACTTCAGTTGCCACTTCTTAGCCCATCTGCCCAAATTATCTAGATCCTGTTGCAGTAGCACACTGCCATTAACAACCCTGCCAACCTTAGACATTAAGCCTGATATACCTTCATCAATATCATTGATAAATATACAAAACAACAGTGGACCGAACCCTGTGGGACTCCAGTAATAACATTAGTCCAAGAAGAGTAGCACCCATTGATTACCACCCTCTGTCTTCTCCCACGTAACCATCCTTTTATCCATTGTGGCAACTTACCCTTAATACCATTCTGCTCCAATTTGTACAATAGTCTTCCATGCGCAACAGTGTCAAAAGCTTTCCTGAAATCCAAATATCTGATATCAAAATTAATTTTTTGCATCCAGTTCCTTTGTAACCACATCATAATATCCTATCAAATTTGTCAGAAAAGACTTTCCCCTAACAAACCCATGCTGTGTCTGAATTATTTCTGCAGTCTTGTCTATCTGCTGGGAAGGGCCCCCCCCTTCCCAGCAGATAACAATTCAACTTTCAGGAAATTTATATTTGTACCTTTTAAAAAGACATGTTGAACATTTCAAATATCATTAAAATTGCACAATTCTTATATCTTTGTTTGTCCGTCTGCATGTAATAACTCTTCCCAGTGGATGAATTTTATATTTCGCTCTATAAGAAGGATTTTTATTTTTCGGCCCTTCTTATGTATCAATAGAATTACAACAATTATTATTATATTTTTGGCATATATGTATTATCCATATATTGTAGCTGGATTGCTGACATGCGCAGAAACGAAATTTTCTATTATCTATTAAATAGTGCTTTTTGCTGTAAATCATTAACCTTTGCTAACGTGCCTGAAATTAAATTCTCAGCGCATATTAGCTACCTTTTTTCGTAATGAACTTATTTTTTGTAGCAGGTACAAACCTCACCACTTGGTTTTTTCTGAGCAGCATAATTATTCGCATGTTAATCGATGGATTTTTAGCCGCAGCTGAAATCCACTGCCTTAGTGCATGCAATGCTTTCTTTTAAGGAGCAGAACATGACTGCCCGCAACCCACCTTATGATGGTGGCGCGGGTGTCCCACTAACCCCCTTCCCTCAAGAAGAAAGTCCGCAGCGAAAACGCTGCGGAGTTTAATCTACTCGCGTCCCTAGCCCTATCAAATTTTCGTGTACCCCTCGTCGCGAAGGGCGGTTTGTCTGTTGTGAGGGGAAAACCGGAGTCAATCCCGGTGTAAAACCTCACGACCACGGTTTGAGACCGCCAAACTCAATACTGAATTGCCCCTGGGAAAATTCCCGTAAGGGTAGCAGCTGGAATCGAACCTCGATCAGATATTCAGCAAGCCGGCAACATTGCCTCACGGCTACCGTGGCCCCGTATTCTCTCGCTTTAATTTCCGTATTTCACATTACTTTTCTCACAAGCCACGTGGGTGTGACGTGTTTGCTAAACTTCTGTTACATTCCATTGCTAAGTGCCGTTATAGATGTTTTCATATTAAAAAAAAAAATTCTCACTGGAAAGATATAGCTATAGTATGAAAATATCAAGCTAAAATATAATTGAATTAAATTTAAATTTTATTACACATCTCTTACATACAAAAAAACAGTTGAGAGATATATTTAAAACGTTAAATGTACGCAATGGGTTACATTTCAGGAGCATTCGCAAATTGTAACATATCATGATTTATTAAAAAAAAAAAAAAAAAAAAAAAAAACGAGCAAAAACTTATTTATGAACCGAAAGCATTTCGTTTCTGCACATCCGCCAATATTCCCTTTCAATCAGTGCACTATATTGTTTAGACCGGGGCTCCAGTCCGTGACCACCAAATACGGGGGATGTGGAGAGGTCAGGGAATGACCACCGCATATCCCTGTAGCAATATGGCCTTAGTTGCTAATGCTCCTGAAAATCAAATAACAAACATGACAACCTATAATATGTTTAAAAAAACGAATTTATTTTTTTCTATTAGTCCGAGAGGCTTGACAGAGCAATATACACTGAAAGGACGGAATTCATGGTGTTCCTGAGCGACGCGACGTTCTCTTTAGTGAATGAACCCACCGCTTGGCAGGTATATTGGTGCGATGTATTTTATTTTGACATCAAAGGTGCTTTCGACAACATAGATCTCAAAAGAGCTTTTCAAATACTAAAAAATCATTTTCTCGTTGACACAATGATTATTTCCTATCTTCAATACAGTCTAAATCGCAGACTTCTCCTCTTCCCCACTAGTACTGACAATATTCTCGTTACAACCTCAACAGGCATTCCCCAAGGAGCCGTTCTCTCCAGTACTATATTTTCAGCATCTCTTCAACCACTTCTACAAGAAAATCCAAATCTACTGGCATATGCCGATGATTTAAAGTTATTTATAATCTCCAACGCCAGTGATGATATTCGCAAAGTTATCAATGATGCGAATTCACAGATTTGTGAAATCATCGAGTACCTGAAAGATCTCAATCTGAATATAAATGCAAGCAAATCTGCTCAATTACTTATTCCCTTCAGAAACAACCCAACCACATAGAAATAAAAATTGCAGATGTCCCAATCCCAAATGTTTACGCTCACAAAGACCTTGGAGTTGTTTTTGATAAAAATCTCGCCTTTAATGCCCACTATTTGTATGTTGCTCAAAAAATTCAAAAAGCAAAATGGTTAATCAAACAAGAAACAGCAGCGATTCAAGACAGAAAAACAGTCATTAAGCATGTTCGAAGATGCATCTGTCCTATGCTTCCGAAATCTGGTCTGGTGCTCCTCAAGTAACCGTCAAGAAATTCCTTGCCCTAGAATACTGGGTTCTTAGATGGCTCAATAGTAAGCTTCGTTTTCCCCATACAATATCCAGGCAACAGCTTTATAAAAACCTAAAAACAAAGCCTCTGCAACAGATGATCAACGAGTCTGGAGTCATGCTTCTTGCAAAGTTAATCACCTCTGCATGCGATTCACCAAACTTAGCCAATATAATAGCTATCCCCAACAGGGAAAATTCAAGAAACCAGCAATTCAAATCCAACCTCTCCAGGCTCAAACAAATGGACAGAATGTTCCCCAATGCATCTCTTCACCTCATAAATCATCACAACATTGATTGCAACAGGTTAATCAACTCTGAAGCCAACAGGAGTCAGATCTCCAATAAAATGAAGAAAAATAATCCAACCCAGTAATTGCAACTGAAAGCCAAATGTCCTGTTCTGCAATTTTTAAATTCTTAACTAAAATTCCTAGGCATTGTTAATATCTATATAAAATCTGCTATGTACATATACTCGATTATTTTATTCATTCCCGTTTTATTTTTACCTGCCTCTAGCCATGTGCTGTGATGGGCTTTACATTTTACATTTATTTATACACACAATTCTATATACATTCTCAAGATTTATATACATCCATTTATATATACATGATACAAGATTTATATACATTCTCACATATATATCCATTCGCGACATGTATACAGATAAAGTGTATTTGTAAGTTATTAGCGGCTTCCAGGGTTTCCCCTATATCCGCCGTTTGTTAGGCTTTTTGCCAAGTTGCCGGCTTAGAAAAGAATTTAAAAGAGCATCAAAATTTCACGTATATATTTAACTCAAAACAAAAAAAAAAAAAAAAAAAATGCATCTGATAGATGAAATATGTAATTAGGTGTGCATTAGTGTTGTGTTTGCGTTGTGTGTTAGCCGGCACCTGGCATTTAGCAGTAGGGGGCTGTGGCAGGTTTGTGTCACAGCCCCTCACTCCCATCCCTAGCCACATGGAGGCAGCCAGGATCTACTGTATCTTAAGAGGACACGGACTGATCCGGTACTGTGGTTAAGTTTTTGGACGTCTGATGTCCCATCAAGTTAATCCTGTGTGGCCGGGTAATGCATCAGGGAAGGTCCCCTCAGAATTACCAGGGCACACTTTTTTGGTTTTATTTCCCCTTAGATATAAAATAAAATAAAATAAATAAAACAATTAAAATAAAGTAAAGTAAAATAAAATAAATAAAACAATTAAAATAAAGTAAAGTAAAATAAAATAAGATAATTAAAATAAATAAAATAAAGTAAAATATATTAAAATAAAATAAATAAAATAAAATAAATTAAACTATAATAATATAAGGACTATCATTTACTTTTCGATATCCCTATACCCCATCTCTCACAGGGCTCAGTCCTGGCCAAGAGTGGGAGGGATGTACTATTCCATCTCTTGCAGGGCTCAATCCTGACCAAGAGTGGGAATGAGGGGACAAAGTTTCTTCTCTTCCCCTTCCCTTCTTCTTTGTTGTTGTTCATGTCTCAATCTTTGCTTGTTGTCCATGTCATACTATTGTGACCTGGGAATTTCACCCCATTACCTCTGCTCACTTGATGGGCCTTTGGCTTTGGCAATGTTAGGGTTAACTGGCCTTATTGTGCCTGGTACTGTTGATGTGAGGTACAAAGTTTTTGGCCCTTGGTGTAATTTGTGATGTCAGTGTTGCACTCAACCTGCTTTGTTCTCATTGGCACTTAACTGCTTGCAGGGTGAGCTGTCTGAGGCATGGGCACTGGGAATGTGATTCAGTGACCTGCCCCTTGATTTTATTCTGTCTCTCTTCTTCCCCTTTTCCTTCTACTCTCTTTCCTTCCCTTTCCTCCCTTCTTGTTGTCTTCTATGCCTCAATCATTCCTTCTTGTTCTTGCAGTGCTACTGTGATCTGGGACAAATATTCACTACTTCCTATACCTACCAGATGAGCCTTGGGCCCAGGCACTGGCAGGGTTAACTGGTCTTAGTGAGCTTGGCACTAATAGTTTGTGGTTCATACTGTGATCTAGGACACTTATTCACTACTACCATGATCTAGGACAATTATTCACTGCTTCCTATACCTACCAGATGTGCCCTAGGCCCAGGCACTGACAGGGTTAACTGGTCTGAGTGAGCCTGGTACTGATAATTTGTGGTACATATAAGGTTTATGACCGTTGTTGAGGTTCCCTAATGAGGTTCCCTGTGATGGGCTTGCTGTATTTGCAATAAATGAATATTTATTTATTTATAAACGTCGTAAGTTAACCGACTTTGAAAGAGGAATTAAAGTGGGTGCCCGCCGCATGGGCTACTTCGCGGTATCAAGAGTGTATCGAGAATACGCTATTTCCGAAATAACATCTCATCGGGAGAGCGCTGTGGGCTGAGAAAGGTGGTGGATGAACATAGCCATCGGTCTCATATTTTTTCAGATAACCGTAAAGCGACAGTGACAGAAATCACCACGGACTTCAACGAGGGAGTTGCCAGAAACGTCTCTACCAAGTCCATCAGGCGATCATAAGCCGCAATAAGTTATGGGAGCCGCCGACCCACCAGAGTCCCACTGCTAACACCACGACAGAGGACTCTGCGCCTCAACTGGGCGAAAGCCCGTCGTCACTGAACCTTGGATGATTGGAGACGGGTCTCCTGGTCCCGTTATTTCGAGAGGACGGGAGGGTGCGTATCTGGCGGAACCGCACGAAGCTATGCACCCGTCATGTGAACAAGGAACTGTTCAGACAGATGGACGGTCTGGGGCGTGTTCAACTGGCACATATTGGAATCTCTAGTACGTCTAGACGTATCTCTGAACGGTCCAGGTTACGTGTCCATTCTTGTAGCCCATCTGCATCCCTTCATGGTCATCGTGCACTCAGAGGGTAATGGACTCTTCCAGCAGGACAATGCGCCTCCCCACAGAGCTGTGGTGACTAGAACATGGTTCGAAGAGCATTCCGCAGATTTTACCACCATGGAATGACCTCCCCATTTACAGGACATGAACCCTGTGGATAGGTCCGTTCGAGCTTTGTATCCTCTACCCAGGAATGCGACGGAATTATGGACAGTGGTGCAGCAAGCACGGATGGAAATACCTGTGGAACGGTTTCCTGAACTAGCGGACTCAATGCCTCACCGTGTGACTTCTCTTATTCGGGCGAAAGGGGAGGGCTACCTAGTAACGGGTATCCCATGATTTCTGTTCACTCAGTGTATAAGATTTCATGAAAATGCATTCAACTGAAGTCGAGTTACTAGATGCGGACGGAAAGAAATAGTTATTGAATTTTTATTGGATCAATTTTAATAAAATTTGGGATGGCTTTACAAACCTTACTAAAATTTCATGAAAATCCATTCAGTGGTAGTCGAGTAACAAGTTACTGCATCGAATCTATTCCATTCAGTAACTTATGTTAATCTGTTCATAGAAATTGAAACAGTTGGAACTTAATTTTCCTGGCTCTGTGTGAATAATAAACATTAAATAATTAGATATTACAATTCTACCTAAATGGTAACAATGATTGAAAAATACACTCACATGCTAAAACATTATGACCACCCGTCTCCATGAGTGGATGCATCCCACGGTCGAGGTGATGTCGGTGACATCATATATAGTTATGGTACGCATATTTCCTGTCAGGCGCCACTAGGAAGGCTAGGCCATTGTCGGCTGTCGTAGTGAAAGTGTGGCAAGAATAGTCCGAAGACACACACACACAACTACCCAAAGTGCCAGGACAGGAAGACCCACCACTGATTGACAGCAGTCGCCACGTGGGGTCCGCGACAACGGACGACCCTTAAATTAACGGCAGACAAATTCCAGAGCGCACAGAGAAACGCTTCCGAGCACATCCTTGCGGATAGGGTTACTGAGTAGGCGACTGTTCATGTGCACATAAACAGAACTGTCAGGTTATGGAACCAACTGAAATACCTGGGGGCTATTCTGGATTCAAACCCTATTTGAACCAAAATTAGGAAGTACTCAGCACTGGTGTCTAGAAGAATGAGACGGGATTGGGGGCTTAGCAAGTGCACCCTCTCTGTATACTACAAAACGACATTCTTACCAGCAATAGCCTATGCCTGTCCGATTTGGTTTCGTAAAATTACAATACTACTCACCATCACCTGTGCCGTACCACGAGTAAAACGCTCTCCAGGTGCTAGCATGGGCCCTCCCCTTGGATCTGGAAATTACCTGCTGTGGCATTTCCTACCACATTGCCAGAGGACTACCCTGCACCTTCATAAACTTTACAGTGGATTTAACAGGTAACGCCAAAGCGGAAAAAACGAGACTCCAAAAACATCTGCAGCAGGCATGGCAAGCCCGTTGGTCTACACCGATCAAGGAGGAAATCACAAAAAAGGTTCCTACCCAACATTGACAGGTTCCCCTTGAGGCCCCAAACTGGTTCAAACCCAGCCTCTACATGACATCTGCTAACGGGTCACGGAGTATTCAATGCAAAACTTAACTTCTTTAGGATCCTGGACGACCCATGCTGCATTTGCTGCGAGGCTGAAACATGGACTCACATCATGCATGACTGTACGCACTACGAAGACCTCTGTTGCAGGCTAATAACGGAAATCACTTACCTCCTGAGGAACCAAGAAATGCACCTACTGGACTCACTGGAGGAATATAAGGCCCTGACCAAATATGTGCAAGAACTGTTCACCAGACGCGGAACCTTAACTAGAATCTTCTAAGCCAACACCTTAGTCCTTGACAGTGGCAAAACCACACCAAGCACACAGCTGCACCTGAAGGAACAAACCTGGATGGGTCGACGATTCATGCTTGAATAAAACTCTGACGAGACACAGACTAAATGACAGACTCAACCTTACACTTTAGATAGGTCTTGTACCCAAGAGTTGCCTCCATTGGGTAGAGATAACCAACAGGAACGGGTCGCTCAAACTATGACCACAACTACCTGAAACAAGTCAACGGACAGGACCTGATCCCAAGAGCGACAGATACAAATGACAGAAAATCACTGTAATCACCTTAGGAGTGAAACCACCGCATTATACAATACCGGCTGGGACCTACTCCACTGAGAGGAAGCCACAATGTGGCCTACCTGGGTTGGACATTTCTTTGATCATGACTGCAGCTCTGCTGCTGCATAGCCGGCTGGCGATGTGGGCTGAGTACCTTGCCTGGCCCACTTTCTTTCCTTATCCTGGCAGAGGATGGCCTCACCAGTGTCCCCCCCCCCACCTATTTTTCTTCTGGTGGGACATGGGCATGCCCCACTGACATACCTGGGGTCGTCTTCTCTGTTGGCCCCTGCTTCTAAACACCACACAATCGAAATTTAACTGCTTAGCCGTGCATCACTCTTTCGGACTCGTAACCTCATTAGTCTTACCACCGAAAATTGTAAAAAAAAAAAAAAAAAAAAATTTTGTTTTTTACATATGACCTAGTAACTGAAATCTCAATAAATTAGGTGGCAGGATCTGCCAAAGTACTTATTTAAAATACTGGTGTACCTGGTCTCCACGTGGCAACGTTGCAGACCAGCAGCTAAATGGCCAGTGAACAACGGTACACAATAATCATACACTTTTAAATCTTTAGCTTTTACAGGGTACTGTAACATAGGACAATGTATACTACGCAGAGATAGGGGAAATCCCTGGTGCCGTTAGACGCTAAACACACTTTACTACCGACCAGGAAGAACAGTACTAGCCATTCTTGGACCAGACTAATTAAAACAAAATGATGAACAACTCATAACTTGGATGCTAGGATGACTCAATCTTTAGACCTCCCACGACTTGACTAAGACCGCAACTCTGCTACCAAGAACATCATCTCCTGGACACAGAAGATGATGATGGACGGAGTGCAAACTCCAACCTTCCAAGTTGCACCCTGGGACATAGGGTTCGACCCGGCTCATATGTTGGGACCCATATCTAGAAATAATAACCTTGAAGAAGACAAAACATAAGCCAACCATGTGAACTGGAAACCCAGACATCAAAAATGAACTGAACAGCAGCAATTGCTGCCACATGCCCTATTGGCAACCTGAGCTGGGCTCTAACCCAGCACACTTTCATCCCCTTCCCTGGGGGGGTGAAAAAGTGCTCCTGTCCCCACCACCCCTATTTCTTCTCCTGGTGGGGCACGGACAATACTGTTTAAAACAAATGAGGAGCACCAGAAGGCGATTGCAGTTCTGGAGGTCCTCCAAGCGAATGGTGGAAACCAAAACCACAGCGTGCTACAGCTACAAATGAAGCTGACCAGGCACCGCCCAAGAGGAAAACCCTCGTAATTGTACGACCAAAGAACAGGGAGCAAGAAACAACGAGTGAGGTTATCAAAGCTAAAATAATGGAATCCGTGAAAGAACACCTTAAAATAACACGGATAAAGGCAATTAGATTAGGAGCACCGGAATCGCCATAGAGACGAAGACTAAAGGAGAAATACAAGCGATCATGGAAAACCTCAAGCTGGCGACTCTGTGACTGAACCCAACAGTGATCATATTTGGCCTGCGCGCAGGACCTACAGGAGGTTATGCCAGACGGGGAGTCGAAAGAACTTATAATAATGTTCGAAATTAGGTCGTGGAATTCGCACCAGATGCATGGTGGACTGTGAGGGACCCGACCCGACTGTACATGCAATGGAGCTCACATAGATTCAGGGAACATGTGGTGGTGCTGAAATGTTTCAGGTGTCTGCAGTTTGGCTACACCAACCACATGTGTTCGCAGACAGCTCTGACCTGCAGATACTACACAGAAAAGGGACACGAATTCAGAAACTGCCCAAATAAGAGCAACAACCCTACATGCGCGAACTGCAAAACAAAAAATGGATGCCAACCACTCAGTAAGAGATTCAAGATGCATGTGTTAGATTAAAGCGAAAGGAATATACAAAAACAGAAGCGATTATGCAAACGCGCTAAAAAATATAAGTGTACAAAGGTTAAGATATTCCAGCAGAATGCGCAAAGGGCTAAAGCGGTTGCTGACCAGCTGACTCTGAAAGCCGATGACGCGAGGGATGATATCCTTCTATTTCAAGAGCCATACGCTCATGGTAAAAAGGTAAGAGGATACCCTTTAGCCTACAAACTCATCAAAAAGGATGGCCACACCCCATGGGCAGCAACTATAGTGCGAAATCCTAACATAACAATGACAAAAGTCAGACGGCTATGTTCGTCGTGGGTGGTCTCACCAATTAGCGAATTTCTTTGTGGTCTCTTTGTACTGCCGACCAGGACAGGATATCACTCCAACTACTTGCAGCACCTCCTAAACATATTACCAGACCAAAAAATAATTATTGGATCAGACGTGAACTGCCTAGATGGCACAGCTCCACAGAGGATAGAAAAGGGACCCACAACGAGGCGCTTCTGGATCATGGCTGACTGTCCTAAACAAACCGAACCAGCTCCCGATTTATTGCAACCTACAGTGGAAGGTGACGATTGATCTCTCTCTCTCTCTCTCTCTCTCTCTCTTGCCACAACCAGTTTGGCCTCACATGTCGCAGACGAGGGTGGAGAACTCCTGGACCACTAGGTAATCACCTTCCGGATCAGAAGAAATCTTGCCAGAATTTCAGCAACTAGACAGCAGCTCAATAGGTTTGCCATCAACATAGCGGATTAGAACCTCTTTGCAGAAACGCCCACTGAAGCAATCCACTCTAGATATCAAGAAATTCAAGCGGAGACTGAGCCGGATACCCGGCAACAAAAGACTACGGATCTCATAACAAAGGTCAACCAAATGGCAATAAAAAGAAAAACCCTATGCCAGGAGGAGCGGACCAGGGAGCTACAGGAACTGAGGAAGGAGATAGCAAGAAGAAAGGACTTCCAGCGAGCCCACAGAACAGCCGGCGCATGAGGTGGAGGTGCTAAAACCAGTAAAATGACAAGATTCAAAAAAGTAAAAGACATACATGGGAAACAAAGACGCCCTCCCTGGGGAGTGGTGTGGGGGAGAGCGCATCCTGTTGGAACAGGTGTCAGTCTAGTTATTTTGTGCTCCTACATTTACTTAAAATTCAAGTATAATTAAACAACGAAGTATAAAGCATTTGGGGTATTCTGAAAGCTAAATATGTCATCTACACAACAGAGACAACTATTGGACCCGAATCTTTGAGGTAAATTTACTTTTGATAACTTTAGATTGACATAGTTATATGCTTTAGCAGTAGTGATCGATAGCACTTGGAACATACCACTTAAAGTGAATACCAACCTAAAACAGCTAAGTGGTTAATCCCTGCCTCAAGCAACGAGGCACCAACCCTCTGCCTTTTGTTCTCTGAGAAGCGAAAGTAGTTACAGTCGTTTACTGTATACTTGTTCGAGTTTCACAAGGTCAAACTAAATGGGATTGTCCACGCATACAATATGGAAATCTATTTACAGAGCGCTTACAAATTCACCCCACTTGATCAGTGTTCATATAATTTTCGAAAACATTTAAGCCAGCCTGCAAAGTAAACACAATCTTCTGCGATTCTCTAAAAGACTATAGTTGTGGAATCCTGAAAAATTGTATTGCCCTTTTTTCTGGAATTTTGCGCTGAAATAAAACCATGCCAGATTCCGACGTTGAATATATGAACAGAGACCGCCCAGACGCTGGCAGACACACTAGAAATGCTAATCTCCTTCATGAGAACGATGAAGCTATGAAAGAACTAAAGAGGCAAAAAAGCACGCGGAAAGCTAGAAGGACAAGATATAGATCTGGCACAGAGTCCCCCCTGTAAGGGATATACCTGGGGACCCAGGTAGGGATACATCCAGCGGATCGGATACAGATAACACTGATGACAAGGAAAAACAACTACAGGGGACCCCAACTGACCAATTCTTAAAACTGCGCGACATCCTTGAGAAATATATGGCCAAGAAGACCAATAGAATCACTGCTGTCACTCGCACAGGCATTATTAGAATATGGTCGAAAATGGAGGGCATTGTTTACCATCTGCATACAGATAACGAGAAAATGTCGGCCAAATTAGACTGACTCACACAAGAAACGGGAAAACAAAATGCTACAACGCCCCCGTTCTTTTGCCGAGGCGTTGAGGAATGACACTTCCTCGCTCAACGAAGAGGTCCCTGTGCAAAAAAATACTATCAGGAAATCTCACAAAAGAACAGCTAAATCGCAGGTTATCCTGGTGAAACCCACACAGGATGCGCAACTAATAACTAGCGACGCAGTTAAGGATGTCTTAACTAGTAATCTCAAGGAGCAGATGAAAACCCTAAAGATCAAAAGCATAAGAAAAACCAGGATGCCTGGTGTTATCATTGAAACAGATACTAGGGAGGAGGCACTAACTATACTAAAGAGTTCAGAAATCTCCAACATAGGACTGAAGGCGGAAATGCCAAAACGAAAAGGACCTTCCATTATCCTCTTCGGTCTGGACAAGAGTACTACTCCTCAAGAGCTAATGGAGGAAATATACTACAAAACCTTAGCGCGCATACAGCAGAGGACGACGTTGATGCTGACATTATACCAAAACATATCACGAAGTCTAAGTCAGCTGCTACAGTTAACTGGGTAGTCGAACTTTCCCCCAGAGCGTGGAAGGTTATTAGCCAACATGAGAGAATCTACATCGGATGGGGAAGCCACCGGAGTACGTTCCAGTTCCTGTTTCAGGTGTCTGCAATTTGGGCACACATCGCACACCTGCAACCAACGGGTCCCAACGTGTGGTCACTGTGCCCAGCAGGGACATGAGTTCAAAGACTGCCCTAAAAGGGAGGAACCAGCAGCTTGTGCAAACTGCAAACGGTCTAAAATACCCCACCTGCACTCCGTCAGGGATGCAAACTGCCCTGTATATATAAAATTTAAGGGAATATACCAAGATAGAACCAATTATGGATAGACGGTCCACTCAACCACCAACACAGAAGAAGAAGCTGAATTTCTTGCAGATTAATGCACAGCATGCCAGAGCAGTGGTTGAACAAATTAAATTAAAAACAGAGGAAGAAAATATTGACATAATTATGCTCCAGGAGCCTTATGCCTACAAGGGTAAGGTCACAGGTTATCCAGCTTCATACAAAATCATTCATGATACTACAGATGCACCACAGGCCGCAATCCTAGTCAGTAACACTGAAATCTCTGCAACTAAAATAGCTCCACTTTGTACATCCCTTAGTGCCTGTGCTCACGTTCTTACTGCCATGGGATCCTTACATCTGCTCTCACTCTATAGCAGGCCTGGTGAAGACATCTCAATTGCAATCGCCATAATACAAACAGGACTTGACCTTCTCCCAGGGAGGGTAAGCTACTCGTAGCCATGGACGCGAATTGTCGCTCCCCCCTGTGGCATAGTCAAACACCTGATCGTACGGTCACTCGAATTGGGGAGGAACTTGAAAACTTCATCCTTGCCTCCAGACTACAAGTACTCAACCAGCCTGGAAATCTCCCCACATACAGTAGCACCCTCTGGGAAAGTACCATCGACATCACCCTGACCACGCCGACTATTTTTGGAAAGTTCAGCAAGTGGAAGGTTAATGAAGCATGGACCACTTCTGACCACAGAGCAATCACCTATTCTCTTGGCCACTCCGTGGATCGCATTCCCCCAATACCAAGGGATGTAGTGCGATTCTGCACAAAGAAAGCTGACTGGCCACGCTTTCAAGCCGAACTTGTAAGACTTCATGAAGATTCTTCACAACTGAATCACATCACCTCTGAGGACTGTGCAGTTTCCCTCTCCAAGACCATCAAAGAGGCCTGTGCTATGGCAATCCCCAAGAGAAGGGGATTGCGATTCCACCAAGGGACTGCGTTTTTGAAGGCAGTCCCTTGGTGGAATGCTGAACTGCAAGATATGAGGAAGAGAGTCCACCAAGCTCGTAAAACTTTTCAGAGAGCCCGTGCTCACCTCCCACCCTTGGAGGTCGAAGCCGCAAAAGACAGTTACCGATTCTTAATGAACAGTTACACTACCATGATTAGACCCTGCAAAAAAGCCTCATGGCAGAATTTGGTCTCGATCATAGGAAATGATAACGCCTGGGGAGTTGTCTATCATATCGTTGTGAACAAACTCCCTAGAGGTGAAGTCCTCAGTACAACTGTAAAGCCTAATGGTTCTTCCACCTTCACGTGGGAGGACTCTGTCCATAACATGCTAAATGCCCTCTTTCCAACAGATGATGCACAGCTAACTGAAGAGCAACTACAGATCGTTACCGGTAACGATTCTTATACAACAGAAAATACTGCAGAACGTTTTACAAATGACGATCTAAAAGCTGCACTGGACAAAACTAAAGAATATAAAACTCCTGGCAATGACCTCCTCGAGGTGGATGTTATCAAGAAATTTACAACCTACTTCCCTAACACCATGCTCGCCACTTTCAACAGATGCCTAATGGAAGGCCACTTTGCTGCAATCTGGAAGGAGGCATGCCTTAAACTCCCCAGTCAAACCACCTGAAGAGCCAAAATCTTACAGGCCAATTGCTCTCTTGCCAGTCCTTGGCAAACTTCTGGAAAGGCTTCTACTCAGCAGGTTGTCAAAATGCTACTCTAAAGAAAACCTCATTTCTCCACTTCAGTACGGTTTCAAAGCTGGTTGCAACACCGAAGATGCTCTTCTTAAATTAATATTTACTGTTTAAAGCACTCAAGGCAAGTATGCGCTAGCCATCACAGTTGACTTTGCTGGAGCGTTTGATCGGCTGTGGTGGCCAAGAATTCTCAGAAGACTCCGACAAGCCAAAGCACCACTCAACCTTTATAGCTGTGTCAAGGAGTACCTGAGACACCGCACTGTCCATGTTAGTACCAGGTACAAGTCTGTCACTCGCCAGGTCTCCCGAGGCTGTCCCCAGGGCTTGGTCCTGGGGCCTTTCTTTTGGTCAATCGTCCTGGACGAGTTCCTTGGGATGGACTTGGGGATGACTCACCCCTTGCGTTTACTGACGATTTGGTTCTGGTGGTGCATGGTGACACAAGGGCTGATTTAGAGGAGAGAGCAAATTGTGCACTAACTAAGCTCCAGGATTGGACAGCCATTCACCGACTAAAGATCTCGTGAGAGAAAACCAAATCTATATTGCTCAAGGGAACGCTCCAACTACGAAGACCACCGGTTATCAAAATTGACAACACCTCCATAAAATTATACCCAGAAATCAAATATTTAGGAATCGTCCTAGATATGAAGCTAAATTTCCATCCTCACTTGAAATATATGTCACAGAAAATAAAAAAATACTCGGCCATGATCATCCGGATAAGCCATGCAGACTGGGGCCTTAAGCGCCGGGCTCTGGCCCTCATCTATAATGCCATATTTGTCCCAATAGCTTGCTATGGAGCCTCAGTATGGTGTACTAGGGCCTCCCTCGACCGAAATCGCCATAAACTAGACTCCATACAGCGTACAGCGTTCTATGCTCCTTGCCGTAACAAGGGCGTGCCGTACAGTAAGCACCCCAGCTCTACAGGTGCTAGCTGGATGTATACCCCTACACCTAGAGGTAATAAGAAGAGGATTATATCAACAAAACAGCAGGCATCATTCTTAACCTTGATAACAACCCCAAACAGGAAAGGAAGAGAATCTCTGAAATTATGTACAGGACCTGGCAAGGGACATGGGACACCACCAACAAAGGACTGATAACCAAAAAGTTCATTCCCTCTGTGAACCTCATCAGTCCAAAGCCTCCTCCCTGGTACTCACCAGGCCTCCATACTACATTTCTATTTACAGGCCACGGACCCTTTAAAGCGAAGCTAACATCCCTAGGCATAGAAGAAGATCCGCTGTGTCACTGCGGGCTGAAGAAACGTGGGATCATATGATGTATGATTGCCATGAATATGACGAGTTCCGACTAAGGTTTGCCACTAAAATGCAAGAAAATCCCCGGCATTGTGAGCACCTGATTATAATGGACGAGCAGCGCTATGCCGCCTTTACAGGGTTTGCGCAGTCTGTCTTCACTGCTAGACGGGTTAGGCACCCAAACACCACCCATTGAAGATCAAAGTAAGAAACTTCCTGTATATGACAATCCTCTCAGGAAAAGGGAAGAAAAAAAAACACTCCTTCCTTCCTTCGTCCCAGGAGTGAGAGAACCTACACCAGCACAGCTCAGCAGCTGCCTTTAGGCCTCCCTTGCGTGGTCCTTTGCCTCCACTCCCTGGTGTCCTTCCCCCTCGCCACCCCTCTTTTTCACTCTGGTGGGGCATGGGCCTGCTCCACTGACTTGGGGTCATCTTCCCTATGGACCCCGTATCTCTATCTTTTCCCCCAGTCTTCAGTCTCCCTCCCCTTCTCTAACTTACAACTAGTGTCTGAATCAACTCCAAATTGCTTGAGCCCTACACCCAAAAACTTAACATCAAATCGCCCAACTAGTACTCCCTTTGTTTTGGCTGACCCCTATCTATAGCATTTTTTTTTAGGTGCTTGCCATTGAAAACTCAGGAAATTAGGTGGCACGACCTGCCAGAGTAAATAACTATAATAGTGGTGTACCTGGTCTGCCTCCACGGGGCGCAGTGGGGCAACGTTGGGGCCCAGCGGCTAAATGACCAGATGAATAACGGTACACGACACTACACAAATACAAAATCCATATACTTTTAAACCTTTGGCATTGACAGTGTTCTGTTTCACACCCACAATGTATAGCACGCGGAGATGGGGGAAACCCCTGGTGCTGTTTGACACTAAACACACTCTACACTCTGGGGAGTGGTGTGCAAGGTCACAACAAGAACCCCCAAGGCCAGCTAATCACTAAATGGGAAAAATCGACAAACATCCTAAGTACTATTTAGAGGGAGCAAGTGGCGCCGAGAACTCTGCCACCAGAAACACAGGAACGCCCCTTCACCTTGGAAGAGCTGCAGCAAGGATTAGAAACAGAAAGTGCCCCGGCACAGATCAGATGGAACCTGAGATTGTCAAGCGAGTGGTTGAATTGGCACAGAACCTACTGCTGTCTGAAAGCGGGATACTTCCCAAAACAGTGGAGGACAGCTAGTCTAAAATTAATTATCAAAGGTCCCGGCGAGAACCCCAAGCAACCGGAATCATACAGGCCAATAGTGCTCCTAACCGTGGCCAGTAAACACTATGAAAGGCTCCTACACAAGCGACTACTGCAACACTATATATCAACGGATTTAAATGCACCAAGCCTGGATCTTCCAGCCACCCCCAATGAGGAATCTGATCATTGCAATAGAAGAACGCCAAAGCAAATACTTCCTGGCCATTTCGGTCGACTGCCTGTACAAACTCCAACAAAGCTTTCATACCATCAGCTCCAACCTCTCACAGCAAAAGATAGAAGTCATGATCCCATACCAAAGATTAGTCAGAAGTACACAGAGGATGCCCGCAAGGGTCAGTTTTGGACCCACCGTTGTGGAATTTCGTCTTCGATGAGTTCCTGCATATCGACCTGGTTTGCAATGGGAAAATCATGTTTAACAAATCTGGTTCGCTATTTTGAAAGGGTCACTCACGAACTGGATTTAGGGAATAATTTCGACATTGTTTATTTAGATTTCAGCAAAGCTTTTGGACTCAGCCCCACATGAACGGTTGCTTTATAAGCTGGAACAGGTTGGAATCACTGGGAAAATCCTTAGATGGATAGCAGGATGGCTTCAGGAAAGGAGGCAGAGGGTTGTGATAAATGGCTATTCCTCAGATTGGGTTGATATAAGAAGTGGGGTTCCCCCAAGGATCAGTATTAGGACCACTGTTGTTTTTAATTTTCATCAACGACATCGATGAAGTGATAGAGGGCGTGATGTATAAATTTGCAGATGATGTTAAAATTGGTAGAGTAGTTAATGGTCACTGTCAAGCTGAGCTTCTTCAGAGAGACCTAGATAGACTTCAGGAATGGTCAGAAAAATGGTAGCTATGCTTTAATCCAACAAAGTGTAAGGTATTACACCTGGGAAACAGTAATCCCAAAATAACTTATTCATTTGGTGGAGTTCAACTCAACCTAGTACTGAAGGCAAAGGACTTGGGTGTTACGATACGGTCAGACATGAAATTTTCTGAGCATTGTAAACAGGTTGCGAGGAAGGCCCATGGTGTCCTATCGATGGTCTATCGAACTTTTGAAAGTAGAGATAGGGACATGATAATCCCATTATATAAGGCTTTTGTTAGACCATACTTGGAATACTGTGCTCAAGTATGGAGACCGCACCTAAAGAAAGACATCGAGCTTCTTGAAAGGGTGCAAAGATGGGTAAATCGCCTGGGGAGATCGGCAAAAGGGCGTCCTTATGAAAAAAGACTTCGAATATGTGGGTTGCAGAGTTTGGAAAGTATACACCTTAGAGGAGATTTGATTGAGGTGTTTAAGGCTCTGAGAGGCATTAGTAAAATGAATGAGGACGAAATTTTCAAGATTATAAATGATGCTAGAACTAGGGGACATAAATTTAAGTTAACGGGGGGGAAATGTTTAGATTGGGCTGCAGGAAGTTTTATTTTAGCCAGCGAGTTATAAATTACTGGAATAAGTTGCCTGCATGGGTGGTAGAGGCTGATAGTTTGGGGAAATTCAAAGATCATCTGGATAGTACCTTCGGGTCAGAGAAGCGCATAGGAGGATAGGTTTAATTTCCTTTTCTTTTATTAATTATTATTATTATTTTTTTATCATTGTCAGCATAAGCGATAGCCTTTCTTGCACCATGCGGCCATCACTAATAGATCCTCTGTGCACCATTCTAGTGATTTTTTTGTATGGAGTATTTATCTCTGTTTCTCTGTTGGATAGATATTTTGCTATAACATTGTAGAAGTTGATGGGTACTTTTTTCCCCTCTGAGTCTACCCAGGACGGTCGCAACCAGCCTCCGCCTTGTAGAGTGTGTTTAGTGTCAAATGGCACCAGAGATTACCTCCGTCTCTGCGTACTGGGGGGGGGGGAAGAGAGAGAGAGAGAGAGAGAGAGAGAGAGAGATAAGGGGTTCACAGAGAAAATGATCCCCAAATCAGTGGAGCAGGCGCATGTCCCAACTAGAGGGAAAAGTGGGGCGGCGACGGAGAGGAGACCAGGAGTCATCTTCCTCTCCCGCCTGGGGAGTGGAGGCGAAAGACCACGCAAGGGAAACTGGCTAGGAAGGCCTAATGGCAGCACAGAGCTGTGCTGGTGGTTGTGTCACTCCTGGGACGAACCAAGGAAGGAGTTGTATGGCACTATTCCCGCGGAGGTTTACGGTTGAGATAAAGTTCGTTGCCTGGCAAAACAGGTCTTGGACAAACTTGGAAAAGGCGCGGGAGTGTTGCTCGTGATCCAGAAGATGGTTTTCTTGATCCTGCATAAGGTAATGAATCTGTGTAATGAGAATGCTTCAGAGATCTTCGTAAAGCGGGCAGTGGTACCTAAGGGCGCCTCCGTAGCCAGGTGGGCAGGAGCATCAGTGCGTAGCACACGCTTCTTGATCAGACCGGGGTTCGAGCCCGTGACCACCAAATACGGAGGATGCGGAAAGGTCAGGGAATGGCCACCGCATATCCCCGGAGCAATATAGCCTTGCTAATGCTCCTAAAAACCAAATAACAAACAAAACAAACAGTGGTACCTAAGGTGGTCCCAGGTTTCCTGGGATCGACAGTTACACAGAGCGTTTTCTGTTACAGGTATATGGAAGGAAGTCAGTTTTGCACGAATGGAAACGTGCCCTGTGAGAAGGAAGGTGGTTTGTAGGCCTGGGGAGAACCATGTCTGGAATTTGGGATAAACAGTTTGAACTTCTGGAAGAGATTTTCGGGTTATGGATCCCTAGCCTGCCAGACTTGTGTTAAATGGGTGGTAAGTCTCATTTCTTCTGCAGTCCTGTTGTTGAGTGGATCAGAGATGAGGTCTAATATTGTGTCTGATTTTCCTTTGGAGAGTTGATAGAGTAGATCTGTGCGGACAGTTTCTAGGTCTAAAGGTAGTACACCAGCTAGGAATTGCAGGGCATGGGTTGAGACTGTGCGACAAGCTCTTGTTAGGAGGATAGAGTGCTGGATGGTTTCTAGTTTTCGGCGATTGACGACGGTCTGCGTCTTTGGGAATCACACCCCAGAGGCGTAAGTGATGGCAGGGATGAAAACTGCCTTATAGAAGAGCCAGGGTGAGCTTTTTGAGGCCCCAGTCCCGCCAGATTACCCTGGCCACTAGGGCAGTGTAGTTTGTGACCTTATGTAAGTTTACAAGATGCGGTAGGAAAGATAGATTTTTGTCGATGACTATTCCAAGGTATTTCATTTGGGCTTGCACTTTTATGGTAGGCCATAGATCCTTATCTGCGGCGGTCTGGTTAGTGCAAGCGTGCCCCTCAGTAAGACAGAGCAGGTCTTAGCCTTGTAGTGGGCACAAAAGCATCTTTCCTGGACATCGGATAATTGGAAAAGAATAGCCTTGTCTGATGAAAATCGGTTCCAGCTGAATCATGCCGATGAACGGTTGATATTCGACAGAGATTAGATGAACAGACTACAACCAAGACTGCATTGGTTGAACAAAAACAAGCCAGCGGCGGTGGTATCATGGTTAGGGCAATGTTTCCATTGGCATCACTGGATCCACTTTGGACAGTACCTGTATAGTTGTCCATCTCGTGGTGTAGATGTTCTGGTGATTTCTGCTCTCTGGTAGCAAAGTGGCCAGAAGCAACTAAAGACACACACGGCACCCATTTCTGGCCATTTTACGCAGTATACCAGCGTTCAGGTGTCGCCCTACATAAGATACACATGTCCACCACCTGTGTTTTTTCATCCCGATTGAACACACCCACACCACCAGATCCTACCTCAGCACTGTTTCTGGTCATAATATCATACTGGACGGTAATCTGAAATACCGGACACCTGACAATCCTATCTACATATTTCGCCGTACATACATCCAGATGGTGCTCGACTCTTTCAACAAGACAACGCCCCGTTTCATCAAAAGAAAAAATATGCAGGAATGGTTCGAGGATTATGTTCAAGCATTTTGTGTGTTTCCATAGCTACCAAAATCCCCCGACGTCAATCTCATCGAACATTTGCAGGATACCGTGGAACGCGGCATTCGCCAGTGCCTGTTGCCAAACTCTGAGATATCCTTCTGTCCAACTTCATCAGGATACATGAGGACACCTGCAGTCTCGTGGGTCGATTTAATGGTTGGAGAATTCAACCATTCAAGGTTTAATGGCTGCCCATGCAATAACATAGGGAGCTGAAGTGGATTTAAGATTGATAATTGCATTCAATGGGATCATAATGCCTCTACTGAGGGTCGATTTTTTGGTTAACACCAACAAATTTTTATGCGAAAGCTGCTAAAGGATTCTAAGAATGCATAGAGAATTATTGGAAACCATGACCTTTATATAGAAGATAACAACCCTGTTGAAAAATAATTAATATAAATTTAATGCAGAGTCGTTAAAATGAAAGTATCCCTGTGTAGAGGACTCTTGAGCGAGTTCTAAGGCTGTTACTGAAGAGAAATTTGGACAACAGGTACAATAAAGAAAGCGCTCGCCATTTATTGGAAAAAAAAAAATTAGCTACAAAATTTGTCACTATATGGCGCATAACTATCTTAGTTACGATTATGCAAATAACTTACATCATTTGCATAATCGTAAGTTATTGCCACAGCGCCACTACTCAGCTCTACTGTACTGTATAAAAGCAAAGCAGTCTCTTCAAAATCATACAACACCAAAAGGCGCTATTAGTGAAGCTGTACTATCAGAACAGCAACAATGCAGCTGCGGCTATCAAAGAATTCCGGCGTCAGAAGTGCATAAGGCATAGACGTATGACTGTGTGTGCTGTCCACAAAATGATTTGAAATTTGAAGCGACAGGACATCTTGGTGTTCAACCAGGTGGAAGTCGAAAACGAGTGGACTCCTCTCGTGTTGAAGATGTGGCTATGGTTGTCGTGGATTTATCAAGTCAATCTCCATGTGGTAGCGCAAGTGAGCTAGCTATTTCTCGTGAAGTGGACATGCCGTATTCCACTGTAAGACTAGTAATGCGTCAGGTGTTGCGATACTATCCTTACAAGATGCACATGATGATACAGATATTCGTTTCACATACGCACTTCAGTTTCTGAAGCGAATGTCAGTGGATATCACTTGGCCATGGAACATCCTTTGGGGTTATGAAACCCACTTCTGATTAGATAGACAAGTGAATACCGCAGAAATGTTTCATTTGGGCAACAGAAAACACTCGAGTTATCCAAGAGGTCCCGTTGCATTCTCCAAAAGTGACGGTGTGGTGTGGATTTACGGCCACATTCTTTTGAACAGGTAACACCAACTGGACCCCGCACCTATTCTGTCACTGGACAGCGATATTATTAAATATTGGCAAATTTGGCAATACCAGAGCTGCAAACGTGGGTGCCTTCAGAATACCATATTCATGCAAGATGGTGCGTCACTCTACATCCATGGTTGTGTCCAAAGATTGCTAAGGCAACACTTTACAGACGAACAGGTCATCAGCCGTTGTTTCCAGACATCTTGGCCACGCCGATCACCGGAGCTCACCTCATGGGACTTGTGGGATTTTTTGAAGAACCAGGTGTATCACGAAGGATATCAAACTCTGACAGATCTGAAGGACAGCATTTGACGTCATGTGCTGGCTATTCCATTTGACATGTTACGTTCTGCTCTAGAAAATTCTGTTCTTCCAATGGAAACTGTTGTTGACCACATTAAACAATTGTAGCGCTGTTGAAGTGATTTGTATTGCCACAGCGCTATATAGTGACAAATTTTTAACTAATTTTCTTTTTCCAATAAATGGCGAGCGCATTCTTTATTGTACCTGTTGTCCAAATTTCTCTTCAGTATGAGCCTTAGAACTCGCTCCAGAGTCCTCTACATAGAGATACTTTAATTTTAACAACCCTGTACATTGGATCTATGGTACACCATAGCCTTGCACAGCTAGACATTTCCTTTACTTCATATATATATATATGATGCGGTGGATGTCCCTATTTATGGTTGAAAGGCTATTTAGATCTTAAGTGAAAAAGGCTTCAGTAGAACATAACTTGAAATAATTGCACACGGTTTGCCTTTTTAAGTGGGAAAAGAAAACATATATTAAAAAATGCGTGTTAGTGTACTGTCTTATACATCCCTTCGTCAAAGTCATTACTGAATTGTATATAGCTCATACTGAAATTAAAGATTGTATATCTACACTCACAATGGCTTTGCAGAATTTACAAGTGTCAGGTGTGGTTGCTGGCTGGAGATGCTCGGGTGGGGGAGTTGAAAAGCAATAGTGATATGGTATTATGTCAGTTGGATACATGGATCACAAGTGGCGTAGAAGCTGGGCTTGATTTGAAAGAGGATCGGCGGATATATTTCCTTGCCCCATAAATCGTCCGAGAATCAACAATTCCGGAGAAGCGCGGCGATGTTGCTGCTGAGTACGGTGTTCGGAAGAGGAGCAGTAAAAAGAAAAGGCAAAGAGAAAACTAGGATATAAATGGAAAGAGGAGTTGAAGATGAACAATACAACGGGCAATTCGGAGGGTCAGTTGTACGTGGAGCCTGCAGATGATGTACAGATCCTGGACAAAGATTGGGAGGATGTCTCTGGTGTTGCCCTTGAGGACAGTCAGTCCTTTATCTACTGTTGATAGGCTCAGTGAAGAATCTCAATACTCTGTACTACCAACTACACAGAAGTTAGTTGATGATCAGAAGACTACTGTAGAATCTGCTGAACAATATCGAAGGATATGAGAAACGCCAGAAGCTTGACCAGAAGGCAGATGTACAAATCCTTGAGAGGGTAAGAGGAAATGTTGAAAAGGACTCAGCATTGATTGAGGTGGGCAATCTCAATCTGTTGGACAGGGTTCAACTTCAAATGAAAATCCAGCGGTAGACGATGAAAACGCGAATTCTGAGCCGGACTTTGACCTGAAGATGAACAATACAACGGGCAATTCGGAGGGTCAGTTGTACGTGGAGATTCCGTAAATGGCAACATGAATCAAGCGCACCAATCAGAATACGGGACAATTCTGATAGGGTCTGTCTATGTCCAGTCACTGAGTTGACAGGTTTTCTTGGAAACCTGCATATAGGACTACCTGTTTTATAAGGGCAGTGAGATAAGCAGAACGAAAATACGTGTGATCTGGTCAAGGTGGGGAGAATAAGAAAATACACCAACTGAGCTCAATGTTAAACTCGAATTCGAAAGAAAAAGTTGTCTGGAACAGATGGTTGAAACATAGAGGTCAGGTGCGTGATTTACAGACTATCCAATTGAAGGGTGGTCAAAATAAAGTGTTCCAGATGAAAAAAGATTGTTTAGTGAGGAAGGGGAGTAGACTGCATAGATATGACTGCAGAAAAGAGGATTAAGATATTGCGGAGAACAGATTATGATGCGGTTAGTCACGCTGTTGTGATTCAGACGAAGGCGGATTCACATTTGAAGAGTAGTAAGATCGTCAGACTTCAGTGGGTCGAACTATGAAAGGAATGTTAAAAGCAGTGAGAGTGAGACAGATGGTGAATAATGGTAAGTATTGGGGATGGAAATGCGAATGACATCAAAGAACTCAAGAAAAATGAAAGAATACGGCGACTGAGAGTTTCTACACCGAAGCGTCCTGGTCCTAAGATAGTAATCTACGACGTGGGTATAGAGGTTAATAAAAAGAAGCTTTTCAACGAATTAGATAAGCGAAAACTCAGCTACATGAAAATCAGCATATTGTCTGTTACCTAAGTTGCTGGTGTGCCTAAAAATCCTACAGTAACTAGCCAACAAAGTAGATTATTGTAAAATTGGCAATAAAACATTGCTCCCGGATGTTTAAGTGTTGAAATGAAATACGTTTTAATGCATTTTAGCTATAAATATATTGCTATATTTTGAAATCGTCTTTGTATTTAACTTTTTGTAACAGATGGAAATTCAATAATGGGATCAAGAAGCCATTTATAAATTATAAGTAATATAAAAGTGGCCTTATTCTGCCAGTATTCTTTCGTTCCTGTATTTTACATTGAAAGTGCATGAAACTCGCTCATTCCACAATGAGTTTCTTGTAGACCCTTCAGGAATGGGAAAGAAATATAAAGTATTTAATATAATACTTATGTCCGTGGATTATTAAATGATGAAAACAGTTAATAAGCAACTGAGATCAATTAATGCGTTAAGTAATATATTAGAATGAGCCAGTTTTTGGGATCAGAATTTATTTAATGATGAAATAATACGCAATTTAAAAGATATCGAAATACATTGTGAAATTACAAGATTTTTAGAACTTTGTTTTCGCAAAACAGATTCAAATATTGTTGTTCGCTTTCCAATGAATAATTACCTAAGCTCTCATTAATAACTACCAGCAACTGACAGTAAACAAACGAATTATGGTAATGTTGGCGTACCCACTGGCATTACAAAGTAGTGAGAAACTCTGGTCGATACTTGTGTCCTGTACAGTCCAGCACTAACGATTGGTGCGCTAAGTAATATATTTAAGCCGGAGTGCTGAATGAAAATATGTTTAGTTCTCGATTATAATGCACTGTTGGTTATAGGCTTCACTTAAGTTTATAAATTAGCTCATAAATTGGTATAATCAAATGGGAAAAAGCACCCCATCTACACATATTTTACGCATCAGGTAGTGTTTAGATACCTAATAGAAGATGCTTATTTCAGGAGAAGTAATGTAGTGGAATAATAAAAAAAAAGCTATCTTTATTGATGAAATACCGAGTCAATTGAGAACACAGACGCTTCATGCGTGCAACGCATACAGTATTCGAGCTTGGGTGACCCAAAATGCCGCGCTATCGCTCGATACAGACAGAGCAAAAATACAGCCCCATTTCTAAAATGGGTCGGGAGGGGATGATCTCCACGTACTGGCACGAAACCGTGTGAATAATGTATGTATGAACGGGAGCAGAGATGCATTCAAAAGGGTGCGGAGTAATTTTACTTTCAGTATATGTAAGAGACAACAAATAACTTTAATGAAAAATTCAAAAGGTGTCAATAGTTCTCTCTCTCTCTCTCTCTTTCTTTTTTTTTTTGAATTTTTTACGATTCTGTAATTTGCGAGAGTAAATTATTATTGTGGACTAAAACCGAATCCTGATCGTACCGAAGAATCAAGGAGCGATAAATTCTACTTGGACTAAAACTTTTTTTTAACCTTGCTTTCAGGAATGCGTTCAGTTTCTGTTGTTACCACTGAAAAAAAAAAAAAATAAATAAAAAAAATATATATATATATATATATATATATATATATTATTATTTATTTTTTTTTCGTAATATTCAGCATTCAGCAATGCTCATTTTCTCATTAAATATATCCTTTAGAGAGAGAGAGAGAAAAAGGAATCAATGCAGTAACAGATGTTCATTTGCTAAAAAAAAAAAGCAAAAATAAGAAAAAAAATCGATGAACTTAAATATAACTGTTTTAAAATCGAATAGCCGAAAACAAAGAAATTGGCCAAATTTTAAAATATTTTCATACTTTTTATGAAATTAGTTTCGAAATGCAACTTATTTTGTTTCCGGCTGTTACCCCTTTTATTACATGGCGTAAATTTTAAAACTTTTCATATAGCGTAACCCCTCGTGTTCTTTTGAAATTGAAGGCGCCTCCGTAGCCAGGTGGGAAGGAGCAGCAGTGCATAGCACATGCTTCTTGATTAGACCGGGGTTCGAGCCCGTCACCACCAAATACGGAGGATGTGGAAAGGTCAGGGAATGACCACCGCATATCCCGGAGCAATATGGCCTTAGTTGCTAATGCTCCTAAAAACCAAATAACTAATAACCAAATAACTCTTTTGAAATTGTTAAGATTTGTTAGCTGCAGTAGTAGAGAGGCGGTCAGAATTAATTTAATCAACATCCAAACGTATACAATCGTATGATGAAGTGAGCGGGGGTTTGATTAACTCACATCTAATCGGATCATGCGAGTGAAACTTTGATATCTGAGGGTTAATTAATAGTCATATTCATTACACGTTAGGAAACAAGATACTATTGCTATAATCAATACTATGGTTGAACTATAATTGGCTGAAACGGGGTCAGATAAATCCACAGTTTTATAGAGAGGACTGGAGTGTGGTACTAATCCCACGAAATAATGAAATCAATTTTTATTATTCCATTCTGAAAACTTCCGTAGGTGCATTAATATAATGATGAATGGTAATAAAGGGCAAGGAACAGGCACCCTTATATATCTCAAGAGGCAACGCACATTCGTGAAGTATTTAAACTGCATGACGTCCCGCCCGCATTCAGCAATGTTTTATTTCTACCCTGAACGAGAAATACCAGGGTTTCATTTGTGATTTGATAAAATAGAGTTGCGCTATCTGTCTATTCAATATTTGTGAGATATTTTAAAAGTCGTATATAATAAACTTGTGATTTTATGGACTAAAATGGAGGGGTGTCCGTCAAATTAAAAAAGTTTTTTCCCGGTGCATTATCACTCCCAGATAATACACGGGTGTGCAAAACGTAAGGACCAAAACTATTTCTAAAGGTTAAACCACAAAATCAAACGAAACAGCCCGTGGCGATTTGCATAACTGTGGTCGTTCAGTAGAAAGCTGGTGCACATGCAAAAATATGAATCGTAATGAGAGGGCTCACATAAACAGATAAAGGCAGCAGTTATGTGCCAATTGCCGAATGATGAGCACGATTGGTTTCATACAGTGCTACAGACAACGAAATGGCCAGTAGACAACATCTGGATGACTTTACCCGGGGTCGAATAATGGGAAGCTGGAGTGGCTGCAGAGTTCGGTATCGCCCATAGCATCGTCTCACGTGGGTAATCGGCCTTCAGAACGACAGGTATTCAAAGGACCTGTTCAGTTGTCCGAAGGACCAACGCCCAATGATGACCGTTACATACTCCTACAGACCAAGAGCGACCGACACCAGACAGCGGGATCCATTGCAAACCAGCAGCACTGGACGCAGGATATCGCGGTTTACTGTGGCCAGGCAACTCCACAAAAGTGGACTGTTTGCCCGACAGCCAGTACGCTGTGTCCCTTTAACACCTGCCCATCAAAGACACCGTTTACAGTGGTGCATGGAACACAAGGACTGAACAGCAGAGCACTGTGGTAAGGTACTCTTTACTGATGAGAGTAGATTCAGTCACAACAGCGATTCTGGACGTCAGCTAATCTGGCGAGAGGTTGGCACACGGTAGCACCCCGCAAACATCACTGAAAGGGATCGATATGGCGTTCGAGGTGTTCTCGTCTGGGAGGCGTTATTTTGGATGGATGTACACAACTCCAGATACTGGAAGGCGGTACTGTAACCGGTGCACGCTAATGAACTGAGGTAATCCCTCCCCATGTGCGTCTGTTCCGAGGTGCCATTGGCCCCGAGTTCGTCACATCACATCGCACTACAGCTGTGATATGCTTTTGGAAAGTGAGGGCATTTTTTGTATGTATTGGCCGGCCCGTCCCCCCCCCCCAGCAGATCTAAATCCCATCGAACACATATGGGACGCTCTGGGGAGACGCCTAGTGCCACGTCCACACCCACCAGAAAATGTTCACCAGTAGAAGTTGGCATTGACAGAGGAATGGACAATGTTACCGCAAGAACTTATCAAAAACATTGTTCTAAGTATGGACAGGCAGTGCAAAGCCTGCATCGACATTAGGGGTGGCCATATCTCTTACTGAGGACCACCTCTTCCCTTTGTTCCATCTTTGGCAGTGATGTATCTGTATCATGGCAGCTATGTTGCCATTTCTGAATAAAGTCCCTCTGTACCGTTTTGTTTCCTTCATCATTTCTGCACCTCACGAGGTTACTTTGGTATGCTTTTCTCACATCCAGGGCACTGCTCTGAGAAGCTACAGGTGAAAACCTAACTGGTCCTTAAGTTTTGCACACCAGTGTATAACAACATACATAGTTATTCTGTATGTTTATGTAAAACACAAAAAATAAATTTAAACAATAAAAAGGCTTTAATTTATCTTGACTTTAAAGGTTGATGCATATTATATAGTCAGTAGATGACAACTTATCTTAACCGTATAATAATACCTCGAAAAACTGTATTCAGCCATGCTAGGAATTTGAAGTTCAGCCCGTTCCAGGTTTCGAAGATGACCCTTCGGAGTCTGGAGCTGTATTTTTTTCAATACGTTCAGCTAGCTTCTCCCTAGCTGAACTCACTTCAACACCACGTACATTTACGCCAGATAAGCATTGTTGTACAAACCACTTATAAATTGCATCTTCAGGGTTAATTCTGGTGCAACTTTCATATGCATGCTAATTCCAAATGTAGAAAAACTTCCATCAACGCTATACCCTGAAAGGATAGAATTTATGGGATACCTGGTTCCTGGGCAACGCGATGCTGTCAGCCCTCTCGCTAGTGGACGATCCCACCGCTTGGCAGGTATATAGGTACAGTGCATCACTGCATTCAAATAGACGGTAATTCGATGTCGGTATGGATAAACGTCGTGAGTTAACAGACTTTGAAAGGGGATGATGGTGGGTTACTATCGCGGAGGTGGTACAGAAATTGCACTATTCCCGTTCGACAGTATCGAGAGTGTATCAAGAATACGCCATTTCCGGAATAATATCCCATCGTGGACATCTCTGTGGGCGGAGAAAGGTGGTGAATGAACGTAGCCGTCGACGTCTGTCTCGTATTGTTTTAGCCAACCGAAAGCGACAGTGGCACAAATCACCGCTGACATCAACGAGGGAGCTGCTAGAAACGTCTCCACCAAGACCATCAGGCGATCATTAGCTACAACAGGTTACAGGAGCCGCCGATCAACCAGAGTCCCATTGCTAACACCACGATACAGGACTCTACGCCCCAACTGGGCGAAAGAACATCGGCACTGGACCTTGGATGATTGGAGACGGGTCTCCTGCTCCCGTTTCCAGTTATTTCGAACGGACGGGACGGTGCGTGTCTGGCGAAAGCCGCACGAAGCTACGCACCCGTCATGTCAACAAGGAACTGTCAGGCAGATGGACGGTCGGTAGTTGTCTGGGGCGTGTTCAACTGACACATGTTGGGACCTCTGGTACGTCTAGACGCACCTCTGAATGGTCCAGGTTACGTGTCCATCCTTGCAGACCATCTGCATCCCTTCATGATTATCGTGCGCCCACAGGGCAATGCGCCTCCCCACAGTGCGGTAGTGATTCGAACATGGTTCGAAGAGCATTCCACCGAAATTACCACCATGGAATGGCCTCCCTGTTCACAGGACATGAACCCTGTGGGATGTTGTGGAAAGGTCCGTTTGAGGTTTGGATACTGCACCCAGGAATACGACGGAATTATGGACAGTGGTGCAGCAAGCATGGATGGAAACACCTGTGTAACGCTTTCGTGAACTCAACGTCTCATCGTGTGACTGCTCTTATCCGGGCGAAAGGCAGGCCTACCCGTCACTAAGTAGGTATTCCATGATTTTTGTGCAATCAGTGCGTCAGCGAAAACACTTTAGTCCTGCAAGTGCTGGCGCTGCACTCGTGAAATTCTTCTCAAAAATAACGAACTTGTGTCTGCTGCAGTACCACTGTTTATGTTCTATTATTTGAAAGTTGCTTGTGCTGCTCATTCCTAAATTAATAAAGCAGCTCCTTGTGTTTCAGTCTTCTGGGGTTAAATAGTGGCTCCTTGTTGTACTCAAAGCAGTTACGTTGCTAGTTCTTGAATCGCTATGCTGCTGTTTTCAGAACCCATACTGCAGGACATGGTACTTCACAATGGATTGGTGGCCATTTTGTTATTGTTATGCGGTTCGTGTTGTTTTCCACAAACCCGCGTTAAGTACTCTGTGATGCTGCACAACACTGCAAACCAGTCGATGTGGATAGTGTTGTTTGACTGGTCTCTTCGTAAATAAACAATGAGACGAGCCAGGGAGTATAGAGACATCTGACGGGCCGTCCACACACTTGCAGCAGCGAGAGTGGAAGATAGGATGGGATTACTTCACAATGGATTGTGTGTTTTGGCAGTTCATAGTGCTACTTCGATTCTTGAATAGCGAATGTCATTGAGTTACGGAGTTCGAATATACAGGGTAATAAAAATTAAAGTATCCCTATGTAGAGGATTCTGGAGCGAATTCTAAAGCTCGTAACGAAGAGAAATTTGGACAACAGGTACAATGAAGAATGCGCTCGCCATTTATTGGGAAAAAAATTAATTACAAAATTTGTCACTGTATGGCGTGTAACTATATTAGTTACGATTATGCAAATAACTTACGTTATTTGCATAATCGTAAGTTATTGCCACAGCGCCACTACTCAGCTCTACTGTACTGTATAAAACCAAAGTAGTCTCTTCAAAATCAAACAGTACTGTAGATGTTTGCCTGCACTACAGCAGCAATGCCAACCACATTGCAGGAAAAGGCGCTATTAGCGAAGCTGTACTATCAGAACAGCAACAATGCAGTGCGGCTATCAGAAGCGTATAAGTCCCACGTGGACTTATGACTGTTTGTGCTGTCCGCAAAATGATTGCGAAATTTGAAGCGACAGGACATCTTGGTGTTCAACCAAGTAGAGGTCGAAAACAAGTGGACTCCTTTCGTAATGAAGATGTGGCTATGGCTGTCGTGGATTTATCAAGTCAATCTCCATGTGGTAGCGCGAGTGTGCCAGCTGTGTCTCGTGAAGTGGACATGTCGTATTCCACTGTAAGGCTAGTAATGCGTCAGGTGTTGCGGTACTATCCTTACAAGGTGCACATGCAACAACAGCTAAAGCATGGTGATGCAGATATTCGTTCCATATACACTTCAGTTTCTGGCGCGAATGACAGTGGATATCACTTGGCCATGGAACATCCTTTGGAGTGGTGAAGCCCACTTCTGCTTAAATGGACAAGTGAATACGCACAACTGTCGCATTTGGGCAAAAGAAAACCCTCGAGTTATCTAAGAGGTCCTATTGCATTCTCCAAAAGTGACAGTGTGGAGTGGATTTACAGCCATATTTTTTGAACAGGTAACACCGACTGAACCCCGCACCTGTTCCGTAACTGGACAGCGATATTATGAAATGTTGGCAATACCAGAGCTGCAACAACGTGGGTGCCTTCAGGATACCATATTAATGAAAGATAGTGCGCCACCCCATATCCACCGTTGTGTCCAAACATTGCTAAGGCAACACGGGTCATCAGCCATTGTTTCCAGACATCTTGGCCCACCCGATCACCGGACTGCAACCCCATGCGACTTCTGGTTGTGGGGTTTTTTTTGAAGAACCAGGTGTATCGGGAATGATGTCACATTGTCAGATCTGATCTGAAGGACAGCATTAGACTTCATGTGCTAGGCTATTCCAGTTGACAATGTTACGTTCGGCTGTAGAAAATGCTGTTCTTCGAATGGAAACTGTTGTTGACCAAAATTGAACAATTGTAGCGGTGTTCAAGTGGTTTGTATTGCCACAGCGCCATGTAGTGACAAAGTTTGTAACTGAATTTTTTTCCAATAAATGGCGAGCGCATTCTTTATTGTACCTGTTGTCCAAACTTCTCTTCAGTACGAGCCTTAGAACTCGCTCCAGAGCCCTCTACATAGGGATAATTTAATTTTAACAATCCTGTATATACAGACGCTGTTCATAGCACACCACCGTATAATGAGAATGTTGTATGGATTTTATTGTGTGATATAGTGAGAAACAACTTGAGGAGCCGCTTCGTCTTGATATGGGCACTGTGCTCTGAGTAATACATTTTTTTTTAAATCAAAAACTGTTTTAACTTTTATTTGAAGGATTTTTTACATACACGTTGAGGTTGCCAAAGGTTGGAGGCCCGCCTAATACAATAAATAATAAAATAAAATTCTAATGCACTGAATCTGCAGGTTGGCTCTTTGTAAAACTCCCGACTTGCAAAATATACTAAAAAATAGGCTCACGAAAGTAGCGTCTAGTACAGGATCCACATGGCGAACATAGACATTCATGTTGGGAAGATCCTGATACTCCTGGTCGCCAAATCTTTATTTTCATGAGAGCGGTCTATAATATCTACCGATATAATCATTGATAACAACCTGGATATGAGTTTATGGTAACTATATGTACTTATTTTTATCACTGGTGAAATTTATGGTAATTGAATATGAAGACTTCTGTATATGGCGCAGATGCCATTGTCTGGCGGATGGCGCCTACATATAAATAATAAAAACGGCATTATCAATGCAACTCGCTGTGAAGGTGAAGTTTTTTTCTGTTGTTGGCATAAAGACCATTGTACTAGTGCTAGGACGCTTGAAATTATCTGTTCGTCATTACTCGTTTTTAGACTTATTTAATAATGGGAGATGTCATTTATTTGAAAATATAGTGCACTCTTAAAAGGCAGAGTTTATTCTGCTGCGAACTTAAAGAATAGTACAATAGATTTCCTGTAGGCTTAAACTCGCTTTTTACAATATCTGATACAGTTTGTTTGTTATTAATTATATGAACAAGGTTCTGCAAGTCCGGGAGTTTTACAAAGAGCCAACGTGTAGATCACAGAGAGAAAGTTGTTTAGCAGCTTTAATTTCTGCCTGACATTCAGATATGCAAGCTTTCTCTTTTCGCCATTTTTCTTGGGTGCCATAACGGTAAGTGAAGTTATAATAAAGAAACAGGGCACAGGCGAGAACTTAACGAATGATACGAGCTTATCCATAAACAGACTGGAACGATTGCTCGTGACGTATAAGTTCTGTTTCCTCTATTTCATGAGCACATCAGAATACAATCCGGTGCCAGTCGCTTTATTCGTCTGTTAAATCCGAAGTCCATTAAATTGAGGGTTTACTGTAATGAAAACTGTCAACCCATACGGAACTAGAACCGTTACTGCTTTAGAAATGAAGTTTATAGTGCAATGGTAAACATGGACAACAAACTAATGTAATTTCTTTAAGTTTTTAGGCAATAAATTCTACTCATTCTCTTTATTAGTGTGTCTTATTTTTACCAATGATTCTTTAAGAAATGCCAAATAATGTTTTTCTCACAATAGATCTATTTAGTTTTAATCCATTAATATAATAAATGTTTAAAACTTCCTATTTTGGATCAGAATATGAAAATATACGTTTAATATTTATTCAAATTAAATCTGTTTAAATCGTGTGTTAAAAAGCAGCGCCAACTGCAAATCTTGAGTGATAAGTTCTAATGACGAAGCTGAAGAGAATTTACAGAAGTTCACATATGACATATTTCGGACTTTTATCAAGAAGTAGTGGTGCTCTTATCGAATATTACGAGAAGGATTCTAATATTTTTTCCAAGAGTGTGTGGGCTCGTCCACACAGCAGGACAGAGGTTTCACATCACTGAAGAGTACTAACCCATGACCCTTTCTCTGCCTTCTTTGGAATAAGTGTATTAAAGTGCTACTGTTCACAAAATAAACTTCTTCAAAAAATTCACCCACATCCTAATGTCACCCTCGCTAATTTCATTACTTGAATCAGAACAAGTACAGCAGAAAGAGGGGGGGGCGTAACTTATCACCAATACCCTTTTAGTGGAGTTGACTTCCATTGGGTGTCTGTTCTACTAAGATGAAATTTTCTGATGGTGAATTTTTCTCTGCAGATGTTTGGAAAAGTTATTAGCTCAGAAAACTGCGCTTAAAGGAGGAGTAGGCAAAAGCTACCTGTGCGCTCTCAAAACCTCCTGTGACACAGCAACTACTGTCATGCACGATCCCTTGTAGATCTCTCTCTTAAATTTTTTTATCGGTAACTTGGCACATAAGTCGCTTAAAAAGTCATAACGGTGCACGTTGCTAAGAAGAGAAAGAAAACCATGTTACCAAGGATACATTTTGGAAGATACTGTTTTGACACAGAGAGATTTCTCCGTTATTACGTTAAAATTCAATTATCTTGAAGCTATCGGGAAATTTTCAGCAATCCTAAAATCAATGTTTATTTTTTGCGCAAATATCATTTGAATACAAACTTAAATAAATAAATTAACAATTCGGTATATACTGCGGAACACGCCACATTTATTACAGGAGTCAACAAGATGGAAATCCAAAAGCATTACCATATTTTGTTGTATCCCATTGGTTATCGTGGGATAATTAACTATATTTACACTTTGACTACTCGGCTACGGTCGTACATCTACTAAAACAGTAAAATAATTGCAAATAAACAAGATTCTGATAAAAAAAATACTCTACCCAACGGAAGTTTAATAATTTCTTTACTTACAGATAGGATAAATCCTGGAGACGACACGGGAAGGAAGCACAAGGCACACAGCCGTCAGGATGTCTCTGACAAGCACAACATCGCCCACCTATGAAGCACCGGTGCTCCTGACATCAAACCGAATGGATATCCCGATGTACCGTTTCCTCATGTACAGTAGTAAACGAAGTCGGCATCAGTTTCCAATTGGAAATTCGTTGTTTTCTTTATAATTGAAGTTAATAGCTGTTAATAAAAAACAAATTGAAATAAATAATTTTTGCTAATGCATAGAATAATATTATACTTAAATAGCGAAGTATAAATTAAACGAACTGAACAGTAATTAGAATTGCATTCTAGCAAAAAATGATTTTGTAAAGTCAACGTAAACATTGAATAGGGTCTTCCATTGGTTACGGTTCAACTTATTTTGGAATTGCCGGCTTTGCTAGTCGATATCCTCCTTGATACGCTGAATGAATTCACTCAGATTTCTTGATTCCCTTAACCCAATGGAATCCCAATGTGCACTTTCAATTATTTTTGTTATGTTTAAAAATTATCATCAGAAATATTGAAAAATTATCGAGGTTTTCTGATTTACGAATTTTTTTTCATATGAAATTTGAGTTTTCGTATAATAATTATGCTACTTCAACATACACTTTCTTATACTAATTTATAGTTTATTCAGAAAAGCTATGCAAATGTATTCATCACACATTGAGGAAAAGACCCGACTTCAATAAGAGAATTTTTTATGGGTTTTCACACTATTACTCAGCTGCCTACTTTAGATTACGTTGTTGCACTCCCACCCCACTCTCTTCCACCGAAACTAAGGCTTTTCATCCAGCAAAACTATCAATCCACGCTATACACCTAGTACATATTTTAAGTTGTTTTGGCGCAAAAAAATAAAATAAATATGCACACACATTACTCGACAAAATTAACAGAACACGTTAGAAAATGTGGTGTAACTCATGCAGCGGGACAAAATTTGGTATGGTGGTGTGCCATAGAATAATTATGAAATGAAGACACAGAGAAAGTTCAGACAGTATAAGAGACATTTATAGGAATTGTAGAAGAATTACCAAAAAGGTCACATTAAGGAAATCGATACAATATACTCGAAAATATGATCACATGACATCAGTACGGCAGCCGACCGGGTTAGCCGAGTGGGTAAAGTACCTGCCCGGCAACCCAAAGGTCGCGGGTTCGATTCCCGCCTCGGGCTTGGATCAAAGTACTGCAAAAACCTTGGGAGGTGCAATATGGCCACAGAAGCCGATGCGCCAACAACTACCAAATCAAAAAAAAAAAAAAAAAATCAGTACGGCGTATTATCCCCTCAAAATGCTAAACAGCGGTAAACCACGCTCAGTACGGCGTATTATCCCCTCAAAATGCTAAACAGCGGTAAACCACGCTCCGTGTATAAGGAAGTCTATAAGATTCTGGAAACAAATTCCATTCTTCCATCAGCGCAGATCTTAACTCATCAAGTGACCGAGCAGTTGGCTATCTGCATGCAACACGACTCCCAGGGGCGTCCCATACATTTTCAGTCGAATTTAAGTCTTCTGATCGTTGAATATCTTCAGTTTCAATATATTCTTCCACCACTTGAGCTCTATGTGTATGAAAATAAAATCTGGGTCAACCACACAACTAAAAAGTCGCGCATAGGGTTCGAGGATCTGTTCTCGATACCTATGTGCAGTTACAGTAACCCTACCAAAAACATAAAGAGGGGTGCGGCCATTGATCATCATTCCGTCCCACACACTAGAATACCGCTTCCACTGTAAGTAATTGAGCATTCTGAACACAGTCCAGTTGGAAATGTTTCCACCTGTGGCGCTGCAGCAACCTCAAGAGACAATTGATGACAGGACGTAGAGTTCCATCTTGCTGTTAGAGCCAGATAACAGTCCTGATTGACGTAGCTCTCGGACGACCTTGCCTGCTCTTCTTGTAATAGTTCCTGTCTTCTGAAACTGTTTCCATAGTGCCGAGACGACACTGCGTGACACATTAAGCCAACGTGCCGCCTGCCCGGCTTCAAGTCGTCCAAGGGCTCACCATCTCATAGAATCATCTAAACCAGCGTTTCCCAAACTATGGCCCGCGGACTCCTTGGGATTTCTTAAAGATGCTCTCGGGGGTTCGCGATTAATATCCCATATTTCTTATACATATAAAAACAAAGAATTTATTTACAGCATTGAAACAAGTTTCCCCGGACCCCGAAATTTAAGGTAATTAGGTCGCTAAAGTTTGAGAATCACTATCTAAACGATGATAACTTGCCATCCTGAATACTGGAGATATGGCTGCTCCATCGTGCAAACCAACAAACGGGAATGAAGTGATCTGGTTGCAATCCGTGTTTTTATAGGCATGAATAATTCGCATACCGTGCGGCTCTGTAAGGTGGCGGATTAATTTCTATTGGATACTCGGAATTTTCATGCTACGATGCCTATTACCGTATTTCCCCATGTATAAGACGCACCTTTTCTCGAAAAATTTGGGGTCTAAAAACTGGGTGCGTCTTATACAGTGGTTGTAGATTTTTTTTACTTGCATTTCCCGCTTTTTGTCTTTGCGCTCATTGTTTCGCATTTGTTACCGGTATATTAGGTTACGTTTTGCCACGTTCTGCCCAGAAATGGCTCAGAAAAGATTTTCGTACAGTGCTGTTGTTATGTTATTTGGTTTTTAGGAGCATTAGCAACTAAGGCCATATTGCTCCGGGATATGCGGTGGTCATTCCCTGACCTTTTCGCATCCTCCATATTTGGTGGTGACGGGCTCGAACCCCGGTCTAATCAAGAAGCGTGTGCTACGCACTGCTGCTCCTTCCGACCTGGCTACAGAGGCGCCTCTTTCGTACAGTGCTGAATTCAAGTTAAAAGTGATCCAGTTTGCAAAAGTGAATGGAAATTGTGTTGCTGAACGTAAGTTTGGTCCTCCTCCAACTGAGAAAACAATCGGAGACTGGCTACGGGAAGAAGAAACCCTACTGAAAACGCCACGGCAGAAGAAGGCCATTAGAGGCAAGTCAGCAAAATGGCTTAATTTAGAGAGGGAATTGAAGATATAGATTGAGGAGCAAAGGGAAATTGGAATTCCTGTGTCCACAAAGATGGTTCAGCATGAGGCAAGAAGATAAAAAAAGAAGTTACTGATTTCAAAGGATGACACAATTGGTGCTTCAGGTTCATGAAACGGAATATACTAAGCATGCGTACACGCACCAGACTTGCCCAAAAGATGCCTAAAAGCTATGAGCAGAAAGTCCTTGAATTTCATCGTTTTGTCATTCAATGTCGGAAGACACATCAGTTTGAGTTGGAACAGATTCAAATATGGACAAAGTCCCTCTTCAATTTGAAGTCCCAAGTAACAGAACTGTTGATAAGAAGGGGGTGAAGACAAGTGGCATGAAAAGAGCCATTATACAGTTGTTCTAGCTTGTTGTGCCGACGGAACCAAGCTGCCTCCTATGCTGATTTTCAAACGCAAAACAATGCCAAAAGAAGACATTCCTCGAGGAGTGATTGTCCACGTTCATGACAAGGGTTGGATGGATCAGGATGGGATGAAGATCTGGTTTGAGAAAGTTTGGAGCAGGAGACCAGCTGGGCTCTTACGCAAACCTGCCCTATTGGTGCTTGATCAGTTCAGGGCACACATAACAAAAAACACAAAGAAGATTGCTGCAGAGCAAAAAACAAAACTTGCCGTCATACCTGAAGGCTTGACATCCCAGCTCCAACCACTTGATGTCATCATTAACAAACCCTTCAAAGCTGCCATGAGAGACTAATGGAACCAATGGATGAAGTCTTTTGGGGACAATTTGACACCAGCAGGAAGAGTGAAGAAACCAACTATACGAGAAGTTTGTACCTGGGTGAAAAGATTCTGGGATAATATCAAGATTGAGATCGTTGTCAAGTCATTTAAGAAGTGTGGCATTTCAAATGCCATAGATGGAACTGAGGATGAGGCAATATATGAAGACAGTGATTCGTCATCAGACACAGATGAGGACGAGCTAATGGATGGGAGTTTTGACAGTGATGATTTGTATGAATTTTATGATGAATAAAACTTGAGTTAGTATTAGTAACGGCCGCATGGTGCAAGAAAGCCTATGGCTTATGCTGCACCAGCCAAAAAAAAAAAAAAAAAAAAATCCGAACAAAAAAAAAAAAAAATAAATAAATAAAATAAATAATAATAATTAATAAATAAAAAAAATAAAATAAAAAATAAATAAAAAGGAAATTAAACCTATCATCCTATGCGCTTCCCTTACCCGAAAGTACTATCCAGATGACCTTTGAATTTCCCCAAACTGTCGGCTTCTACCACCCATGAAGGCAACTTATTCCAGTAATTTATAACTCGCTGGCTAAAATAAAACTTCCTGCAGTCCAATCTAAACATTTCCCCCCGTAACTTGAATTTATGTCCCCTAGTTCTAGCATCATTTATAATCTTGAAAATTTCGTCCTCATTCATTTTACTGATGCCTCTCAGAGCCTTAAACACCTCAATCAAATCTCCTCTAAGGTGTCTAGTTTCCAAACTCTGCAACCCACATATTCGAAGAGTTCAATAACTATGTAATACATTTTTTTTTCAAATTTCGGGCCCCAAAATTTAGGTGCGTCTTATACATGGGGAAATACGGTATATCAAATATTCGCTTTCTGCGGCACTGTTCACAATAATATATTCATGAAAAGCATTTTGTTCTGTTCATTTTGTCGAGCAATATATACGTAGCAAACCTATGAATCACAAAAATCGCGGGACACCAATAAAATTATGCTATAAAGTAAAGACACTCGTGCACTACTTCCAGCTCTAAAAGTGTTGTTGAAAAGAATATTAAAAGCATTATTACTGTAGTTGAATAACCTTTTCTGATATTTTGTAAAAATGTGTGACTGAGAGGAGAGGGGTAAATCTCAAAAACTGAGAGGCAACCTATAAATTGGCCCTAAATAAAATAAAACTATTTCACTTGCTTTGTGTTTTAATCGCTTGCTTGATAAAGTTAAGAACACCGAATAGAATACTATTAGAGTTGACAAGAGTTGGACTAATTCCAGGTAATTGGTTATGTTCTGCGATTTTTAATATGTACATGTATTACTGATCTATATTGGCGAGTATTTTTTTCAGTAACCTGTTATTCGAATCTCTGATGATAACTCTTAATGCACCACGTATGATAAAATCGCTTCCAATCGTTAACACGTTTCGCCTTACTATAGTTTTGGTAAGAAGAAGGAAAGAAAATATCTGTGCGGAAGATTTGTACAACACAGCTACGCCACTTACTAAGTACGCTGGTGGGCAAGTTTTTAACTCTCACCTTATCGATTAAAACAAGGTTACACCTCACGCCTTATCCTACTTTAGTTCTGTCAATTGAAACTACGTTGGCGCACTGATTTTACTACCATTTCAGCTGCATTCAAAAGAAAGTCCCTTGTGGTAAGAAAGGTAATTGAAGTTACTTTGTTAAGTTAGAAAATGTGTAAGCAGTTCAAGTCACTGGGGTGTATTTCTAGTTTAGAATCGAATAAAGAAAGCTTTTCCTTCAAGAAATAGTCAATTTTCAGTGCAGTAAAGCACACATGCGCAAAGGGGATCAAGAGGCTGAACTTCTAAGCGAAAAGTTAAATGTAAAATTAGCTTTTTATTTATATAGCATTACCAGTGGCAAATGATGCAAGAAAGTAAGCTTATACAGCAGCAGGAAAAAAAAAAAACACCACCTACCATTTCACCTATTCATTCCCTCCAATAGTTTGTCTAGTTCTTCCTTGAATTTATTTAAATTATCAACTTCCAAGTTTGTTCCGGCAATCAACCACTCGCTGCTTAAAGGCAAATTTCGCACATCTGTTCTGCAACCGTCCTTCCTCAATTCGATTTTGTGTTTCCTTATGTTTGTAGTCTGAGGAAGAATCCCATCAGCATTGAGCTTGTTCAATCAATTCAAAGCCTAAAACACTTTAATCAGATCACCTCTCGGGTGTCTAGTCGCCAGGCGCAATTTGCAGGCGCAAAATGAAGTTTTTCTTGGTAAGAATACCTTTGTTTCGTTCACGAATCTCGTTGACTTCCTCTGTACTCGTTCCAGCAGCTCCACATCCTTTCTAGAATTAGGCCTCCAGACCTCCATGCTGTACTCAGAATGTGACTTGCCTATTTCGTTATAATATGGGCTAATCACATCCTTATCCTGCTAGTAAAATTCCTGTATATCACTGTCATCAGCTGTCCTGGCAGCATTGCTGAGAGACCTTCATGTCTGATTGCACAATCAGACATGAAGGTCTTTTTTCATTTTCTACTACCCTGAGTGTAGTACCACACAGTTCGGTACATTACTCTGTGGTTACTACTATCCATATGCAATACTTTGCAATTATCAATGTTAAACTTCAGTTGCCCATTTTTCGGCCCAATTGCCTAAATTTTCTAGATCCTGTTGCAGTAGCAAAGTGTCATTACTGTCATTAACCAACCTGTCAATCTCTTATCATCTGCAAACTTAGACATTAAACTTGATATGTCTTTATCAACATCACTGATAAATATAGAAAACAGCAATGGAACCAACGCCGAAACCTGGGCGGATTCCATTAAATAACATTAATTCACAAAGCAATATCCGTTGATTATCACTGTCTTCTCCCACTAAACCATCCCTTTATCCACAGCAGCAACTTTCCCTTGATGTCACATTGCTCCAATTTGTACAGGAACAATGTCCAACAGTATTAAAAGCTTTCCTGAAATACAAGTATTGTATATGATATCAAAATTTTGTGCCCATATCATAATACCAATCAAATTGGTCAAACAAGCTTACCCCTTAACAAACCCATGCTGTGTTTAAAGTATAATTGCGGCCTTGTCTAGATGATTCTGGGCGCCTCCGTAGCCAGGTGGGAAGGAGCAGCAGTGGGTAGCACACGCTTCTTGACTAGACCGGGGTTCGAGCCCGTCACCACCAAATATGGAGAATGCGGAAAGGTCGGGGAATGTTCCCGGAGCAATATGGCCTTAGTTGCTAATGCTCCTAAAAATCAAAATAACAAACAGATGATCCTACATTACTTCTTTTACCAGTGACACTGTTATTTTCCCTCGAACAGAAGTTAAACTAAAAGGTCAGTAATTACTCTTGTCACCCTTTGATCTCCCTTTCTGAATTGGATATACAATCACACATCTCCAGTCAGCAGGTATCTTCGCTGAATCCTAGGATGCTCTCATAATTATGGCTAAAGGTTAGCTACCTCCCTTAATATACCTGGGTAGATCCAATCCAACCCAGGTGCCTTTATGTTTAACTTCAACAATTTCTCCTCCATTTGCTCTGTTATTACAAAATCATTTATATCAAACCCCTGTTAGAGTTTGATAAATTTCTGGCCTCCATTTCCCTAAAAAATTCCTCATGTGTGAATGTAGATGTAAAATACTCATTCAGTTTTTCAGCAATCTTCATCATTGAAAGTCAAACCATTGATATCGAGTGGACCAATTTTATTCATTCCCTTCCTTCTAGTGTTTACATAAATAAAGAGAAGTCTCTGCTGTTTTTCTTTGCATCCTTCGCTGGCATGACCCACTTTGTGACTTTATTACAGACTAGTCTATACCTACCATAGTCTTCTATTGCCCGATAATTTATATCCATCCCATACACTTTTCGTCTATCACGAGTTTGATCAGTTCATCTGATATCCATTTTGGCCTAGTAACTCTATAATTAATTCCTTGAACGCTTCCCATTTAGAATTTTCTGATGGTAACATCATCACTTGGTCCCACTGTAGTCACCATTACGAAAGCAAAAACCGTTCCCTTTACCCCTGATGATAGTTATGTCTTTAAGTAAATCGCAAACCAATACACTGTGATCACTGCCGGCTAGTGGTTCTTTTATCTGCAGATTCTTAATCCATGAATAATTACTGCTAATAATCAGATCAAGAGTATTACTCCTTCTTGTTGCCTTTCTTTCTAATATGCTGCCGTAGAAAACATCATTCAATAAATCCACAAAAGTCTTGCTAGTGATCAGCCCAAAATGTTCCACTGAAAATCCCCATAAGACATTTTGATTTACTGGCCCACTCTATTTCTGTATATAGCTGTTCATTGTACTCTGAGTCACTAGGCCTATACTACACTCCGACTATCATTTTTGCTTTCACAGTGCTTATGTCACACCAAAGTGACTCAGCATTACAGTGGCCACCCATGTCAACTGGATGCAATACCTTATTTTATGTGCTTCTTAACTTAGAGCATAAACCCCTACCCTGTCTGTCCTTTCTGTATACATCGTACTCCTCATATTCAAATTCTGCATCCCTTATATTTGAGTGACACCACGTCTGTGATATCCCAACAATGTCTGCATTTGATGTCTTGAGCAGCACTTCAAATTTATTTACTATGCTCCTAGCATTGATGTGAATATAAGTATACATGCACCTGTTCTTATTCGTAGTTACCTTAACACAGCCCATGTATTTTCTTGTTTCATGATGACTTCAAGCAGTTCTTGAAACCCCCAGCACTTTGCTTTCCAGGCTACTGCTCATTCCAATAGAAGTAGTGCAAGAATTACTTTCATCTTTGCCTGCGGCTATTGTTAATCTATTAGTCTGGTGTATCTCCCCAAGATAGCAGTGTTCGGACCTACGTGACACTGCCTCGATAGCCTCAGGCCCTCAGCAAATATTCTTGCACCCTTTCTATTTAAATGTAGACCATCCCTGAAGAAGCAGTCTCTCCTGTTAACAAGCACAGGCCACGCTGCGAAAAATTCTACCTCATGATCCTTGCACAATCTGTCCAGGGCCGAATTGATTGACAAGGCTCTCATCATATGCTCCCTCCTGAGCAGAATTGCAGACACTTTCAAATTCAGTCCTAATTCGTGCATTTTTTTTTTTTTTCAACATTGTCTTGTGCCTGTTAAGTAAGTCTGCAGATCAGCTGCTCTTAATGTCATTAGTGCCAACGTCTACAACAATATCACCTTTTGTGCCCTTAAAAGATTATATCTGCTTTACAACGTCATCAACTTTTTCTTGACAGACATAGGTCCTACCTACCCTGGTTCTATTCCACATATCCTTTTTGCACAATATATTTCTTGTTTCGCTGACAAATCCTGAGAGTATTTGATATTATTTAACTTCCAAATTATAGCGAAATATGGACATTGTTTTGAAGAGTGATCGAATTTTCTCCACGGCCTTTAAAGGGAACCTGTCAAGAATATTTTACGCTCAAACCTAGGAATTAAGTCTATATTAATGTGAATGGAAAGTACCTAAACCATTTACGATTTGCAGATGACATTGTGATCATAAACCATGATCCCAAAGAATTAGAGGAAAATCTTAATCAGTTATGCAGAGATAACGGATTTCGGACTAAAGATGAATATGGCTAAAACAAAAGTAATGAGGAACAAGTATGCCACAGAAAGGGATATAGTGATTGAAAAGGTGGATTCATATACTTATCTGGGAAAAGTTATTAGCTGAGTAATGATAAGTGGCTGGAAGTCAAGAGAGGAATAAATTTTGGATGGATAGCATTCAGGAAATATAGTAACATACTGAGGAGCAATATCCAAATTTGTCTGAAACGTAAAATAATAAACGAATGTATACTCCCCACCATGACTTATGGAAGTGAAACTTGGGCACTTACGAAGAGAATGGAAGAGAAGCTGAAAAGTACACAGCGAAGGATGGAACGAATTATATTAGGAATCAGACTGTTAGATAAGAAGAGATTCACGTAGATTAGGCAGCAAACTCAAGTAAAGGACATTCTTATCAAAACTAAAGAACTAAAATGGTCTTGGGCAGGACACATAGCTTTATGACATGATAACAGAATGGTACTCAAGAGGAGCAAGAAAAAAACCTGGAAGACAACAACGGAGATGGACAGATGAAATTCACGAGTTCGTGGGTAGTAAATGGATGTCCATTGCACAAAACAGAAAGAACTGGAAAGTTTCTGGAGAGGCCTTCATTCTGCAGTGGATTGAAAATGCCTGATGATGATGAAGAATATGTATGAAATTCAGTTGTTATCTAATAAAATTAGATTTGTGAGCGGTTCTTATTGAAAGGCGATCAAGGCATTGATCAAATCCAAAGGAACTCGCGTAACCATAAACAGAATTTAAAGATATCATTCTAAAAGTAACGAGTTAAATGAAAGGTCAGCAACTTAAATTTACTTTTTTTTTCTTTTTTTGAAAACAGTAGTCTTTTCCAAAGACAACGAAAAGTACAGTAGTTGGAAATATCAATTCAAAATTACTGTATATTCAAAGCAAGGAATATGAGAAAGCTCTACTATGAGAATATCTTATTAAAGCTAGACGAGAGCTTTCGCGTGTTTTGTTCTCGGAAGCAGTGTCAGATGAGCGACTACTTAGCGTGTGTCTGTCACATGCATCATGCAATGAATCAGTGGAAGATCAACCAGAGGATTAGAAGCTTATATCTTATGAAAGAACTAAAAGGGATTTCATATAAAGGAATACACGAAAATACCGGATGAAGATAAGACTCTCACTACGTAAAAGCGAAATTTTCAAATTTTACCTACGACGGAAGTATGTGTATAAACTACACACGGTGCTCTGTGTTTAGGATAATTTGGTGTCAGGCTTATATCTCAGATAAGTATATGAATCAATAATTATCAGTAAATGAATAAAGAAAATTAATAAATTTGGATTAATGATCAAATCCATAACGTTCCTGTTAGAAGAACCATACCACATCACTGTTAACAATTACGGAATTATCAATTCTCATATATAAATTTATAAGTCAATAAATGCTTTTTCTTGTTTTAATCTATCCCTGTCCCCTAAATTCTTGGTCTTCGTGAAGTTGCCTAGTTTGCCTTAAGGCCTGCTTACATACAGAGGTGCAAAATACTGCAATTACAGTGCAGGACTTTAAGTTAGATGAGACTGTTTTTCAAAACAATCTGGTATTAGTTTAACTTAAGTGCAGACTCACTGATATTGATTGCTAATACGTAACGTGACAAAGAATACAGAAATAAAACTATAAAATGTACTCTAACTGGACTAATTTTTGTAGGTAGATACGTATAATATCATTGCCATTTGGCTTACACTATACCCTACTTATCTGACTTGTTTTAATTTACTTGTAATGTGACAGATTTGATTCTTAATTCCTAAAGTGAAGGATTAAAAAAAATAAAGCTATCACCTTCACCGAAGAGCATTTAACGCATGGATTTTCTAATAGGATTATTCTTTTACAATTGAACGCATTTTTCTTTCCCCCAAACTGTTCTTGGTATAAATTGAGTTATTTATAATTTCATTTAAGATTCTGTCGCTTACAGAAAGAAAGCCTTTCTGTTGGAGACAGCACCTCTGAGTATGAATGGCTCCAGTAGCAAACCACTTACAAAGATTTATTTATTTAACTTAATTACTAAATATTTCGTTAATTCGGGATCGGGACAACAAAAGGTCAATCTTAAATACTCTTTCAGAAAGGAATATCTCACTGTCGATGTAAACATCGTATTGTTTCATTAAAAATAAAGAAACAAAGTGGAGTCATGTGTTATATTTTCTTTTAAAAGCAGCTAATTTAGAGGAATTAAAATTCAGCTGAAAAGAAAGGATAGGGAGAAGACATCGTATGCCTGTTTTGTTGGACGAAAACCACGAGTTTTCCCTGGAAACTCGGGTTTTTTGTTTTTCATTGCATGTATCTTAAAATGGCAAATAGTCTACACCAGAATCATTAAGTTGAACTGATCTTTTTGAAACTATGACCCGCGAACACATACAGACAGAGAATACCACCACATTGCTTATTGGAGGCTTGAAGTGGCGAAACCCATGTTTAGTCTCAAGAGCAAAGTTTCCGGCATCCCCCCCCCCATACTTCTCCTTCAACCCATGCACGGTACTAAGTACTATAGGTTTTGATACCTTTCGTGTTTGGAGTTTTCATAAAAAAAAAAAAAAAAAAAAACTCTGACACTATTCAAGAACAACTTTCGCATAATAACAGTTATTCATTCAGAGAAACGAATTTTTTGTCCCAATCGTGCTATCAGATTCATATCAGATTCATAATCAAATCTAAATATTCACTGGGATGATGGTAGTTGATGGCGCTCATTCAACACATCAAGAAAAAGTTGCCTAGAACCCTCAAAGTTGATCGAATTGATTAAATGATTTTCAATTCTTCCCCCCCCCCCCACCCCCGATGTGGGAAATTTAAAAAGTTCAGTCGGTGCCCAAAAATACCACTTCGTAATTGTCCATCGATGAACAACACAGAATTTCTTAACATAACCCCGTGTGCTATTTTACAAACTACCTCCCCCGACTACACTTACTGCTGATATTCCAGTACAAGTTCAAAAATACCAAATAATATTTTGTGCATTACAGAATTTTTCTAGGTTTGATTATTAATATTACTTCCACCGTGGGCAGTGACCACGATAAACAAACCTAGCCGTAATGTTGTTGTAACAGGGTTTTTGATGTAAAAAAAAAAACGTCTGTAGCGTCACCAAACAGCGGAATATAACGGATGTTTAAAAATGACGTCACACTTCCCACGTGACTTGTGAGAAACGTAATGTAAAATACTGAAATTAAAGCGAGAGCATACGGGGCCACGGTGGCTTTGAGGCAGCGTTGCTGGCTTGCTGAATAGCTGATCGAGGTTCGATTCCAGCTGCTACCCTTATGGGAATTTTCTCAGGGGCATTCAGCATTGAGTTTGGCGGTCTCAAACCGTGGTCGTGAGGTTTTTCACCGGGATTGACTCCGGTTTTCCCCTCACAACAGACAAACCGCCCTTCGCGACGAGGGGTACACGAAAATTTGATAGGGCTAGGGACGCGAGTAGACCAAACTCCGCAGCGTTTTCGCTGCGGACTTTTCTCTTGAGGGAAGGGGGTTAGTGGGGCAGCCGCGCCGCCATCATAAGGCGGGTTTTAATATAATAGACATGTTCTGCTTCTAAAAATAATGCATTGCATGTACTAATTTCAGCTGCAGCTAAAATCCGAATAATTTTGTTGTTCAGCAGAAATCAATTGCTGGGGTTCATACCTGCTGCAAAATATAAGTTCATTACAAAAAAAAAAAAATAAAGGTAGTTAATATGCGCGTTAGTAAACATTAATAATTCACGATTTACAGCTAAAAGCACTATTCATGCGCAAATAGAGAAAATTTTGTTTCCGTGCATGTCAGCAAGTAAAATATCCAGTGCTTCAGCTACAGGTATCGATAGACCATGTGATACATATTCCGAAACAAGGGGGCGAAAAATCTTTCTTAGAGAGCGAAATATAAAACTTCCTTAAAATCCATCCACTGGGAAGAGTTATTACATGCAGACGGACAGACAAAGAAATAATAATTGTAGCATTTCTATTAGTCCGATTTTAATGATATTTGGGATGCTCAACAAATCTTTCTGAAAGGTTCAAATATAAAATTTCATGAAAATCCGTCCTGAGAGTTGAGTTAGGGGCGGAAAGCCCATTATGCATATAACATAACGTTCTTAAAAACGGGACCATATCTTACAAATCGGGAATGTTCGGGTACGTATGCTTAATGTTTTTTTTTTTTTTTATTTTTGATGTGAAAACATTTATATCGGTACCTAACGATGGAATGTAATGGAGATGCAAATATTTGTACTGTTACAATCATACTGTTCTACAAATGGATTTTCGCTAACCTCTTCCAAGCCAAGGATGTTTTCACATAAAACAGCTTTCTTGTGTACAGGGAACACATGCTTCAATTTTTTTAAGGCAGCGACAAAGACCATATTGCTCCGTATATACTTGTCGGTAAATAGCGTGTGTCCTATTGTCGATTTTCTGGTTGGTGGACGAAAAACTGGAAGACTAGATGGTGATAGCACCTTCACCAAACTTCATAGTCGGAAAGACACTCTGGTAAATAACTTTCTCTGGGCATTCACCAGAAACGAACACTGCCATTAGATCGCGTTCGTTTCAACCCCGAGTCCTTGTTGTTTTGTCTTAATAATTTAATATGTCATCCTATGACGACTTCTCGCTAGAACTCAAAGTTGAACGTATCAACTCATCTACTGTACTTTGTTAATTTGCTTTCCTACCCTTTCCTACCTATTCCTGATATAAATATTTATTGCCAAAAATACAGTCAAGCCCATCACGGCTTTATGGCAAGAATTAACAAAATTTACAGAAGCTATGGTAATAATTTGATTATAAATGGGAAAACTTTAGCACGCAGTCCTCAGTTACATTTGGAGACACTTCTTTGGCATTTATGGAGTGGTGAGCTTCTGTAGGGTTTGCTAAAGACAAACTTGTGACATTCAATTTGAGGTGATTAATTAGTAGAAGTGCGGAGTTGGGGAATAGCCTGCCCATTTGCAGGCTGTTCCCCAACTTTCAAATCCATGTGTTCTGACAGGATGACTGTAATACATGTATTTGGATAAACTGCCACTTTCGAAAGTATTCTGCACAGCACAGATATATTGGGCCTGTTTTATGAGTAGATTCAAGGAGTTGAGCCTGAGGTTCTGATACATTTGCTGCCTGGATATTGTAAATGGAAATCCTAATTTCCAGTTTAGCCATCGGAGGATCCATTACTCCTGAGAGAGGAACTTCTTATATGTGGGGCTCCTGACCTGAGTGTGCTCAATATGTGGGGATTGGGTAGATGCATCGCTGTACATGTTTGGTAATAATTTCTCCGTTGCGTATTGTGATTGTTTCTTGGTTGATCAATCATTTGGCTCTAATTTTTTTTTGTCGCATGTGCATACTGGCAGGAAAAGGAAAGCTTTTTGTCAAAGATTATACCCAAGATTAAGACTCCAATTTTGTTACTGGAATGAAAATATCAACTGGCTTAGGCTTCTTCTGGAAAGTGTAGGTAATTTGAGCAGATTTCTTTACGTTGAAGTTTGGAGGTATTAGACCAACGCTGCCACCAATTCATTGGCATCCTGGTTAAATTTTTTGTGTCATCACTGGGTCTGGAGGTAAAGATTTTTAAATCAACAGCATATGAGATGTTGGGTGTGATTTGAAGTAGTGGCTGTAGTGAGGCTGCGAAGATAATCGTTGACAGAACTCCTTGTGGTATACTTGCAGTTGTAGTGAGTTTGATACCCTTGGAGTTAGATTTGAAGACGAGGAATCTGCGATTAATAATATATATGAGATTGGCTACTGCAGTGTTTATCTTGCAATTATCCGTTAGAATTTTATTGCTTCCTTGACATTAAGATTATCAAAGGCTGATCTAAGTAGAGAATATCAACACTGGGCTTTCTTGAACTTGCTGATTGTATCTGAATAAGTGTATCGTCCAGGTTAGCGTTCGTAGATGTACCTGCTCGAACAAGATGGATATTGCTGGAACTGAATCAGTGAATCAAATTTTGCAAGTATGGAAGGAGAACTTTTTCGATTATGTTTACGATTGTCAATATAACTGAAATAGGTTTGTAGCTGACCTCTGTGAGTGTCCGGTCTTGGGAATGAGACTGATTTTGTGGGTTCCCCAAATTGTGGAAGTATGTTTGACTGATGCATTATTTCTTGATAATGAGCCCCAGAGGGGGGTGATGATATAAGCGCTGGGAACCTTTAGGATATAGTTCGTTGGGGGGGGGGGTGGCAACCGTTTTGATTTTGGTTTCGTCTAAAAGAAAACCTCTTTCCATCTTCTGTAAAACAATCACTTTTTGGAAGAAAATACATTCAGTTCCTTCGGCACACATGTCTCAGGACGGATTTTCATGAAATTTTATATTTGAACCTTTTAGAAAGATTTGTTGAGCATCCCAAATATCATTAAATTCGGACTAATAGAAATGCTACAATTATTATTTCTTTGTCTGTCCATCTGCATGTAATAACTCTTCCCAGTGGATGGATTTTAAGGAAGTTTTATATTTCGCTCTCTAAGAAAGATATTTCGACCCCTTGTTTCGGAATATGTATCACATGGTCTATCGATACCTGTAGCTGAAGCACTGGATATTTTACTTGCTGACATGCACGGAAACAAAATTTTCACTATTTGCGCATGAATAGTGCTTTTAGCTGTAAATCGTGAATTATTAATGTTTACTAACGCGCATATTAACTACCTTTCTTTTTTTTCTTTTTTTTGTAATGAACTTATATTTTGCAGCAGGTATGAACCCCAGCAATTGATTTCTGCTGAACAACAAAATTATTCGGATTTTAGCTGCAGCTGAAATTAGTATGTACATGCAATGCATTATTTTTAGAAGCAGAACATGTCTATTATATTAAAACCCGCCTTATGATGGCGGCGCGGCTGCCCCACTAACCCCCTTCCCTCAAGAGAAAAGTCCGCAGCGAAAACGCTGCGGAGTTTGGTCTACTCGCGTCCCTAGCCCTATCAAATTTTCGTGTACCCCTCATCGCGAAGGGCGGTTTGTCTGTTGTGAGGGGGAAAACCGGAGTCAATCCCGGTGAAAAACCTCACGACCACGGTTTGAGACCGCCAACTCAATGCTGAATGCCCCTGGGAAAATTCCCATAAGGGTAGCAGCTGGAATCGAACCTCGATCAGCTATTCAGCAAGCCAGCAACGCTGCCTCAAGGCTACCGTGGCCCCGTATGCTCTCGCTTTAATTTCAGCATTTCACATTACGTTTCTCACAAGCCACGTGGGAAGTGTGACGTCATTTTCAAACATCCGTTATATTCCACTGTTTAGTGACGCTACAGACGTTTTTACATCAAAAACCCTATTACAACAACATTACGGCTGGATTTGTTTATCGTGGTCACTGCCCACAGTGGAATTACTCCGTATATACTTGTTTTTTTTCAGAATCATGAAAATTAACATGAAGAGACCAAGTAAAACTGCCAGAATCGTATGCCACTCTTCTGCACTTTCCCGAGTCTGTCATCTAGACAAAGGTACTCGCATCACCCCCGCCCCATCCAAGACGATATCATCTTCAATATTATTGTTTTCAGGGCGAAACTGCCTGAAGCTACTCTACTGGACAAACTGTCTCCACACCAGCGACACACGTTCACTCAATGTCAGCTGCAGTTTCTCTCTTGTGGCCACAAAATTTTACCAATCGTAAATTTTTCATTTCTGCTGAACTTCCACTATACACACACGACGTGCAGCATTTATACATTATTCCTTTCGCGGGTACACTCTCGTATAAACACACAATCGATTTAAAATAATAATTGTAAAGTCGGAGCATAGAATAATAGAATAAGACTTTTTAATACTGTTTTCTTATTCTATTACAGTTGCATACAGCACAGACATTATAATCTACGAACAAAGATTAATACAAGAAAGAAAAACTACTATTAATGATACGTTTATTTCCCTAAAAATGAACGCAAAGAAGGGACACCAACTGTCCTAGAAAGTGACATCAGAGATGGCCAAAGTAGAAGTACGAAATAATCAATACTTGCTGACTATAAAGTAAGGTGTATACTGGATCGAACTGAGCAACAATTGGCGAGATCAAAATGTATTTTTTATCCTCAATGTTAACGTAACATTTGCACCAGACTTTATCTCTCAGTAGTAAAATTTTATATATTTCAGTATCAGGATGTTATTTTATAGTATCCCGCCAATATTTTTATCATATTATTCGTTTTTTTTTTCTTCTCCAATGTGTGTAGTTTAAGTTGTTGTAGTAGTAGGGTTTTAGGAGCATCAGCAACTAAGCCATATTGCTTCGTATATACTGTCCGTAAATTGGGTGTGTTCTGTGGTCGATTTTCTGTTTGCTGGACGAAAAACCCGATTTTCTAGGGGGAAGGAAGGGTGAAACCATGCTACACTCTTGCCTGAGACTGAATAACTCAGCAATGTTGTGAAAAAGCCCCATAAAAATTCCTCATCGATGGAACTCGAACTTTGGTCTTTTCTGCCAGGTGTGTGTGTGGGGGGGGGGGGAAGTAAGGCGATTCTACCAACTGTGCTACCCACGAGGGTTTAGGAAAATATAATATTTGTAATATATTCTGTTTAACTTTGAATTTTTGCATTATTATTGATAATAGCCCTCCATCCCGATTAAACAATAATCATTTCTGTTTTTTTCTAAATAAAATGGATTGGCAATTGGATAAAGCTATGCACTCTCTTTAGTATTATGAAAAAAAGATTCTACTAAGAATACAACGAGCGACGCCGCTCTCTCACAATGTGCGCAAAACGCCTTGGTATGACTTCCGTCGAAGTTGAAAAATACTTTTCATTGGGATGGAAGGAAATGGGTCTCGGGCGAGTGTTTATTTGTTACTTCCCAGATTCGCTGTTTTTCATCCGGAAAATCGTAAGTACGCGCAATTTACAGGCAAGGTATACTGACGCCTGTCTTAAGTCTGAGGGCCCACAGATTAGTCAAGACAAGGCAAAATAATTTTAGACGGCCTTAGTCATGAACGTCACGCTGACGTTTATGGAGAAACGCACACCTATCCTATCTTATCATGTCTTGTCTTGTCTTTTCTTGATTTGGTGTGCGTTGCATCATAAACTGCAATTTGACTGTTTAAGATTGAGGCTGTCTTGCCTTCACTAACCAACGTGTTTTGAAACCCAGTCTAAAACAACCGATTTATGTAAAACTCAGAAATCACGAGGCCACGTTGTGGAAAACACCCATAAAAATTCCTGTCTTTGAACGGATTTGAACTGAGAAATTTGAAATGTCATTAAAGGGATTTGAACTGAGGCCTTTTCAGCAGGTGTGGGAGGATAGCGATTATAACTAATATCTCTTATAGAGTATTAATCATGGCATCCTTAAAAATTTATTGAATTTGCGTGAATGGATTACCTTCTACTATATTTATTATAATTTGCATATCAACAGTATGTAGGTCCTCCGTGACAGCACAGTGCTTTATCCGTTTATCAATCCTCTGGAAAGGTCCAGATTAGAATCCAGTCACTGACGTAAGAATTTGTAAAGGCCTATTCAACCAAAGGTCGCGGGTTCGATTCCCGCCTCGGGCTTGGATCACTGCACTGCAAAAACCTTTGGAGGTGCAATATGGCCACAGAAGCCGATGCGCCAACAACTACCAAATCAAAAAAAAAAAAAAAAAAAAAAAAACCTATTCAACCAGCGTTTAATGAGCCAATCTCCGTCGGAGGGAGTAGCATTTTGAGCAGTCGGGTGTTCCAGTTTTATTTTATTATTTTTTTTTTTTTTGAGACCACATAACTTGCAAATCAGCCTGCCAAAACCCATTGGTACACACACACCTTTATGCCACTGTGGACAACCAGAATCGTGAGAACACCTTATGCACCACTACCAACTTTATGAAGATCTTCGATGTCTTCTAATAACTAGATTGCGATTCGTGCCACAAAACCAAGAACACCATATACTAGAGAATGAGGACAGATACACAGCCCTGATCCAATGTGCACAGGATCTCTTCACCCGAAGAAGAACATATCCGCAACCACCGTAAGAGTACTCACAAATAGACATCCGCAACTAGGACCACGACCTTAACAGCCAGTACCTGGAAATCCGAAGGAGTACGACACTTCTGAAGACCGGACTTGCCCTTATTCTCTCGAGTGACTAGATCAACTGAACTGAGAACCCGACTCAGACAACCAGAAAAAAAGAGACCTGACAGGACAAATGTCCCACATATAACAACACGGACCTGACTTCTCACGACAGCGTTATCTACCGGACACAAGGGGGGACCCTTTCCATTTGTGTCCCCCCCAATATGGACGTTCCAGCAGGAACATCACGACTTTGACGTCACAGTTATGCGGTGGCCATTGGCTCTAAACCATACCCCCTTGTATGGTCCTATCCTTCCCCCTCTCCCTGGCGGGGAAGACGACGACCTGTCCCCTTCCCCACCACCCTCTTTCTTTGCCTGGTGGGGCATGGTCCACTGATCACTTTGGCCCATGCCCCACCAGGCAAAGAAAGAGGGGCATGGGCCACTGATCACTTTGGGTTGTCTTCTCTATCGATCCCACATTTTTGTCTTTCCCGCAGTCTTCAGTCTTCCCCCCTTACTCTGCCTATATACCAGCGTACGCCCCACACATCTAAATTTAACTACGTAAAATTGAACTGCGCTCATTAACGTTTCGGCTTTTCCAATTCCAATGTCTCTTCAAGAATTTTTTTTAAGGTCCTAGCCACTGAAATCTCAGGAAATTAGGTGGCAGGACCTGCCAGAGTACTATATAAAAATACTGGTGTACCTGACTTGCCTCCACAGGGCTTAGTGTGGGCAACGGTGGGTCCCATTAGGGGTTCAACGGCTTAAAGGTCAGAAGAACAACGGTACATGACATTACACTTACAATATCCATACATTTTTAAATCTCTGGCCTTTACAGCGTACTGTAACACACTACAATGTATACTACGCGGAGATGGGGGGACCTCTGGTGCCGTTGGACCATAAACACACTTTATACTTACACCCATCGGTACTAACATAATACACACAACGTCTTCAGTCCGTTTTTTCAATATAAACTCTAGCTTCGCGTACTTATATTTATCTACCACCAGCTCATGAAGCTTATAGCCAGACAGTTGTCTACTTTGCATATAGAAGATTCATCTACTTAAACAGGGTGTTTCATAATACATGGGCCGTAAGCTTTCAGGATCGATTAATTCGAATTTGAAAATAAAAAATCAAAAAAAAATCATAAACATTAAGACAGTTCTAATCAGTTATGGAGTAAAGGCCGTTCGAGTTTTAATAAAACCGGCTATGGAGTGTAATTTGAAAAAAATATAAATAAAAATAAGCAGACACATACCTAGTAAAATGTTTCTTCATACTAGGTGCTCGTTTACCTATTCTTCATTATTTTTATTTCTCTACCGGCGAACTCCACAGACATATATTAAAATTCAAACAGCCATAGTGCCATATCCGTTCACAATCGGACATGTTTATATTAATCATTTTCAGGTCTTGAATCGATCCACGTGTAATAAAACATCCATGTACGTTTAGTAGATAACTTACTCTTCAGTTGATTTATTTCTATCCACAAACCAGTAAAGTTGCGTAACTTGATGGCATTTTGGTACTTTCACCTGAAATAGCTATTCAGTCATGCTTAAAGAATATCAAAGCCTCTATACATATTTAGTACCCCTCTCTTCCTAATAGGCTTATACATCTATCTTTTCTTTCTTGCCAAGTAACGTTAATAAGCTGCCGAAATTTAATTCAAATAATGGAGCAGTTACGTCTATTACTTTATTAATATTACTTTATTAATATTCCCATTAAGTTTGATTCCTGCTGCGATAGCATTTTTTTTTAAAAATATTCTTCTTTATTAAAAAGCAGGTCACTTGAATTCTTAAGGCTCATCGTTTACAATCGACAAGAACTTTTGTGTGCGAGATGGACATGTATCATGCAAACTAACGATCTCTTTCTCTCTGGGGAGAGGTTACATCGCATCTACATTTTTGAGAATTCAAAAAAAAAAAAAAAAAAGTCTTCAAAGAGAAACCGTTTTGAAGAAATGGCACTTATAAGTTCCGAAACGTTTCTCGTAAATGCCCTTTTCTACTGTCTATTGCCGGATTAAGTACATGCTAGACGGCGAGATTTTATACATACTTCTCGGATGAGTTTGGGAAAAGCCAAATCTGTGAAATAAAACGTTACTTTTACAGCTTTCAACTTATTGATTCAAACGTTACTCTTCAATGCACTCAGTGAAAGACCTTAATAAAATTTGCCGGCTTCTTAGTGTGAGAAGACCATAGTTCCATAGTTCTACGAAAACCATAGTTCCTGACTAGCATTTGCAAATTAACAAAAATCCCTAATTTGAGATCAAGGATATAGCTGTAAAAAAAAGTTATTGTTTTTAGATATTTCTATACCAAAACAAACTCTGCCATAACCCACATTTTTCCCTATTTGGTTGTGGTGGCCTAAGTAAAGTTCTGCGAGTCTGCATTACGCCACAATCACTTTTATAACACACCTATGGGCATGTTATAAAACTGTAGAACAAAGATGGCAAGTAGGTTTTATCTGGCGTGCGAAAATACGTAAAAAAAAAGGTGTAAAATATTTAAAGGGGGAAAAAATTGATCATATGGCCGGATATGTGCTAACTGAATGCTATTTTTACGACTATAAAAGCCAACTTGTTTAAAAGACTATACGATTATTATTAAAAAATAACACGAGGAGTTAAAAATTTTATTTTATAAATTAAATATATCAAATAGAATCAAGGTTTCTTATGCCAAAGTTCAACACCACAGATTTACGATCAAACCATTTATTGCAATTATATCTGCTTATCATTTTATATATGTTTCTATAAAAGCCGGAAATTTAGAAGTTAACAGTTTCCGGGCTTTTGCAGTTCAGCATATACAAATTTTGCTTTTGTAAAAGGAAGAATCTTTTCCATTATTCGACTGAAGTATTGTATATTAGGCCTGAAATATCAATGCATTTCACTTTATTTCGCACTGTTACTGTTATGATAGTGTAATTCCTAGTATTTAACAGTTCAATAATCGCATTTACGAATTCTTTTCCATTATTGACTGAAGTACTGCAATATCCAGCCAACTTTTCGGGAATGAGATCTCCAATTGTTTAAAAATCGAAAAAGCGGATGAAGCTGAAAATAATCATTGCATGCACTGTGTGATTATCACTTTTCGGACTTTTAAACAAGGGCAAAGGAAGGATATATTCCTTATCACCGAAAGATCATTGGAAACAGTGCTAAAAGGGAATCAATGATAATTTCCTGGTTCATTCGCTTTTCCGATTTAAAAAAAAAAAAAAAAAAGTGTACACGGGGGAGGGGGGTACATCTTCTATTCCCGCTGGGTTGTTTGTCTTACATAGTCACTGTATTCCGAATACGGTGAATGTTATCCATACAACCTTGCGGGGATATACCTTTTCTCATGGAAATTTTTAAAATTAGAAAAGTGAACGAACCATTAATGTGGAACATTTTTTGATATTTCGTATTGTAAGATATAAAATCTTACAAGTAAAATATTTTATACAAAAGTGAGATTAATTTAAAGTAAAGCTTCTGATATAGCAATATGGGGCAGCAAAACATTACTAGTCACGAATATTATTTAGATAATGGGTCACTCGCTAGGGATTTAATTAGACAAGGTAATAGAAAAGGGAGCGGTAAGCTTGACAGAGGTTAGTGGCAATAGGGGGTGCACTTCAGCTCCCAGCACACAGGAATAACCAAAACAATGGAAACAGGTAGCAGCGGCTATTGGCGAGTACGTGTGAATAATTATGGCCCCGAAAGAACAATACGGCAAAGGACCGAGTTTGTCGGGACATTCCTTTGATCGGTGACATCTGGAGAAGAGACGGGTAGTAAATACGGGACAAATGCTCGGGTGAGATTTAAGACTGGCGTCTAGCTGTCAGTGGTAGCAAGTTTTGGGATATTAGGAAGAAAAAGTGTTAAGTGAAACAGAAAGATGGCGGCAAACTTCAAAGTGACGGACTGCCTGGGAACATTTACAAATTTCTTAAAATGAGGAGTTGGATAGAGCACTGAAGAGACAGCTTGAGAAAAATTAAAATGGGCGAATAGGACAGAGTGAAAGTTTGATAAAATGAGAAAGATTGGTTAAGACTCAGAACTAGGGCGAGCCTGACATATAGGGTGGTACGTAATTCAGATGAACAAAATGTGAGTGAACAGGGGGAGAGAGAGACAGAACCCTGAGTTGAGTTTTATGTGGGTGTTTATGGAAATGAGTTAGGGGACACAGAGTTGAGTTTTCGTTGGTGTTTTTTATATGAGATAGAAGAGCACTGAGTTGAGTGAGTTTTCTTATTTTAATAAGAAGTTCTTAATAGGTGGAGCGCAGGAGCGAGGGTGGCACCCTATGAGCTTTCTCCTTGTGAATGAGCTGTAAAAGGTGGAGTAGAGGAGTTAGTGAGAGATGCCCTGTGAGTTTTCTTCTTGTGAATAAGTTTTAATAAGGTGGAGAGAGAAGGAGCGAAATCCGCAGAATTAGTAGTTCGAGAGAAGGAGCGAAAACGCAGAATTAGTAGCTTGATGAGAAGGAAGGAAGCAGAGAATGGAAGGTAGCCCGAATAAGGTGGAGAAAGGACGCCAGACCCATGCAGCCAAGAGTTCCGAAAAATTATCTGAAGCAGATTCAGGAGAAAGCAGATGAAGGAGATCCTCAGAAGGTAGCCTGAGAGCCTAAAATGGAAGCCTGAAACCTCCCCGGAAAGGAAAGAAAAAAGATAGAAGTAGGTGAGATATATATTAAATACTGTAACTCAACAACAAGGACTGTTAGTGAAACAGTATAGTCATTAATTTAAAAAAAAGGGGTAGCACTAGAAGTAAAATGATAGATAAATTATCTCTGTAGTAAATTATATATACCAACAGAGTTATTAAGTTAAAAAAGGTTATTGTAAAATGCAAGGGAAACGAAGGATGAGTAATAGATTAAATTGATGTACTAATAGCTATAATGTGTTAGAAGGGTAGTAAAGTTATAAAGAGAGATTCTGAATATGTTTTAATGATAGATAATTGAGTTATGTGAGCAACTCTGAATATAGTGTTTTTATTGATGAAGGTTTGTTGGTTTATCAGAAAGACTAATAACAAATAGACTTTAGGAAGGTTAAGATTGATCTACAAGTATATTGTAACAGAGTGGTGAGAACACAGAGCATAATGATGAAAGTAGCATATTTGATTGTTAATATATGAAACAGAATTGTATCCAAGAGTAAGTGAAATAGGTATAATGAATGTATAAGTGTTAGGAGTTAGTTAGGGCAAGAAGAATGAATCAAGTGTTTTCATATAATGGTCAACTCAGATTAGCTAGTGAAGGGAAACAGGAATAAGAATAATTTATGCAAGGTATCTTTGATTTAACTTTGTATGTCATATTACATGCTATCTAGTTCAGTTGTATCTCATGTAGTATATATATATATGTAAATAAACTTTGTTGTTTATTAATTAGTGAGTTTGTTATTCCTGAACACTCAGCCTTTCCGAAGGGAATTATACATAATTGAGAAGTTCCCTTGAATCTGGAATTCTCCTGTGAAGCAAAGTCAGATGTGTAAGTGGGGGTGTAAGGAATAAAGAGGTCTACATAGTTATAAGGGAACAACAGAACAAATAAGGAATATTTAATATTAATATATTAAAAAAATATATATTCAAATAAAATTAAAGAAAAGAGTAAAAAGATATATATATAAAAGACCTAATAATTCACCCCCCCCACAGTATCAGAAGGGTAAATGTCGGAATTTTGGGCTTTTACAAAAATATATACATGTAAAAATTAAAGTAATACAGTACTTGTTACTAATTAACAGCGCAAATTACTTTATTTTCGAATTTTTTTAAACATTGGGCTGTTTTGTTTTTTTAACCATTTTGGTTGATAATTCTTTAATATTAAGCTTGTATTTTGTAGATAGCAAGTGATGCGGTAGTTGAAGAATCTTCTTATCAGTCGGCTTCTAGTACATGTATTCGACTTAATGAAATTCGTTAGAAAAGAGACTTTCACAATAGGTCGGGGAAAAAAAAAAGATAAAGAAATTGAAATTCTTTTTAAGCAGCATCAAGCATACTTTGCCGTATCTTTAAATTCATTTTCCCCATTAGTGGTTAACAACCTCGTGAGAAAGAAACCTTGTTTCTTTTGCTTGTCTAGGCGGATCCCGAGATTTCCTTCATTACTAGCAATCTTCGTGGAGAAGCAATACGTTGCTAAGCCAGGCACGTGTTTTGTGTGCATTGGCCACTTCAATATAAAGCTCCGACAGGGCTATCGGTGTTTCCTGGACAAAAAACCCGAGTTTCAGAGAGAGATAAAAAAAAAAAAAAAACATAAACCATACTACTCTCGCCTGAGACCGACTAATAGTACCACGTTGTGAAGAAGACTAAACAATTCCTCACGTTATTGATGGATTCGAACCTAGATCCTTTCCACCTGATGCGAGAAGGACGGTGATTATACAAACCGTGCTATGCACGAGGGCCTGATATTGTGGAAGGAAATACCTCCTTGATGTCACAAGCTGGCAAGTTGTGCGCGAGATATAAGGGCCACAGTCAAACAACAATTCAGTAGAACAGTGGTAGGCAAAAAGGCATTTCACCTTGTCACGATCGGATAGCAATGACCAAACCGGGTTCCATTCCTGTCAGCAAAAAAAAAAAAAAAAACCAAGGACGTCCGGTTACAGTGGGCTCAAAAACATCAACACCTGATAGCGGAGGATTAGAAAAATGTAAAAAAAAAAAAAAAAAAAAAAAAGTTACTTGTCTGACGAATCCCAGTTTACGCTGTTTGAAGATGGGAGGAACAGAATGTGGTGAAAACAGCGCAAGCACATGGACTCATCCTGCCAGGTGTCAACAATACAGAGTGTTGGTGTCGGCGTAATAGTGTGGGAGTGTTTTCGTGGCGCAAATTGGGTCCTTTGATACCGGTGGAGCAGCAGTTTAATGCCACAGCTTATCTAGAAATATTTTCCCACCAGACTCATTCCTTCAATGTCTGCACTGTATCCATTTGCGAATGGGTTCTTCCAACAGGATAATGCGCCATATCGTAAGGCCAGATTATTGTGCAGAAATGGTTCAAGAAATATGGGGGTGAATTCAGCCTACTGTGGTGACCTCCTCGTTCATAATATTTCAATCCAAACGAGCATTTCACGTGGTAAGTACAGCGAGATCTTCGGAGTATCTGTAACCATCCAATTCACAAGACTGCGGGATGCAATTGATTGAACGCGGGGTACCCCCCACCCCCTGTGACACGTCGTTTAGCTCATATCACGACGAATTCAGACTGTTCTGGGGGCTAAAAGGGAGGAGAAGTATTCGCTATTAGGTAGGAGTACCTAAATAGCGTGTATACACCCACATTTACAGAATTTTGTTATCTGGTATCCATTCTACGCAATGCGTATCAAAATGTGTTCATATTCCTCGCTTTTATTGTGATTAATTTAATTGTGTGTCTAAAGAAAAAAAATTAAATTAAATGGTTGATTTGTGAAAAGTCTATTATGTTTGGCGTTAAAAGATTTTTTCACCATTAACGAGAAAACTTACATCAGCCTAGAAATGCACTAAGTGCGATCATCTGGTATATTGGCTAGCACATGATCCGGGAAGGAAAGAAAATGGGAGAACAAACATGTCGAGCAGAAGAATTTGTGTAGCTCAGAAAAAAAAAAAAAAAAAAAAAAAGAGTAACATAACGAAAGTGGAGAAAATAATAAAATGTGCTGGATGGCCAAAAAATCATCCTGCCATAAGTGCAAAGCATAGAATAACCATCTTTGTGATCAATACACAAATCAATAAAGAAATCGAAAGGTTTGAAAGATCAGCACAGTTAGAAGGAAAAAACATTATCAATCTTTTCGCACAAAATATTTTGTGCGAAAAGCCACAAAAGGAATTTTCACAACCGTTAACTACCGTAACCAACATTAATGAAGCAATTTCGAAAATCCCGATATATTCACTACTGAATTCGGCATACTAAGAGCAGAGGAGATGTTATTGTTGTTGTTGTTATTTGGTTTTTAGGAGCATTAGCAACTAAGGCCATATTGCTCCGGGATATGCGGTGGTCATTCCCTGACCTTTCCGCATTCTCCGTATTTGGTGGTGACAGGCTCGAACCCTGGTCTAATCAAGAAGCGTGTGCTATGCACTGCTGCTCCTTCCCACCTGGCTACGGAGGCGCCGAGCAGAGGAGAAAGCACAAAAGTTCATTACAGAAAATTCAGCCGAAGAATAGTAACCAAATAGAATATAATAAGTAAACTTTAATGAGAAAATGAACTTGGCATAACCAGAAGAGAACACAGGCACAAGAGAGAATTTCGAAGGGGAAAACGTATGGCTAATTCTTATACGAACAGGTGAAACTAAGGAATATAGAAAAATGTTTGGAAGAAACAAAACGGAAAACAGACGAAACCAACAAGAATTTAAAGATGGAAAATCGGGAATAACATCCTCAAATGTGCAAATCAATAGCAAAATCACTGAGGCCATCTCCACCCCTCGAAAAAGGTCCCAGCAGAAAACGTTGCTCACTAGTCCTATATGTGACCATAAAAAGTATATTTAATTATTAAATATATACGCAAAAAGTACACCACTACTGTTACACGAAGTCAAACTTGTTATCTCACGTTGGGTCCCACCAGTGAGTTTCTCGACATAACTTTAAATCAAACTAAGCCGCTCCAACAGTAGAAGTGTCCTTAAATCTAAATTATAAAATTATGCGTTTTTAATATTGACACATGTACGCTTCAAATGAAAATATCTTATCTCAAACACGGAAGTCTGGTCAGAAAGAAAGAAACAGTCTTTCCTGAAATAGGAAATCGTTATACCCGTAAGGATTACATCGATCAGCTTATTAATATGCATAGCACACAATCCCCCCCCCTACTTATAAATCAAACAATTTCTACTACGTTTCTACGTTTGATTTCTGTTTGAGTCCGACTCAACTCTGCTCAAATTAAATTCCTACAATTTGACCATGCATATTAAATATAAGCATGGACAAAACTTCTCCTACCAGGGAACCAAACACTAACATCCAAATCTGTTTTTAACTTACAACAAAATTATTAACAAATCAAAACGTAAGCGTAACAATTTGAATATTATTACAAAAATCTTTGCATTTTGATAAATGGCATCACCAGTTAAAAAACTTTCTGAAGTTGGGATTTTGACCTTTTTCTTTCTCTCTGAAACTTGGCTTCGCTTAATTTCAGCGTTCCTAACTCGGAAATAATCACTTAAACTCCTTTATATATATATCAAAGAAACAGAGGTTCCCGAAGTGAGGTAGTTGCAATAGTTTGCTTAGACAAACTCCGAGTCTTCTTCTCTAAGGTACTTTTTTTTGATACTGAAGGCTCTTACTGTCGAATAACAGAGGTAATTCTCATCATCATTGTTGTCATTTATCTTCCGCCCCCGATAATATCGGGGCGGAAGATAAACTCTCGTACATAAACATAGGGTTCTTTCCAATGAACAAACGGCAACTAATTCAAAATGCGCACAAGGTAATTTTAACTTGGGACTTCAATATTCACTTTGTCAATCAAAGAAATTCTACACCAGTGTTTTTCGACCGATATTCCTTGAGATTTGTCCCAGAACTTTAATTGAAAGTGAATGAATAGGAATAAAATATATACAGATTTGATGTTCTGCCAATTACTTATGCATTGAGAAGTGTTCAGTTACTCAAATGTTGAAAAACACTATTCTATATTCTAGTCACTCACAAGAATGCCGTATAAGTTACTATCCGAATTACGCCTTCAGCAAAGAAGCTCAATATGACCTTTTTTTTTTTTTTTTTCCATCAGAAAAATTATAACAGAACAAAGCATTTTCAAACTGGACTACTATTTCCTACGCTATCAAGATTAAAGTAATAATTACTACGATTAATCTTCCGACTGAAGCAATTTTCATAAAGTAACTGGTCCCGCATTAATCTAATTCTGAAGACCATGTATTAGAGCTTAATTTAAGGATGATATCGAAGGTAAAGATATCAAAGATGATTTCTTTCGATTAATAAACCTGATAATCACTGGCACCATTCCAATGTGAATTAGCCACAACGAATTTTCAGTTTGGTTTCCATTTCATCTCAAGAAATAAATTCGTCGCAAAGCATTGTTCCATAAAAGGATTTTAAAAAAAATAATGCATATATAACCTTTCTTGACTCACTTCAAGGAATGCAGTAAGGAAATTAAAAGGCTAATCAAGACTCAACACACCTTCTACTTAGACTCCATTCTGGTCAACTGGCGATATGAAACCTTCTTAAAAATATATATATATTTCTGTGTTCACCAACCCAATCTGAAACTTGTAAGATATAGTTTTTACAAGCACAGTGTTAAAAAAACATCGATATTATTATTAATGAACTCAACTTCGCTCTTTCTAAACTGACCACTCCACTAGAGCAGACAAATTCCACCGATTTTTTGGAAAATACGCATTATATCAATCCTTCAGTTTATTCTTTACTTGTTCGATGTCTCAATTCAAACTAAAATTCATTCTGAGAACTTCAAGACGTGATTTCATCTTCAGCTAATTCAAATCAAAGTAGATTCATCTGCAAACATTTGACGCAGATGTATCAAAAATGTGTACCACAGACTTGGTCATATTTTCGAAATTTGTAACAAAAGCGGTGGAATTTGGCGGATGAGTAGACGTTATGCTATAGCACTTTGACATTTTTATTTTATTATTATGTTCATTTATAATAGTTGCGTCTTGATATTTCTTGTTCAATTTTGTTAGATATTAACTCTTACGTACAAATATATTGACTGATCAAGAATTGTTTTTCTTATAAGTGGTAAATGGGATACCTATGTAGGCTTATGATGTAAAAAAGTCATATACAATTGCAATACAATTCTGTAAAGACTATTTGGTGACGAACGCATATGTACGGAATGAAGCAACAAACCTAGATCGATTTAATCCAGGTTTGTTGATCTGTCCGAATAGTTCTTTTGGTGTGGTAACTAAAATAGGTCATCGTTGTCTAAAACTGGAAGAACAAGCATTTTTTTAGAACTTGATTGATACGAAGTATGAGTGAAGGGTTTAACAATAATAGCTATCTTAGTTTTACATAATACGGGAGAACCGTGAATTTCTAAGAGATCTGTAATATGCAAATGTGGGGGAGAAAGCGATCGCTGCAAAATTCACTTCATTGCAATCTAACGAAGTCGCCAATGGTCAATGATTAAATGGACTGATGATTGACATACGTTTTATATAAGAGGCGAGGCTCCTTAAGAGATAAAGAATCTGATACTTAACATTTTACTATGTTCTGTGATTGCTGGATGTTTGAGTTAAGAAATAATATAGAAAATGAAGGAGAATGACTGAATGGGAAACTGTTGTGAGAAAACCAGAAACAACGAACGAATCTTGAACAAAAAGAGAAGTTAAACTGTCGTTAAGAGATCCAAAGTTAAAATAGGTGGGATGTTCTTTTGGTTCATAAATTAAAATACTGCATAAACTGAGTAATTAAAGTCCAAGAGTGGTATATCAGAAAGAATAACTTGGTCAGGTTCTGTGAGGATTTCCTGAGAGAATATCAGCAAACTTTCTTTAGGCCAACTTTCCAATTATGAGATTGGAAAGTTGGCCTAAAGCTTCGTGACTCGCTGACTGATAGACACTGGAGCATTTGCTATTACAAAGGATCTTACACAAGGTGTTAATTTACCTACTAGAATACCAGAGACCTAAACATTCTTGATCTTTTCTCACCAACAATCGTTTAAAGTAACACATTTTAGTTGTGTTCTAGGTGCCTGAGATCATAACTCAGCCTAACCTCTGATGGTGCCTGAGATCATAACTCAGCCTAACCTCTGATGGAGTCCCTTTCCTATTGTCAGGCCTGTGCTATTCAGTATTACAATGAGAATGGGATGAACTATCCGATTTCAGTTCCTCTTTTTTCCTTAGTTGGGATATTTTAAACCTTCTGATCTAATATTTGCTCAGATCATATCATGAAAAATTATTCTTGTGGAGATGAAATCCTTTATTCTCTATTCCACAATGGTTTTTCGTCCTTTATCTAAATCTTAGCTTTTCCAATAAATATTCGAAAGGTGTTCAGAATAAAATCAAAGAATATCTCATTTGGTACGCATCGATTTCTGCCTCTACAAAAGCTCGCAATTATATATGAGTTATTAATAAATCCAAACCGAAGTTTAGAAAGTCCATTAGTAGACTATATTTCCCTTGTCCAAATAGCGGACAACTATATGGAGAGGAGACAAGTTTTCATTACCTCTCACCTCCACCACGAAGCGACAAATTCGTGATCTCTGTCTTACAAACTCTGATTTTCTCTCTCTCTCATACAAACGTTTCTGCTGCATAACTTTCCTACTTATATTTTCATGAAAACATTTCTTCTGAATTAACGCCGCTTTCTTTCAAACTGGTCTGAACACTTTTTCAACACCCGACATCAGTTGAATTCGGCCTCACTTAGAGAACTTTTATTATTCATCCTCAGTTATTTCTTCTATCTCTCTCGGAAAAGTTTCCTCCTTATGAATTTCCTGAAAATTACAATCTGCACAGAAATTTATATTCAGTACATTGTCCAAAGGTTTCTTCTAACTAAACCCATTCAGCGCTAGAGTACTTAGGTTCCAGTAACTTATCGCGCCATGTATATTATATCTGTAAATTGCGTGCGTTCTGTAATCGAAAAATCCGAATTTCCTTCAGAAAAAAACCCATGCTTTGTGTGATGCCAACGAACTCAGGCATGTTGTGAAAAATACCCATCAAAATTTCTCGAATCATTGAAGGGATTTGAACTCAGGTCTTTCCCGTACCGTGTGCTGAGGACGGGATTATACTAACTGTGCTACCCAAGAGGACATGAGAGCAGCCAGAGAATCACGTATTGTACAAGGTGGGCACAAAATAACTTACTTTTACGTTAAGTAAATGTTTAAGTAAACATATTAATCTAAATATAAGAAAACATAATAAGTATTATATTTTCTTGTATTTAGATTTATATAGCTACAAATATTAATAATAGCTGCGGTTCGAATAATATTAAAATTATAATGAGCACAGGAAATCTCCCGACACATTCATTACCTCTATTTGGATTGTACTCTTTATTTGTGCGACATCATTTTTGCATCATATCTGTATACGCACGTCTTTCAGATGACCCTCACAACCCACAATCAACAAGCTTCAAACCTGGACTACAAGGTGACATTGTTTCAATGGTTCCATCGATGTTTCTTCCACCAAAACTTTCACTTAAATAATGTAGCAACTGCAATGCAGTCAATACGTGGACCACACCATCCTGTTGAACGATTACCTGGTCCTCTCTGTCTCAAGACCAAATAACAATATTTTCCACCATATCCGAAGTGTACATTAACAGTTTCTTTTAAAAAAATAAGAATAATTAAGAAAGTTCACGTGAAAACAAATCAGACAGTTACCATCTCATCATTAATGGTTTATCAGTTACTGCATTCGGTTTCTTCAGTCCGAAGATGGTTATTCTGTTAATGCATAACTACGTGTGAACTGAAGTTCAAGAGTAGCCATGAAGATAACAGCAGTTTCACTGAACCATTAAACACAATCTAACCATTGTAAATAGCCTTAGTTTGTGGTCCGTCTGTCTATTTTACAGGATGAAAATCCATGACTTCATAAGCTATCTGCATAAGATATCTTATGCTGATCATCTGGTATTATGTTTTACAGGAAAGTCAGGACATTAGAGGTAAAAATTAAGCAGGTATTGGACAATTTATTAGCTTGGACTAATTTGCATAAATTAAGAATATCAACTAAACAGACTGTTATGACACAAGTAATTATAGACCTGTGAGTTTAACTTCTGTTCCAGGAAAATTCATGGAGGCACTGGTTAAAGAAGCACTGCACGACCATCTAGACAAGACTTCAGTTATAGCTCGGACACAGCATGGTTTTGTTAAGGGGAAGTCTTGCCTGACCAATTTGATTGGATATTATGATGATGCCATTAAAGAACTGGATGTAGGGAATAACTTTGATATTATATACTTGGATCTTAAAAAGGCTTTTGATACTGTTGTACATGGAAGACTGCTACACAAATTGGAGCAGTGTGGCATTGGAGGCAAATTGCTGCTATGGATAAAGGGGTGGTTGAGGGGGGAGAAGACAGAGAGTGGAAATCAATGGACACTGCTCATCGTGGACTAATGTTATTAGTGGAGTCCCTCAGGGTTCAGTGTTGGGTCCATTGTTGTTTTCTGTATTTATAAATAATATTGATGATGGTATATCAAGCTTAATGTCCAAGTTTGCAGACGATACAAAAGTTGGCAGGGTTGTTAAGGACACTACTGACGCTATGCTGCTGCAACAGGATCTGGAAAGGTTGAGCAGATGGGCTGAGAGGTGGCACATGAAGTTTAACATTGACAAATGTAAAGTACTACACATGGGAAACAGCAACCCCAGAGCAACGTATCAACTCTGTGGTACTACACTGACAGTGGTAGAGAATGAAAAGGACCTGGGGGTAATTGTGCAGGCAGATATGAAGTTCTCTGAGCAGTGCAGACGGGCTGCAAGAGTAGCTCATGGTGTCTTGTCAATGATATACAGGAATTTTTCTAGCAGGGATAAGGAGGTGATTATTCCCTTGTATAAGGCAATGGTCAGGCCACACCTTGAGTACTGTATACAGGTCTGGAGGCCTCATTTCAAGAAGGATGTAGAGCTGCTGGAACGAGTACAGAGAAGGGCAACAGGATTAGTGAATGGAACAAAGGGTTGCTCTTACGAAGAAAGGCTTAAGTTTTGCAAATTACAGTGTCTGGAGACTAGGCACCGACGAGGTCATCTGATAGAGGTGTATAAAGCCTTGAATGGTTTGAGCATGCTCAATGCTGATGGGATTCTGCCTCTTGCTCAGAATAATCACCATAGAGGGCATAAATTCAAATTGAGGAAAGACAGATGTAGGATAAATGTACGGAAATTTGCCTTTAGACAGCTGGTAGTTGGTTGGTGGAACAGACTTTCATCCCTTGTTGTGGAAGTTGATAGCCTAAATAAATTTAAGGCTCAGCTGGACAGGTATTTCGAACGAACGGAGGGGTGAAGTGGAAGGTTTTTTTTTCCGGCTGATGCTGCATAAGCTTGCTTTCTTGCATCATATGCCTCTACTAATGCTAATGATGTTGCTAAAAGGTAGATTGGATTATAGAACTACAGCACTTATAAAAGGTATACAGATTCCATTGGTACAACATTTAGGTCTACGAACTGATTACCGGTTATCATTTTTTCAACAGCTTACTTTTCTGCATAAGGTAAAACGATTGAGCTCACAGATTATACGTTTAACAAGATCTAACTGGGGGTTGAAGAGAAAGGTATTGAATTTATGTTATAAAATTGGGTTTTGTTTTTTTTTCCTATAGTGTCCCATGGAGCCTCTGTGTGGTATTCCAGAATAGTTAATGTTAAATTTAAGCAAACTTTACACTCAATACAACGCTCTATGCTCCTTTCTATTTTGCAAGCATGCAGAAATGTTTCAACAAATGCCTTACAAGTAATAGCTGGACACTTGCCTTTAGACTTATTCACTGCCTACAGGGCGTTTTGTTACTATGTTAAGAAAAGGGAAAGTCTTTTATGGGCATTACATTGGATGTTCAGTCAGATATTAAAAAGTTTAAGCTTGATATATTGGGTAAATTAGTTTGGCAACAGAGATGGGATCAAATTGTTACAGTGAAGTGACAAGGGATTTTTTTTTTTTATCCCAAATGTTGTATTTGTATTTTTAAACAAATACAATACCTGGTTCTCCCCAGTAATCGAAATGTCATTTATATTGACTGGATACGGGTCAATGAATTATAAGCTTTTTAATTTTGGATTACCGTAGTGAATTCTTCATTATGCGCATGTGGTTATTTGGAGTCATCTTCTTTATGAGTGTAATCTGTATGATGACTTCAGGGCGGAGTTAAGATTGATAATTTGAGTAGGGGTAACGAAAGTTCTTTTTTAGTCAATCAGGAAAGATATGACACATTTCAGTCATTTTGTGCAATGTCTTTCAGAGGCGAAGAAGTGGTATCAATAGAATGATTGTTGTTTAACGTTAAGTTGGTTATTGGATTGTAGTTGCTCATTGTGCATTTTTTTAAGTGCTGTTACAGTATGTTTTGTTTTATTTGTTTTGCTCATGAGAGTACTCGCTGGTTATTTGAAGCCACCGAGTGTGCTTGTGGCGGGAGCCAATTTTTTTCCTTCTTCCTCTCCTCCCTCCTCATACACGTATGGTGTGGTTGCGGGGAAAGAGGGAAACTGTTTTCTTTTCTTTTTTTAAGTTCTGTTAGGTTTTGTTATTTGTTCTGCACATGCGCGTACTCGCTGGTTATTTGAAGCCACCGAGTGTACTCGTGGCGGGAACAAATGATTTTTTTATTTCTTGCTGACTCCCAGATTGGGCATTCTGGGAGCGGGGTTTGCGGGCATCCACTGGTATTGCACTACCTCCAGTGGATGGGGGGATTTTTGTGCAATAAGCACAAGTAGAATAGTAGACCCAGTAAGTCTAGGTGCCACCCGAGTCATGAATACATACATACGTTTGCGGGTTGCCACTGCTATTGAACTTCTAACTTTAAACCAACGGCTGTGACATTCAAGACCACTGGTATGAAAGCGAAATGAACAACTTTCTAGTACACTCACTGACATCCAGACTGTTACTATCCAAATTGGATTATGAGTATAGCGGGACGAACGAAGCTATACTCCTCACTTCGACTGACATAAGACAATGTACACACTACCCATTTTTGGAGTAGGGCAAGCTGAAAACCCCATCTGGGGTAGGATTATCTTCAAACCCCTCCGGGGGTAGGATTGATTCCCACCATAAGCGCCTCTTATGGCTATGTCATGGGGACACCAGTCTCCCATGACTTTACTCCCTGGGGCCAGTCCCCTTTTCCACTTCTCCCATTAATCTTCAAACTCTAGTAGGGGTCCCTTTCTTTATGGCTTACTACCTTTTTAAGCTTCATTCTGACCCTTCGCTATTTCCCTGTTCACTCTTTTCAAAAAAAATTTTTTTTTTCTTCTCCGTCAGGAAGCCCAGGCGACCATGGCGGAGAGCAGCCAGAATATGGTGGACAGCCTGGCTCATCTCCCAGTTGGGGCCCCGCAGCCAAAACTTCTTCTGAATTTTAGAGTGTATTGTATTTCTTCACAAGAGTACTTATGGTGCAGATGTGGGAAACTGCCGGTGGAACCATACCCAAACATTATGCCACTGCCATTAAGGAGAGCCTCAACCTAGTGGTAGTTGTCCACCAACTATCAACAAAAATACCGATACATTTGTTTCAAAATTTATCCTAATCGATGGCAATTTACACTTCAGAGACGGAACCACCTCAATTATGTTTAAGCCAATTTCGTGTACGACAATTCAGTATATACTATCGAGAAGTCGGTAAATTTCATGACGCGAAATTATTAGGCCAAATATGCCATACTGTAAACAAAAACCGTGAAGATACTGTAGATTCTTGCTGCATTTCGTAGAGCGAATTATCTGTATTCATTTAATAATTTTAATCATTTTATAATGAATAAATTACCACAGATGGTTTGAACACAATGGATAAGTTAAGAAGCAAGAATAAACTTGTGTGTGTGTGCGAGAGAGAATCTTTTATTGCAAAACTTTCAATTGTAACAATTACAAGCTTGGACAGCCTTCAAAGCCCAGGGATTCTATCATGCTGACAGAAACAGGAAGTAAAGAAAGTAAAATGCAAAAGAAAAAAAAAAATTGTCGGTGCTAGTATTATTATTATTTTTTTAAGAACGCATCTTTTCGCCTGTACTACACTAATCCTCATGGTTTGGGCTAAGTGTTAACTGTGTTTAGGGTCAAACGGCACCAGGGGTTTCCCCCATCTCCACGTAGTATACATTGTGGTGTGATACAGTTCACTGTAAAGGCCAGATAGATATAAGTGTTAGAGAAAGCAAGAAGAAAGCGTTCCAGAAGGAAAGGAAAAAAGATGTTGCTTTCTTTACTTCTGGTCTATGTGCCAACGGAGTTTCGCCAGATTTTTCAACCCTTAGTGAGCCATCATGGTATTAAGGAATTGCAAAAGTATAAAAAACAGAACCATTTTCGACATTCATTCTTTACATTTTGTCTTCGTGTCGACAAATTACCTCTGGACTGGCCAACCATCAAACCATTTGTAAAATTCTCTCGATGTGAAAACATCTATAGCGCCATCTAACAATGGAATGTAACGGAAGTTTAGCAATGACGTCACACTACCACGCAACTGGCGAGAAACATGATGTGAAATTAAAGCGGGAGCATACGGGGCCACGGTAGTCTTGTGGCAACGTTGCCGGCTTGCTGAATAGCTGATCGAGGTTCGATTCCAGCTGCTACCCTTATGGGAATTTTCCCAGGGGCATTGAGTTTGGCGGTCTCAAACCGTGGTCGTGAGGTTTTTCACCGGGACTGACCCCGGTTTCCCCTCAGAATGCATTGCGTGCACTAAGGCAATGGATTTCAGCTGCAGCTAAATATCCATCAATTAAAATGGGAATAATTATGCTGTTTAGCAAAAATCAACTACTGGGGTTTGCACCTGCTGCAAAATAAGTTCATTACATAAAAAAAAAGGTAGTTATATCTGCGCAGAGCATTTCATTTCCAGCATTAGCAAACTTTAATAATTCACTGTTTATGCGTGAACAGATAAAATTTCATTTCTGTACATGTCAACAAGCATAATGTTCAGTGCTTCAGCGACAGTATATGGATAGCCCATGTGGTATAAATTCCAAAAAAATAAAATAATAATCGGTGGAATTCTGTTGGTGTGATTTTAAGAAAACCAAAGGAATGGTCGAAAAATCTTTCTTACAGAGCGAAATATAAAATTTCCTTAAAATCCTTCCACTGGGAAGAGTTACTCTGTTCAGCAAACGTGCAGAAATGCAAATTTTGTGGTCAAATATCTGTATCGTCGCAATCATAGTAACTGCACATAGTATGATTGTGACGTCACATGGATTTCGCTACCTCTTCCCAGCAAAGTATGTTTTCACATAAAACATTTTAAGTGAGTACAGGGTGCACGCGCTTTAATTTTCTAATACGAAGCCTATTTATTTTCTTATAAATGAGCGCGTCCACGCAGACATATTTGTTGGTATATTCATAAAAGGTATCATAGCAGTTATAATCACTATTCTCTCCTCACACAGGGTGAAATAGGCCTGGGTTCGAATCCCGTCAATGACGCGAAGAATTTGCGTGTTTTTTTTTTTTTTTTTTTAAACAGCGTGCTGGCTGAGTTGGTCTCTTCTCTCTCGCTCTTGTCCACTTTGGTGTTTAACACATCAGCATATCAGTGAAAAAATATATATATAATAAAATAAAATAATGATGAAAGGTGGTAACCAAGTGAAAAACAACTAACATTGTCCAAAATACTAAAATGGTACTCGTATAAGAATTAGCAGAGATGTTACTGTAATAAAGACAACTTTATTTGTGGACCGAGAGGGAACTAAAGACAACATAACCTAAGAGAGCTCTAGTCAGTGGATTCTGAAATAATTCAGATAGTTAATTTAGTCAACATGACCAAAACAGCAACTACATTAAACTAAAAAATAAAATTAGAATAATAATTTTATCCTATCCGTTGCATAGTACGAATAACAGCTGCAACCATTATAATATTTTCCCCTTATAACTGAGCTGTCTGGTTTTCTAAATACAATATTATACACCGTCTAGCATTTTTTTTCTAAAGAGAACGGGCCGCAGTGACTGATTTTCGTTATATTTGTATTTAATTTTTCATTATTTTTGATTTGGTAGTTTTATGGTAGATGCTGTTGTACTGGAATAACGAGATGTCATAGAATTCGGACCTTGCACCTACACCAGGGGATCTACTCTAAATCTGACATTGTTGAGCACAGGTGATAACTAATCTGTTAATCACTTTCAGTAATATTAACTAAATTACATAACTTTCCGAAGTGCTAAGAGAATTATAAGCCAAGCTTCTAGTTGCAGATATGCAAAGGAATTTAACTGAACTTATTTTGAAATTAAGTTATTTAAAAGAAACTCCGCTAAATCATTTCAGAATCAGCAAACTCGCCAGAGATTTCTCCTTTGAGAATCCACAAACTTGCCGTAGTCTTTTTCTTCTCTCCTTTGTGACCTCCAACCCCTATACGCCTGCTTACACACTCAGTATTTACTTCATTGCAGTAATACCCTCACTAGTCCAAAATATATTCGCAAAGAAAATTCTAAGCGGTAAATGCACGTTTGAAATTAAAATGCGCGAGTGTTTGTCTAACCAGACTATATCCTTATTATCATCAAAAGATCAGCTACTGATCTTCATATGCTTTCATAATAAATTAAAAGCATTAAGGGCAGCACGTTAGTTAGAATGCAGTGGGATTCACTTCGCAATCTGAACAGCAGTGCTTTAAGCATAGTCTGGATCACAGTCTGCACATTGGGAAGTTTAACCTGTATAGAGCGAAAGCTGCTATTAATAGAAACAAATGTTCCGTTTCCTTCTCATGTCTAGATTGCGCTGTGAACTGCATAGTCTCTTCTAACATATCCTGTGAGAGAGAAACAGACCAAACCAGATGCCATAATGAGCTACTGTAGCTCCGCACTGAATGCAGAATGATTGAAAGGGTGAGCGACTATCTACGCTTACATCACACACGTACGTTTAATAGGCCGCATGAAAATGTATTAATAAATGAGACGTGGTTCTGGATGAATGAACGATCTTGGAGTAATACTGATGCCCGCAGAAGCTGAAAAAAAAAAAAAAAAAAATGATAATAATAAAAGAGTTTAAGACTTAGAAGGTAATCACTTATGGCGCTCATATAATTAATCAAATCTAGTTCAGGCATAGGGGATACGTTTTAAATAAATCTAATTCAGGAAAAACAAAATTAATGAAGTTTGAATTGGAGAAATATGCCATCTGCATTAACTTACAAAAAGGAAATCAGTCGATGATTTTACAACAAAATTAGTCTGTAAACTCTGAAACAACATACTGTATTGCTATTTTATTATGTTATTTTTCCATGAAATCTCTGGATATGTATTATAAAGTTCCACTTTTGATATTAAAGCTTTAAAAATTACTTAAAAAGAAGAATCAGTTAATTTGTAATATTTTCTTTTGATTCTTCCCTTCAGCGATTTTCATTAATTGTGTGAGGATAAATCACATACGTCTTAACGATCTCTATAATACTAAGTTAACTTACTTATATCCACCGAATACTCAAGTACTTAAGTATACTGCAGTTCAACACGAAAGACAGTCGGAAATTTAAAAAAAAAAAAGGATGCAAATACTACAATAGTAATAACACACTTCATAGGAACATGTGTTTAATTGTATAAAATAACCGATTCCAGCTCATATAATAAAATCGGCAGGCACAACGACTAAACGATATCACCTAAATTCTTGTAATTTTAAATAACGGAAATTCTTCCTGGTAGGTTTATTTTAACCAATTCAATTTGTCACAGAAACACATTTCTACCTGAAAATTGCGAAAAATAAATAAAAGTGGCGCTTACAGAAATGCCAGTTTGTCGATATTTCGACAAAGTACGATTTCACGATTTTCATGGCGTGCGCCACACACAGCATTACTCATTCCTCAACGATACTGTGTATTAACCTCTTCGCACTGACTCCGAGTGGCAATGCAAGGCCCAACAACGACAGAATGAAGTTCATAACGGAATGGCTAACAGTCTTTGTTTAACCTAATCCACGCACTCGATGAAAAATGGTTATGCCTTTATAGTTTCCCATGCAACTGCCTAACGTAAAATAAGAAAGCAATAGTTACCACTTGCTGCAAATTGCTAAGGCAGGAAAGCAACACTATTATCCCTTTGTTTCGGGACCCTCTGTCAGCGATACAAATCCGGTGGTGTGGTGGATCTCGCTAACAAACCGCTCTCACAACTCACATTGGGTGTTTTCCAGTTACAGAGACGCGGTTACCATGGCAACCACCATATTACCTCACAGCGACTGCCAGGCACGGCAGGGAAAGGAATAAAAGGTCAAGGATTTTTATCACCGTCATATTTGGTGTTAACACGCATGCGTACATTATTCGCACGCTTCTACATGGGGAAAAACGATGTTCAAATGCAGGTTAGAGGTGAGTTAATGTCGAGTTATCATGATCGCTGATAAACGCCGAAAAACGGAAGAAGAAAAAAGGAAGAGGCCCAACGCATTGTACGATAAGAAGTTGAACATAATTTCCCCCGATAGCGGTTCTTTTACGAGTTGATTGCGAGAAATGTTGATATACTGCGCTAATTCACCGACCAATAACAGTCACATCACCAGCCGATCGAAATCACGATATATTAAAGACTTTTTTTTTTTTTTTTTAATTCACCTATATACGATGCAGACGCAGGAAGCGGTAAAACAGTTCCGCTGCCTTGTGACCCGTGCTCAGTTCGCCCAACCAATCGTCTGGAACGCTAATCCGCACAATACCGGGCTCACCAGAATAATTGATGCGGCGCTCTTTCATAATAAATGTGTTTTACAGGACGTGAAAGATGCTCGTGCATGATCAGGTAGCGGCCATAGGACAGCATTAAAGGTGTAATCAGTCTCCAAATAGCCAGCCACCGAATCAGATAAAACAAAGCAGCACTTTTGACTTTAAACTGCTGTTTTTATGCACAGAAAGATTAAAACATTGTGTCAAAGAGCTGGCCATTTCAGTAATAATTTATTGCGTACATGATAAAAGAGCAATTTAATTATTAAACGAATAAAAAAGTTGGCGTACAGAATAAGCCAATTTAAACAAAAACATCTTGCTTTTTAGATGATTTTTCTTACCAAAAGTTCAATAGCGTAAGAAGGGAATAAAAATGACGTATAATTAAAACAATCGTTTAATTTTAATTAAAGATAACAGAAGGAAAAATGCTTTAGTTTTAAATGAACAAAAAATCAATACAAAAGCAGAGTAATACGAGTTGTCTGGTCCTTTCCACCTAAACGGTGCCTGATAATATTAAACTAAACTGCCGGGCCAAACACACTGAAGGTGTTACAGGGAGCTCTTGGCTGTCGTTAATTCGAAATCACTGACCCTGCTTATTAAACAGGCACCTCTTAACAGTCCGAAGCAGGGTTGAATGATCGCGCCCAAGGCTGAAACACCAATTTCGTCTACGTTGTGCGGAACTCCGCACTTGCATTTACCACGGGCCGCAACTATATCCGTGTAGGTCATCAGAAACTCGGAGTTCATACCGTTTAGAGATTAAAATGGAGGGAATTGTTTCTGAGCGAGGTAAACCGGCCACCTATTGGAGAGGCGAAGGGTCTATGACCTAGACAGCGAGGAGTTCGATAACGCGAAGCGTCTCCCCATCAAAAGTTTTCTGAGTGAGCCTTAAAATGTAATTCGTATTGCTTTTTACGTTATATATTTATTGCTAGGAGAAAAGAAAATACGTATTTTTGCAATCTAGAGAAGCAAAAGGCAGATTCACGCATTCCAAGGTTTAGAAATGGTTGCTTCTAGAAAATGTAACACAACCGGAAATGCCACTGTATTTTAAGTCATTTGAAGTCTATTTTTTTTTTTTTTTTTTTTTGGGACAATTTTCACTGTAAGTTCAATTAAAGATCTGAGGATTTATCATCGCTCTGATTAACGCTTTTCTTTCCCGTATTAATTCTGTTATATCTAGAAGACTTAAAGTGACTGTGTTTTTGTACTGTGTTCTTCTCATAATGCATTTTTAATGCTCTTTAAGCATTTAGGTTTACCAATATGTCTGTCTAATACAGCATAATTGGAAAGAAAGATAATGGTTATAAAATTCTCTCCCGTGATGCAAAATAAGTTCGCTTAATGTGTTTTTACTTGCGCTCAGCGCTTCTTGTCAGAATGCCTCTATGGCGTTAAGCGGAGATTTCTCTATACCACATCAGTATTAAACATCCATAATGGGACTTCTCTATACCACATCAGTTCAGATTAAACATCCAAAATGGGACTTCCAGTTCTCCAAAAACAAAAGCTTTGATTAAAACGTTCGATGAACGACCTTGTAAATGGTGGAGGCACAGTAGGAGCTAAAAGACTGTGGGCAAGATTTACATCTTTTGAGCATGCGTACATCAAGGACTGAAAATGGGGAACTATTGTTGATCCTACATTTTTAATAAAAGTTAAAACACATGACCACAGGCCAAGGGTTAAAGCTCTTAGAAGAAAACAAGGTCACCGACAAAACCAAGAAAGGAGCAGCAGTCGAAATCACATGTAAGAGTTATGTTGACTATATTTTTTTTTGACGAGGGGATGGTGTTATCAGAATTCATTCCACGAGGTGTCAATGCAACCTATTACCAAGATTTTTAAAACGATTGAGAAAGGCAATCCGCTGTAAATAAAGTAGTCGAAAAAATATCGAAATGGTTACCACCTTCACCACAATAATGCGCAGTATCACATGTCACTCGCTATCTGTCAATTCTTGACCAAAAATAAAACAAAAACAAAACATTCCAATCGTTCTACACCCACTATTCGTGTGATTTAGCACCAAGCGACTTTTGGCTATTCCCAAAATTTAAAACAGGATATGAACGAAAAAAGATTTTAGTTCGATTCGAAAAAATCCAATCAAACACGAAAAATCAAACGAGAAAAACCACCTATATGCATTCACAAAATATTATCAAAAAGGATTTTCATCGTGTTCAAAATGCTTTGAACAAGTCACTCTTTTTCCATCGCGTTTTGATCACAATAGAAACAAGTGTTTTGTTATAAAAGGAACTTATATTGAAGAACTCTTTATTATATACAGAAGGCACATTGCTGTATACAACTCCCTTCACAGCTACAAGCCAGGGGTTTACATAAAAGAAATCACACAACATAATAAACACAAAAAAAAAAAGGAAAAAAAAAAACATTATGACTCCTGAAAGGTTTGATCACTGGGATGATGGATTCAAGGCAGTGATGAATAGGTCTCCGGGAGCAGGTTCTAGTGTCCTCTGACGTGGACTTGGGAAGGAAGTCGACCGAGTACTTTCTGCCTATATTCCTTGTCGACTGCGAATTTGTAGAGGTCGCCGTCCAAGGACTTTATGTCTTGCAGCATTTGCACAGGTAGGAACCAATCAGATAGCTTTAATCGGTTTGGAATGGCCTGTAGGATTGGATTAGCCCTAAGGCTTGGGACCGGGATCCTCCATCCGCAGTCAGCCCAGAAATCTGGTACTGAAATAATGACGACCATCATTTTGATGGCAAAGACGAGTCTTCTCTCGTGAATGATGGCAGGAAGACGTCTGATGTTGAGAGCAGCCGCCATCTGGGTGGTCCTTGGTGTAGGGGTAAGCCGAAATTTCCATATGGCCCACTTCAGTAGCCAAAATTCCCCCGCAAGAAATCCGTCTAAGATGGGTCGTAGCAGTTGAAGTCCAGACTTCGGCGCCATAGAGTATGACCGGATAAACACGTCTTAATATATCTACACCTAACTGCCTGGTCATGGACGTGATTAGTTGTTGTTTAATCATCCACCGGAGTCGACAGAACGTTATCTGCAAGTGGTCTATGTGCAGTAGAAAGGAGAGATTTTGATCAAAAATAACACCCAGATCTGTATGTTGTTGGACGGCAGAAATCGCGCATCCTCTTAAAATGGGTTGCACTATTGTTGGGCTCCGCTTGAGAGAGAAAGTCAACTGTTTTGACTTCTCAGGATTTATTTGAAGTCCGAAACCGGAGAGGAAGGCCTCAAGGTTCCGGATTTTCTGAAGGATTAAGGTATTGATGTATTCAGCAGTGTCTCCAGGGCTGATGGGAGTAAACAGTTTTATGCATCAGCAAAGGTGATGATATCAGTTCGGCCTGTCACAAATGGCACGAGAACAGCTGAGAACAAGATTCCGGACAGGACCCCACCTTGTGGGACTCCAGCTGTAATAGTCCTGGTATAGCGCAGATTGCCATCGCGAACAATAATGGTCCTGTTCTCCAGCATTGTCTGAATAAACCAGAGCAGAGGTCTCCACCAATGAGGTAATACCACGTAGTAGCCTTGCCAACGCGTAAACGGATATGGAATCAAATGCTGACTGGACGTCGATATATGTAACGGTGATTTCTGAACGGTACTCAAATGCCTTGAGGATCTTGGTAGTGGTGGTGACTAGATTTGTAGCGGTGGATCTTGACCGGGTAGCATAGCGGATCTGCGGCAGCTGTTGTGGCATAATTTGGATGGTTAACGTTCTCAGAAGAGATTTCTCAAAGAGCTTTAATAGGCTTGATGCAGAGGAAATTGGATGGAAGTGACTGGGCTGAGAAGCAGAGCTTGTTTTCGGCAGCGGTCTTACTAGATAGAAATGCCACATAGGAGGAAAAAAATTTTGATTAAGGATCTTGTTAAATAACGACAGACAGGATAGGATCAACAACAAATGTACTGAGGCATTTCAGCATAAATTGAGGAATTCCGTCGGCACCTGATGCGGCGTAGGTGCTAAGGTATTCATTGCGTCGATCAGCTGGTATTTGGTGATGTGAACTGAATTTAAGGGGTCTGTCGAAATCGGATTGATTGGGAATTCCATTGGTGTAGTAGATCCTGGCTGAGCAGCGAATCTAGTTATACGGTCGAGCCGACTGCCCATATCGAGTGAATCAATGGCATGCTCTGATTGGATTCTATGAAGGGCTTCCCCTTATTTATGGTATCCTCTAGGTGAAGTTTTATCGCCTCCCTCTTGTTCCGAATAAAAAGAGCCCTAGCTCGGGAATAGGCAGTTCTGTCCGAGGGTGAGCCGGAGTTTCTCCACTTTTTGTTCAAATTCTGTTTGACGTGGAAACTTTCAGAGACTTTTGGATTCCACCAGGCCTTTGAATGCTCTGTGATGATTAGTTTCTTCGTTGCAGCACAGAGAGAAACAGTAGCTATCCATCTTGTCATCAGGTCAATCCCAAGTTCGGGGTCGCATTCCTCAAGGACATCCCATGGGATTGCTTGAGCCGCATAAACACACTTTTCAGGATTAAGGTATTTGGGCGCTGTAATTGTTTTGGTTGTGACTGTCCTTCTTCCAGAAGTGATGGGCATTTCTATTTGCACAGAAAGAATGATGGGGTTATGATCAGACTGTATGTTGCTTGTAGGGTTGTGATTAGCCACACAATTTGCTGACACGAACGCAAGGTCTAATGTGCTGTCGCCCCTCGTAGGTGGTGTGCTAACCAGTTTGAAACCTAATATACCTAGACGCTGACTCACTCTCCTCTTGAGATTTTCCTGAGTATTCGGAAGATTGAAATCCCCACACACGACGTGTTTCAGTTATGAATGGAGATGGTTAAGGAGCCAATTGAGGAGTTCATCAACTACTTGTGCGTCTGGAACCGGTGGGATATACACTGCCACAATGTCGAGAGAATTGTTCTGGCTGTTATTGTTTTTAGGGTAACTAGAACTGCCTCCAAAGAGTCAGACTGGCTCGATACTGAGTGGAGGATAGAAAATACCTGCTCATTGAAAAAAATTGCAACTCCTCCTCCCCTCCGGCTTTCTCTAGACGTGCACACCATGTGATACCTTGCAGGCCAAGTAGAGGAAAGTGTTTCTTCATTGGGGTCAAGCCAGGTTTCTGCGAAGCAAACCACGTCCATTGAACTGGACAGCAAAAGCTCCTCAATTTCATTCAGTTTATTCCTCATGGATAGCACATTTTGGAATAGGAGTTGGAATGAAGCTGTTCTCTTTACCGTGGCGAGGGATATACACGGTCTGATCCGTCTGCGATGCATCGCTGGTCTTCGATATGTTGACCCCATGACAGGGGTCGCAAAATTTGGGGGAAGAGATGACAGATTTTGGGTAATTTTCAATCTCATCATTTTCAATAACCCTGGGAGCCCCTTTTCGGTGGGTATGTTAAGGGCGAAGCATGGATTTACTTTGTGTTTCCTACGGCTATTTCCACGCAGAGCAGTTGGGTTGTTAGTGGAGAATAGAGATACATCGTATAGTCAGCGTCTGGACTGTTGTGGACACATCTCAGGAGCGTTTATGGATATCACTTCTTTTCTACTTAGTGCTTCATAAAATGGCCTGATGATGGTGCCGAGGGGCCATTTGGTGCACTTTCCAATCATTTCAAACTGACTTCTATCACAATAGATGCGAAAAGAACCATATGCTGTGCTTCAAGTGTTCAATCTCTGAATCTTTAAGTCTAATTGTAGTCTATGTATAAGTATAGTGCGAAAGCATCAATTATAGTCTAACTGTAGTTCCTCAATCAGTACATCTCAAAAAAACATTTATCATTGAATAAAATTGATATTTTTAAAAATTCGCCGAACTTTCTGATCAAACCTTGTAAATGTTTAAGTTCTATGAGTTGGAATAAAAGGTTTTTCATGCTGATAACAGCTATCAACACAAAAATAAACTTATACTGCTTGTAACATACTACAGCAGACTGTCCAAATAACGGCACCCAAAATAATGGAACATTGAGATCGGATGTTTACATAGAGGGCAGATGTCTGCAGTGCCGAAAAAAGAAAACAAGTCACGTGATTACTGTATTTGAAACTGGATTCTGTACTAACATCACGAATTATACCGCTGTTTTACAATCATTTTAAATTACCCCCCCCCCCACTATGGCTCCTGAAGTTAAAAAACTTCATACAAAGAAGAACAACATTAAAGCTTAGCGAAAAACTTGATATAATCCAAACTATTACATTAGGGTTACCCAGGAAGTTAATTCCTATACCCAGTCTATACTGTGTCTGGAAACTGAGTGCGTTCTTTGGTCGATTTGCTGGACGAAAAACCTCAGTTTCTGGGGGAAAATCTTGCTAACTACTCCTGAGACCGACTAACTCAGCCACGGAGTAAAAAAAGCCCATAAAATTTCCTCGCGTCATCGACGGGATTCGAACCCGGGCCTTTCTCGTCCGGTGTGGGGGAGGATGGTGACGATACCACTGTGCTACACACGCAGACTAAACTTGATATAATAACGAAAATAGAACGAGGCAGACGTGTATTAATGGAAGAATATAACGTTGGATCGTCAACATGTTTGTTTTTTTATGTGCAGTTAATAAATTTGCATTCTTAATCTCTCTATTTCTTATTTAGCCTCATTATTTCTGCATTGAATATATTAAAAATAAAACTTTATACATAACGGCACCTTGAATCCCGGAAAGTGCCGTTATTCTGAAAGTCTACTGTACCATAATTTTATGTCGAAGTTTTGGGTCACCCGTTCGTGCCTTAAAAATATTATTAGCATCACTAAAACATTACCCCGTTCCTACAGCATTTTGTTACTGCTGTCGGTCTCTCATTGCATACCTCAGCAACAATTCCCCACAAAACTTGTAAGGAGCGGCGAGAAGGTTCGCAGTAGGGGATGGTGGAAGAAGTCAATAAAGTCAAGCAACACCGTGATCAAGTGGCCTTCCGTCTCGTTTCCAGGGATACTTGTCACTCGACAAGTTGAGTATTAAGCGTTAGTTTGCGGAAATCTCGCAGCCCAGCCGGATGTGTCACTCGCAATGTCACCTGTTGTTCCACTGAAATTTTGTCGTGAACGTCTGAAGTTCAAAAGTCGTATAAGTAAGTTTAACAACTTCTTGCTCAAACGAAAACACGCACGCTCGATCTGTCGTGTGTTCAGTTTGATCCATGTGGTTTCCTGCCAGTTGCACTTTTTTTTTTTTTTTATTTAAGCGTGTGCGCAGATGTGCAAGTGTCTATTAGCTTTACCACGGCTGTCCGTCAGCATTTAATAACTCCACTCCCAACGGATGGATTTGCACGCAATTTGAAATTCGGCTCATTTAGAAACATTTCGACAGAAACAGTTGCCTATTTTTTTTTTAATTCTACAATACAAGCCAAACTAATTATGATTTTGAATAATCAAGTTATAACGTCATTTATAAGTGACCAATTGTATTGAAATTAAAAACGTTTTTACTGGCGTTATTCCAAAAATTTTGTAACGAAAAACCGTCATGCGAAAAGCGTTACGAAAATTTATTCCACTTTGATTTATCTTCTACTAGACCAAATTTAATGAAATTTTGCACAGAGCTTCATCTTAGCTCTATACTAGAGGAAAAACTTTCATACCTCTGAAAATTGTAGTTGTTTTTCCAGGACAGTGGAAAATATGAACATGTGAACAAGGTGATAATGTGGACGTATAGCAAGCATATTGTTGGAAAACTAAGGAATTTGGAAACAGAAATATTAAGGTTTTAAGATTAAAAAAAAAAAAAAAAATTCGGAAATGCGTTAATTCGAAAACGCATCTGTTTGTTTTTTTTTTCCTTTACAATTAAACTGAGGCTGGAAAAGAGTTCTGCACAATTATGAAAACATTCTTAAACTTGGACAGTCATCAGATCTTTCGATAAATACTACACGTAATGGAACAACTATAGATGGTGTATTTAGTCGTGTACTCTTCAGTGTAAAAATTATATATCCTACTTTAAACATCACACCAATACTTTCAGTAACCGATATGTAATTATTATTAATAAAATAAAAAAGGTTCAAGTCGATCAAACCAGGAAGGAGCTACGATAACCGAGTCGATTAAGCTAGATGTTCTTTGATTGGTTATTGATAACACACGGGATTCGCAGAAAAAAGACAGACGAGAAAAGAGGGGTGTAACGTATACGTAAGGAATATTAGCTCCTGGAATCGGAGGTTAAGGGGGGAAAAACCGCGTTTTGAAATGAAAACATCATGTTTTTTCGTAAGTGAATTACCAAACTGGTAAAATGGCATCGGTTTTATCATATCTCATATTGTGAATACCTTCACAACGAGTTGCCTGATATTGCACAATATGAGATATGAGGAAAACGATGCCATTTTATCAATTTGGTAATTCACTTACGAAACTGTTCACATTATGAGAAAGGCACCATCTGGTGCCTTTCTCATAATGTGGAGTTATACTTCATAACTGGGTTGTCACTATTGCAACACCAGGGTACCTACCAGCCACCGATGATAGGCCAAATAGCCTTGAAACGGCCTTCTGGGTGGTGGTATCCACCGAGAATAAGTAACAATAGTCTTCTCCATTGGTGGAGCTTTACGTATTCGAGGTGGTGCAATATCAGGCAACTCGTTGTGAAGGTATTCACGATATGTTAAAAATGATGTCATTTTACCAATTTGGTAATTCACTTACGAAAAAACATGATGCAATTGCACTAACATTTTCATTAAAAACTATTTTATTAAGATGTTTTTTAAAAACTAAGTTTTTTATGTAATTTTTGTCGTTTTACGGACAGGGCGACTGGTGATTTTATCCTCGTCCCTCTGAATTTTCTGCAGTGCAGTGCATTGCAGAATGTCCAGATTTTCAGATGCTGCAAGCGAGACACGTAAAAGAATGACAGAATATGTGATGTTGCGATTTATCAAAGCAGTCTATACAACTAGAATTCTATTGTAATATTAAGTTTGGTAACTACTGTTCTAAAATTGCCTTAATATTTCACATCTCTGGCAACAATTTGCAATCGCTGACAAAAAACAAAAAAAAAAAAAAAAAAGATGGCATGATTTCTTCTCCTCCGCAGCAGACATTGTTTGTTATCGGGAGTCTCATTGAATAACTGACTTCGTCAATTACTACCCTGGCCCTTGTGGGTAACGAAGCGGATAATGTCGCTGCTTTACTGATTGTATGGAAAATGTATGGAAAAGTGTTACTTAACCTAGACGTTAAGTAGCACTTTTCGTCAAGTTATAGTGCTTGTTTCAAAATGTGGCCAAGTTCATCGATCTAGGGTTGGAGATACACGGTCTCCCTTTTGGTTATTCGGCTTCCCCCATCCTGGAGAGCAAAAAATTACCAAAGAATACACGCATTTTACAGACGCAATATAACGAATCTCGTGGCCTTAACTGCCTTGGCGCTTATTCTAAAAGAAACAACTTGATATCCGTTTGAAAAAAATTCAGTGGTTCAATTTCTCTCGCTGACAGAAAGTTTTTCACTCAGTAATGTAGTCAGCTGGTATCAAGCAGAAGTGCAAGTCCTCTCTTCCCCTCAACTCCTCCCCCGGTCACATAAACAGCAGAATGGTACACGTACTATATCTGGGTATATTACGCAATTTACTGACATAATACTCCAGCGGTCTCGTCAGCAAAAGGATTTAACTGACTGCCAACAGCAGACAGACTCCCAAGAGATAGGACGTAAGAACGAAAAGTGAACAGATGTTATTATTTACTGTCTGCAGTTGGTATAAATTCTTTGTATATGCAAGACAGCATATCGGAAGTTGCGAAATAATGTATAGTAGAAGAGTAATGATGGATGGAGTTTAGTAATTGTCCTCAGAGGACTATTGCGTACAAAAATACATATACATTAACGGGAGAATTAGCTACTCTAATGTTCCAGTAAAGTATGATCATAACCTTAAAAATAAATAAATTCTACGCCACGAAGTGACTGGATTTGCTTTTGCAATAATGGGACAGATATCTAAACACCCACAATGATTTTATAAGTTTTAACGAAAAGTAATTTTAATAACTTGTTTAAGACTCATTAATAACACTTATACGCGGTTTAAACTTGCTATTCTTATTCTGAATAATTTCAAATGGCTAAAACGGCAGTATCATTCTTTGTCTTTCTTCCACAGGATGTTTTACTATACATTTTTTCCCAATGCAGAGAAAGTGCCGAAGTTAAAAAAAAAAAAAAAAAAAAAAAAAAAGAAAAAAGAAAAAAAAAAAAGTATATTTTTTCAAAAGTGCGAGTGCATAGAAAATAAATTTAATCCCATTAGCACATTTTATATTGCAAAATAAGTTTAAATATATAAATAAAAACAGTACAGTAATTTAAATTTTTGGTAGGCTACCTGTACTAACCTCCCCAATAAATAAATAAAACATCAAACGTTTGCTTGGAAACAAAGATCTCATTCTGCACTGTGATTCGTAGCAATGGCAAAGTGCCAAAGTCTTACCTTCTTTCCATCTCCTCTCGTCTTCTAACACAAGTTGTTTATGCGAGATACAGAATAACAGGCATTGCGTCTTGCGTTTTTAATGTTGGTATCGACAGTTCTATACACAGCATTTGGAAACGTGTTTGTGTAATCGCCATAATTATTTATCCATCGAACTATATGACAGAATTAAATCTTCATCGAGCAAACTTCATTTTTATTTTTTACTTTTAATAAAAACTGAAAATAAATTTTAAGTATTCGTATATTAGGTTAATCGAACACAGCTTCAACTAACTAACCAAAATTAAAGCGAGCACTAAATATTTCAAGAAACGGCTTACAACGGGCATTTTATATTTTGCTATCTTCTGCCTAAATTATTAATCTCGTACACACCGCTTAAAGGATAACTAATATTCTGGGAGAATAATAAAGAAAAAAAAAAAAAAAATGTACGCACAACTTATTACTAAATATTTAAATAATTATTTTATAAGGATGTTTATGCAGCTAAATATGAAATATTAACAGTATTTAAAAAATGGATAATACGAAACAATTGCAATTACATAAAATTTTGTAACAGGTGTTGATTTTTAATTTTATTTATTTTTGAACGTTTAATAATTATCACCATTTGCGTCTTCTTATGAATTAAAACTATAAAAATATTACCAGTTTTTATTTCAGTGCATAATTTTAAAAATTAATCTTAATTTCATTCTTTCCGGCTGCAATATTGTAATATTTACAAATTAATGGATTCCAGGCAAAGTGCCTTGAATTTAGTTCCTCACGGGAATTGTTATTTAACAATTTAAAACATAAAATCAGAGTTTTTGTTTGGTAGCTTGAGTCATTAGCTCAGGAGCTATAGGGTGGCCACTGAAAGACTGAAGGGTTTGAAAAAGTCATAACTTGTTCATTTTTAATCTTTTTTTATTTTCTCTTTTTACAGGTTATAGAGCATCCCTTGGAGATTAAAATGTGGCCACTGAAAGACTGACCATGACCACTCTTTCAGAATCTTCTGAAGCGACGTTCTGGCGATGCCTAGTTGAGCAGAGCGACGACGGGTGTAAGGTGTATTTAGTGTCGGACGGCACCTGGGGTTTCCCCCATTTCCGCGTAGTTTTCATTGTGGGTGTACCAGTTCACTGGAAATGCCAGAGATTCAAAATTGTATGGATATTGTACATGTGTAGTGCCATGTAGCGTTGTTCATCTGGTCGTTTAGCCGCTGGACCCCTACTGAGGCCCAACTTTGCCCCACCTTCGCCCCGTGGAGGCAGACCAGGAGCCCAATAGACTTAAGTTATTCTGGCAGGTCCTGTCACCTAATTTCCTGAGATTTCAGTGGCTAGGACCTAATAAAAAAAATAAATAAATAAAATAATAATAAAAATAAAATATTAATAAAACATAAATAAATAAAACAATAAAAAAATTATATTGTATTTATATTGCATGCATATATGTGTGCATACAAGCACATATATGCACACACGTACATATACAGGGTGTTTCAGTTAAACGTTTCAGAACATCTAAGAGGGGTAGGGTACATCCTGACAACTCGAAATCATATAGCAATGTGGGGTCGGAAATGCTTTCCTGAAGCGATGTTGTACACAGAAGCACCATAAAGAAAAGAGACCGTAAGTGAGAAATCGTTTTAATAATACATGAAAAGAAGCAAAAGGTACATGGATTAAAGTAAGTGTTCGAAGTTTCTTCCACGGGCTACAATGCACGCCTCACATCTCCGACGCATGGACATCCGAACATTCTGGAATACTCCAGGCGAATTTCGAATTTCTTCGCAGCTACTGCGATTCTTGCAACCAGCTCCTCAGCATTGTCAACAGGGGTGTCATAAACTAGCGATTTCATATGACCCCAGAAATAAAAATCAAGACATGATAGGTCGGGTGACCGAGCAGGCCAACGCACGGGACCACCACGTCCGATCCACTGTTGACCAAATGTGACATCCAGGTAGTTACGAACATCTCCGCTATAATGGGCAGGGGCTCCATCGTGTTGGAACCACATTGTCTGTTGCGTCGATGCAGAAATCTGTTCATCTCTCAAAAGTTGTGGCAATACTTGCTGCAGAAAGATTAAGTAGATAGGTCCGGTTAGACGACACGGTAACAGGTAAGGTCCGATGAGGTGATCTCCCATAATACCGGCCCATACATTGACCGAAAGTCGAATCTGTGCTGCACGACGTCGTATTGCATGCGGGTTCTCGACCGCCCAGATATGGTCGTTATGCGTGTTGAAAATTCCTTCCCTTGTGAAGGATGCCTCATCGGAAAACAACACTTCAGCAGGAAAAAGGGGATTTGTAGCACATTTTCCAAGGTACCACTGTGCGAAAGCAATACGAGGTGCATAACCCTCCGGTTGCTGTGTCTGGACACGCTGCCTGGAGTATTCCAGAATGTTCGGATGTCCATGCGTCGGAGATGTGAGGCGTGCATTGTAGCCCGTGGAAGAAACTTCGAACACTTACTTTAATCCATGTACCTTTTGCTTCTTTTCATGTATTATTAAAACGATTTCTCACTTACGGTCTCTTTTCTTTATGGTGCTTCTGTGTACAACACCGCTTCAGGAAAGCATTTCCGACCCCACATTGCTATATGATTTCGAGTTGTCAGGATGTACCCTACCCCTCTTAGAAGTTCTGAAACGTTTAACTGAAACACCCTGTATACACACAACGTGCATACACATACCAGCGTCAATCGAGGGGTTGATATCGCTTGAGTTGATAGGCCGGGACGTGGGCGAAGATATATTGGTTGTGCTTAAATTTAGGTGTGTGGGGCTTCGCTAGCGTGAAGATAGAGAGAGGGGGGAGCTGAATACTGGGGGCAGAAAGACAGAAGTATGGGGCCAATAGGGAAGACAGCCCCAAGTTTCAGTGTGGCATGCCCATGCCCCACCAGAGTAGAAATGAGGGTGGGGGACGAGAGAATCGTCTCTCCGGGGGAGTAGGGTTTAAAGGTGAAGGGGGCTAGGGTACCCTCTTCAGGCTGCCGTAAGGCTTTGGGAGCTGGCTGCAGTTTGTTGTCCTGTCACGCTGCATGAGGGTTGTCATCGCTTCAGATGTGGTTGTTATGGTAGTTTAAAACCCCATCACGTGTAAAACCAGCCTCATCAGTGAACAAGATAAATGCCGAGAAATTCAGGACCACACCACACTTTTGTTGAATGCGTTGGCACAATGTTCTTCTTGGCAAAAGTCTGCCTCAGTAAGTCCTTGCACCCGTTGAAGGTGATAGGGGTTAAGAAGGTTTTCATGGAGAATATTCCAAATAGTTGCATGACTAACTCCTTCCTTTACTGCAATCAATTCTTCTTGTACTATTTGATGGATTTTCGTCCACATTACGAAGAACTCGTTCCTCAAGGTCAGCATTTCGTGAACTTTCTAAATAAAAAGTTCATGTGCTCTTAATGCTCTTAATGCATTCCCATCTGTAAGACCATAAGTGTAGTGCATCTCTGCCATTTCACTCAACCAATACATTTTCTTTGCGAGTTCCTTAATCCGAAGTAATCTGCAGTATCTTCCACAACCAACTAACGTGTGTAAACAACAAAGCAAAAGCCAATCAGCAAAACAAAACACTGCTACACGTTGCAGATATCTTTTCCGCTGAGCGGTGGAGTCAACTAGTATCCTGTTTACATGACTTGATAGCGGTATCGAGGCGTGAGGGGAAGAAATTAAGCGTTTCTAGACCCATGTTTGTATGAACTTGTTTTAATGTTTGGTCGATAGGAATACGCTCCTAGAATATTTGACACCAATTTAAACACACCCTGTATATACATTTTTTCCTATGATACCATCTATAACAGCGCCTAACAATGGAATGTAACGGAAGTTTAGCAATGACGTCACACTACCCACGCGACTGGTGAGAAACGTGATGTGAAATAAGGAAATTAAAACGATAGCATACGGGGCCACGGAATCTTGTGGCAAAGTTGCCGGCTTGCTGAATAACTGATCGAGGTTCGATTCCAGCTGCTACCCTTATGGGAATTTTCCCAGGGGCATTGAGTTTGGCGGTCTCAAACCGTGGTCGTGAGGTTTTTCACCGGGTTTGACTCCGGTTTCCCCTCAAAACAGACAAACCGCCCTTCGCGACGAGGGGTACACGAAAATTTGATAGGGCTAGGGACGCGAGTAGACTAAACTCCGCAGCGTTTTCGCTGCGGACTTTACTCTTGAGGGAAGGGGGGGTAGTGGAGCAGCCGCGCCACCATCATGCGTTAATTTTGTTTCTGCGCATATCAGTAAGCATAATATCCAGTGCTTCAGCTACAGTATATACAGATAGCCCATGTGATATATATCCCCCCCAAAAAAATAATAAATAAATAAAAATAATTGCTGGCATTCTATTTGTGTGATTTTAATGAAACATAAGAAGGGTCGACAAATCTTCCTTACAGAGCGAAATATAAAATTTCCTTAAAATCCATCCACGAGGAAGAGTTATTACATGCAGACGGACGAACAAAGAAATAGTAATTGCAGAATTTCCATTAGTCCGATTTTAATGTTATTTGGGATGCTCAACAAATCTTTCTAAAAGGTCCAAATATAAATTTCATGAAATTCCGTCCTAAGTGTTGAGTTGTTACATGCCGGGGTTGTTACACCAGTTGTTACATGGTGAAGGCAATGGGCGCATTACGCATATACTATCGTTCTTAAAAACGGAACCATATTTTGCAAATCGGGCAGTTATTTGTATTGTTAAGGTAGGTATGATTACTTTTATTTATTGATATGAAAATATCTATAGCGGCACCTAACAATGGAATCTAACCGAAATGCGAACGTTGTGGTCAAATATTTGTATTGTTGCAATTATACTTCCAGCAGTAGTAACTGCAGGAAGTAAAAAACCATAAAAATCATACTACCAGCAGTAGTAAATGCAGTTACTACTACTACTACTTCATTTGTAGGTCAGTATGACGTCACAATCATACTTCATATTGTGACAATCATATTTCATACGTCACAATCATACTATCCTACAAATGGATTTCGCTAACCTCTTCCAAGCCAAGGATGTTTTCACATAAAACATCTTTCGCCCGTACATACAGAGCACACACATTCAGATGCAAAATATAAATATAATTTATACAAAGGGTACTAGGAAAGTTTTGCAATACAACTTTGTTTATTTAATTTTTTCAAAGTAATTTCCTCTACATTCAATACACCTCTCCATCCTCCGAAACCAATCTTTAAACCAGTTCTGCCAAGTTTCACTAGGGAGTAAAGCACACTCGTTGTCCCAAGCCCGTAGAAGGTCCTCATCACTGGAAAACCGCCTCCCTTTTAGCTTCATTTTCACATGCGGGAACAGTGCAAAGTCGCAGGGAGCAAGGTCTGGATTGTAGGGAGGGTGCTCCAGAAGTTTCAGTCCTGTCGTGGTCAAATATTCGGTGCAGGCTTTGGCGCGGTGAGCTAGAGCATTATCGTGATGGAGGTACCAGGTGTCCATTCTTGACTTTGGCCGCAGGTTCTTCATAGATCCAATGACTTTAGGCAGGCATTGTTCAGTATACCACTTAGCTGTGACTGTCTTCTGCGTGTCCAAAACGACACGTTCCACAATTCCACTCGATTTGAAAAATACAGCTATCATTTTCTTCTTTACAGATCGGGATTTTCTGACAATTACGGGTGTGTCGTCATCATCAAAGACCCAAACTTTGTTTTGAGCCTTGGTCGGCAGATCGTAATAGTACAGCCAAGTCTCGTCACCTGTCACGATGTTGTTCACATACCGAGATTGTCCCTTATCAAACTTTTTTAACATCTCCCGGCACCAAGTCACACGTCGTGTCATCTGCTCTTCAGTCAGTTGATGCGGCACCCAGAGACAACAAAGTTTCTTCACGTGCAAATGATCTTGCAGAATCGAACGAATTGCTGGTGCATTTAGGCCCAAAGTATCCTCTATCTGTTGGTAGGTCACTCGCCTGTTTTCGTCAAGCATTTTCCTCACAGCAGTAACGTTTTCCTCCGTAACTGACGTTCGTGGCCTTCCCGGCCTCTCAGAATCCTCCAGAGTGAAATTTCCCCTTTGGAATTCTCTATACCACCTGAATATCGTTGTACGATGTGGACAATCATCATCTAGTGCAAGAGTCATTTCTTCTAAGCACTGGTCTATGGTTAAACCACGCACGAAATTATACCGCAAAACTGTCCTTATCTCATTTCGTGACCACGATGCCATCGCAAGCACTTTACACTCTCACTACTAATGAATAACTGAGCCCATCGACTTGGCGCGGCGGCTACTATGCACGTATGAACATGTCTCAACATGCAGCAACAAGCAGCTTCCTGTGATTCATTGTTGCGTCATATTGCAAAACTTTCCTAGTACCCTTTGTATATTTTGCATCTGAAAATTTGTTTTATAAACAAAAAATTTTAAAAAAAAGTGTATATTGTTTTTAGTGGGGGAAGGGTTGTAAAATCGATCTCCCGCATTGGAATACTAAGGATGTGGTCAGTGTAAACTAAAGCCATATTACACCGTATATATTGTCCATAAATTGCGAGTGGCGTTCAATTTTCTTTTTGCTAGAAGAAAAACCAGTTTCCAGAGGAAAACCACACGCCTGAGACTGATTAACTCAGCTATGCTGTTAAAAAAAAAAAAAAAAAAAAAAATTCGAGGTCGAACTTTCCCACCCGGTGTGGAAAGGACGTTGATTATACCAACTTTGCTACCTTTCCCCAATGAGTGAAAGTAAGTTTTCACGTGTGTTCAATAAGTTGTACGATTTCTATGGTGGCAGAAGTTCTGTTGAAGAGGAAATATCACTGAGCGCATGCCTTTAATAGTAAACAGGGTGGCACTAAGGACAGATCCTTATGAAACTCCCTTCTTGGACAGAAACTCTCGAAATCTAGCAATACGCGTTCAAATCTGGAAAGTTTTGAACATATAAGAGAAGTCCAACATTATGGAGATTCTTGAAAATTCCATATCGCCACTGGATGTCATATGCTTTCTCTATATTGAAGTAGACCATGACTTTTTTTTTTTTTTTTTTTTTTTTGAGAAGTGTTATATAAAGAGTTCTCTAATTGTGTAAACAGATCTAAGGACAATTTCCTTTCAGAAATTAAACTGAGCCGAACAGAGGAGGTTGCTGCTTTGTAATAACAATGTTATTTGTGTATTGATAACTTTTTCCATTACTATGTCTATAGCAAAACTGTCATTTGGCCACCCGAGAATAATCTCATCTAACTAAGTTATAATGTCCATAAACTGTTTGTGTTTTCTCATCGGCTTTCCTGGACAAAAAAAAAAAAGTTTCCAAGGGATACTCCAAGGTCCTCGCCTGAGACGGACTAACTCAACCACATAGTGAAAAAAGCCCATAAAAGTTCCTTGCGTCATTGACGGGATTCGAACCGGGACCTTTTCCACTCGGTGTGGGGAGTGTGTTCATTATAATTACTGTGCTACCCGCGAATACATTACTTGGCTTATGGAGCTAGTTATGCAATGGAATGATAATCATTTGGGTTTGAGGAGTCATTTCACGAGTTCGGAAGAGCCACAGGACCACTGCATTACACCAGTAGTCTGGAAATTGTTATATAAATCAAGCAAGGCTATTTCGGATTGACTGTCTAATTGTAATATTGGATGATATCACAATAAGAGAATTAATAAACAATTTGCGATTTGTTTAGACAGATTTGGCTCTGTAATTACACTGTTAAAAACAATGTAACTACAAAGCAATGTAATTGCATGGTTCTTTATTTGATGTGGAGGAATTCAATTTAGATTATCTTTTTCTGTATAATTTTGGACTGCGAAATATTCGCAAAAGCTATTTACAGATATTTCAGCGAAAGTTTCGCCGAATGTGTTGGCAAATGTTGTAGGATCTAAGATGGAATGTCCTTTCCAGGTTAAAATTGATGGAGGAGTAATTTGACACGTGTCACTTATCCTGAGGATTTTGTTCCAAATGTTTGCTGTTGCACTGGTTACTGTGGATGTGAATTGACCCAGAATGTCCTTTTACTGCCTCGCTTTCATTCGTGCTCTACTGAAAGGTACAAGGTTGCCGGTAGTTGGGCATTTCCGAAATGTATTCTAAGATTTATTCTGCTTATTGGCACTCTTCCGTTACACCAAGATTTGGAGAAGATCGAGGAACAGTCTTCGATATTGACTGCTCAGTGCTTTAAGTAGAATCTCAGATATATACTACTGATAGCTGTAGTGATTCTTGCACAATGATGCTTCTGTTTAATCTTGCTAGTTGTCTGAAAGTTTCGTAGTCAGCCATTATCACAGAATTGATAATGGGGCAGTGGTCAATAATAAGGGGATTTACATGTACGGACCAACAAATTATTGAGAACTACTGAAATTATTGAGTTTGTTTGTTTTTTGTTTCAGTAATTGTATATCAGTATTTGTGTTTTCCCAGAGCTAATGGTGCACGTATTTTTAGGCCAGACTCGTGTTAAATAAATCGCATTCTTTTATATAAGACTCTCAGACAGATAAAAACTAACTAGCATTAAACTTAACTAAATTTTAACATGTAAATATCACAGATAACGTACGCATGGCTGTTTTATTTATTTATTTATTTATTTTATTGCTACGAGAATAATGGAGTTTGTAGAGTAGAGGAATCATAAAATTATATATTATCTGACACAGTCCAAATCGGCATAACGAAATCTATTTCCTTTGGCAAACATCACCACATTTCCTTATTTTAAAATCGGAAAATTCCAATCTGTTTTAAGCCAATGCTGCTGTTTTGAATTTTTCCAATTTCTCCAAAATCTGTTTTGGAGAAGTTCGAAATATATTCCACAGATTCTTGTTTAAAAATCGAAAACTTTATACTCGTTAATGGGCTTCATCAGATAGCACAACTGCCAGCAGGGGTCTCATACCTTTATTTACAACGTAATGGAGAATCAAAGAAAAAATTAGGCTGGATGTCAATGTCTCTTCTCACATCTTGTTTTCCTCCGAGAATATCTCATTCTTAGAATCACTGTAAGGTGAGAGCGCAATTGCCTAAGTAAAGAAGTAGTTCAGGGCCGCGACTTCACCAAACCACGTCGTTTAAAAAGGACGATTACGGTGAACTCTGTCTTTAGTCTAACAACACACTTGGGCATAGGGGACTATTGCCAGGACGTTGGTTTCTTATTCAGCCTGTCAGTTACATTAACAACTGCCCTCGGCTACTGGGTTAGAATAGAACAGTTTACTCTTGGGATAAAAATCCAAAAACACTATAGAGGTTAAGATCCCTCCGTGGACTCCAGGACTATGAGTGCTGTTAACGATTAAGTTAAGAAACTCGATCCTACTCGTAAGGGACCTGACGCTATCGCCACTGAAGAAATAAACTGCTCGACTATAAACTTTGATCCTAAACGTGTTGCCACTCTGCCGTATAATATAAACTGTTCAACTGTTACAGTAAAATTATGATAATTACATTTTAACTTATTCTGCTAGCTGCTGATTTATCCTTTGGAAAAAAAATAATAAATAAAACTGATCAGTTACCACTCAAGCCTATTGTCTTCACCATGTCTGTCTGTCTGTCCCCATGTAACCTCTGCTCTCAGTGGATGGATTTTCATGAAATTTCATATTTGGACCTTTTAGAAAGATTTGTAGAGTCGCACCAAATTTTTCGGCCCAAAAATCCGACAATTATTATTTTATTTATTTTTGGGATATAGCAAAAATTATTAAGTGACGTTTAATATTTTCTAAAACCAAGAAAAGCTACATTTAAAAATTGCTATATTGAATATCAGAGAATGTGACTCGATTTTTTTTAAAAAAATGCGAAGTATCCATGCCATTTCTATGTCAGTCTTCCACTTCAGTTTAAGACTTTATGCTTTCCAAGGCTCACGATGAAATTTATATATTAAAAAAGAAGAAGTTATTTTTGGCATTAAGTGCATGACATCCAGGAAGCTGCACAGTAATATAATTTACATTGGTCGACATAAGACATACGGTTTATTATTATTATTTTTTTTTTTATTACAACCTTTATGCTAAGTTCACCGTCAAAGAAAATTGGATAGTAGAATGAAGATAGCATTAGATACGGCTGGAAGAAAAGAAGGTATCATTTTAAATCAGCTTCTTTTGACATATTTAAATTGACGCAATAAGTAAAACTAATTTTGAGAAACAACTAACAGAATAGCGAAAATTTAATCTCAAGGGTGTAGACAACACACGGGCATTTTTCTACTCAATACAGTAAGCGAGGTGACGAAATGCAAAAACACACAAAGTAAGCTTCGTATTTTTCGATATTCGAATACGATAAGGAAATGAAGTACAGTCGGAAATGTATTTAAAATTCAAAAAGAAAAGTGCGCCGAAAGCTGCATTATAAACGAGTGTGCGGCTGAAATTCATCTATATTACTTCATCCGAGTTCTGCCATTTAAATCTTTGTAGCTATATTTTATTTCTAGTCTGGAAATGCGAAAAAAAAAAAAAAAAAACAAAACGAAAGAATATTTGCTGAAATGGCTTTCTATGTTGAGATATTCGCCAGTACAGAAAAACAAGCCTGACTGGTCTCATTTAAATAGCTCGAGATTAATTCTTTCGTAAAGTGAATTTGATAGCTCTGTTTGAAATTCTACGCGTGTCTTTCGAAATAAAATAAAGCGTCTGGCAAGTGATTTCTAGGGATTACTGAACATTAGTTTTCTAAATGGAGCTGCCAGTTCTAGACTGCACAAAACTAAGCTACCGTGCAACACACAGCACTTGATTGCTGTACCTTCGAACCTTAATACACCTGAGAATATGCTTCATCTCCATCGTATTTTCTCACGTGGATAGCAAGAGCCAGCTGGAGTTCATGTTCCCTTAATAAACTATTCTCGAAATGTAGTGCATTCCTTAACTAAGAAATTTATCTTATTCTGCCTCTGATGCGTTTAATATAATACAGCATGCGTAAATTACAGAAAGCTATTTTTCGTTTCATTGAAATATATGAAATTCTCACCATTTTCGCTTGGGTAATGCAACAAACGAGGTATTCTGAAACAGTAGATCGAAAGCTGCGCCCCCTAGAAAAAAGTAACGTTGAGTAAAATAAATAAAAATCACGAATGAAGAATGCTCAAATCTACGTTACAATTTTTCTCCTAGAATAAAATGGAATGTAAAGCAAATTCGGCACGATGTTAGCAGATTTATTTGAAATTGGGCTAAAATTTAAATTCGGTTCATTAATCTTATGAAAAAAGTTGAATTCACCGAAGAGAAGAAAAATCGTATGCTATGAATTTAAGGTTAGCATCATATTCGTTTCTTATTTATAATTAATCTTCTGAAACAGAATCAATCTTATATGTTTAAATTATTTTCTTTATCATCGATGAAATAATTCATTGCTTGACAGAATTTAAAAATTGTAACTTACTTTCTGTTGATCTATCCAAACCAACAAAAATGTTCGAAGAAAATGTTCGCCATTTTGAATCCACAAATAATTGAGAGTTAAAGCAATTATCACTGCACTGCTGACTTTTCTTTACAAGAAAAGATTACTCGTAATATAAAAAAGTTTTTCATGGTTCTCGGTGATTGCAATTTCTATTTTATCCCGGTTCAGAAAATGATGTCAAAGTTTTTCGTAGAAAGATAAGAGTTAAATCTCAAGGACCCATTACTACAAGACAGATAACTTATTACAATATGAACTTAATTCATTATCTCTATGTTCAATGGCTTAATAGATATGCATGTGTACGACTTTTTTTTGAACCCAATTTAAATGGTTACAAAAAGTGAACAGCCCAACTGAGTGCTGTTCTCTACCATACAATACGGTTATTCCAATAACAGTGATGTATAGTGGCCATATCACATTGATTAATTGTTCAACATGATGATCGCCAAGTTACCTATGCTTAAAATGCAGAATGCACCTCAGTTGCCGTACCATTTCCTGTCATACTCGTATGTTCGCAGCAGATGACACGATAATATCAGAATTCTCTGATTTTATCGTGAACATCAGAGTATTCTAAGGAACTGAAAACAGTCTATGTTTTGTGATCAGATACTGTTAGTTGCAGTATCATGAAAATGATGTGTGTGATTACCAGTGTACCATATTTGGTAGCGCTTTGTGAACAGATGGCTGAAATACCTCTGACAATAACGCTATTCAAACTAAGCCTTTTATATGCACCGTTAGCACTAATTTAACATGAGATGAATGGGAGAAGAAGGTATAAGGTTAATTTTATACTTCGTTTATTTGGTATTTTATAATATTTTAGTATCATATCGTGATTAAAGATTCAACGTATAAAACCAAACAGGCTAATTAAGTACATTAAGGGTAAAATGTAATAGCGAGATTCTAATGAGAAGTAATTACACAAAAGCAATTATTATATAAAATAATATATAAAAACGACTTGAGTGAGAATTCACCAAAGGTGTTTTTCCCTGCGAAAAAAAATCCCCTGGTTAATTCAAGGAAGTCAAGCTGGTTTAACAATTCATATTGCATGTTAATCTCAGTTTTGACTTTTGAGCTTCTGTTTTATTCTTCTCCAAATTTCGAGGCTCCTCTCTAAAGCATAGCAATGTGATCGCACTAAGTTCACCAGTCATTTGTAATTTAAAACAGTCAAAAAATAAAATGGCAACAACTAAGGTGCTCCTGAAATTCAGTATCAATAGTTCAGCTGAACAGCCGAAATTAAGGCATTATTAGTAAAGCTGAACGACACAAGGAAGCAGATCTTTGCATCAGCCAAAAATAAAACAGAATATTCATACTATTCCCTCAAAACAATCATCCAATTCTGCTTTCAATATAGCCATACTCGCTGCCTCTGCTGCATAGGGGGGGGGAAGTTATTCCAATTGAACAACCCACTACCCACAGATGAATTCATGAAATACGGTCTTCAGTTATTCCCTGAGATTTTATATTTGTACCCTTCTGATGCTTGCGTCATCGACTATTCAGGCACCTTATGATAAAGACTCAGAATTCCTGGGGTCTTTGATGGGATTACTGGAAAAATTCTAAGATGGATTGCTGGGTGGCTGCAGAGCAGAATATTGTGATTAATGGATATTCTTCAGATTTCTGATTTTTTGTTAACTGATTTTTTATAAACGACATCGACGATGGGATAGAAGGCTTGTTGAAATTTGCAGACGGCGTAAAGGTTGGACGAGTAATGATCAGTACCAAGCAGCACTCCTTCGAAATGACTTGAAGGGGCTGCAAGAATGATCGTAAATTGGAAGCTAAGTTTTAATCCAGAAAAATTCAAGGTCTTAACATTTGGGGAACAGGAACCCCAAAATAAATTATACACTGGGAGTTAAAATACGGACAGATATCAAGTTTCTTGAGCAGTGTAAAGGTAGCCAGGAAAGCCCATGATGTCCTATCGATGATTTATCGAACATTATTCTGTAAAGATATGAAGGTCATAGTCCCACTGTATAAAGCAATTGTACGACCACATTTGGAATACTGCGTTCATGTAAGGAGACTTCATCTGAAAAGAGACATTGAGCTGCTTGAAAGGGTCCAAAGACAGGCAACTCGCACGGTTAGATCTGAAAAAGGGGCGACTATATACTAAGAAAGACTCCGATTATGTGAGCTACAGGAGTTTGACAATCAGGCACCTAAGAGGTGACCTGATTGACGTTTATAAGGCTCAGAGAAATTAGTAAAATGAACAAAGCCAAGTCTTTTTTAGTACACATTTATGAACTGGTGGAGACATTAGCATTTCCTCAGTCAGAGGGGATCTTCCTGCATCATTAACATTCCTAACAGTTTGATACACTCATATGTAGGCTTTTTAATTATAACTGAATATATACCATCCTCTTCGGGAACCATGACCTCCATTAACTTCAGCAGTTTTTCTAAATGCTTTATTGTACTGGGAATCAACAACTAATGAAACACCAGTTTCTACAAATTGGATTTTATACATCGCCTCGTTTAATCTGCATGCATTTTGTACGTGATGGGTTTTAAAGCAATTGAAATTGCTTTACATTTATTGGTAGGCATGCTGCCAAATAAATGTTATATCGTTTGCGACATAGTTGTAATAGAGTTTTAGGAGCATTAGCGACTAAGGCCATATTGCTGCGTGTATACTGTCTTAGATAGTATGAATCAGAGCTGAAATACTCAATATGTTCTACGTTGATAATAATATTAGTAAATTAATAAGAGGAGTTTACCTCAATATAGTACGTGGAACACTTCCGTATGATACCCTCCAGAAATTAAAACGGAAAAAACGAAAAAATCGACAACTTACCGGTACATTAAAGTAAAATATAAATAATTAAAGTAAAATATAAATAATTAAAGTAAAATATAAATAATTAAATAATCAATTTAACACAATTCAAAATCAATTCAAAACAATTAAAATTCAAATTAACGCAATTAAAAGAATCTAACGAAAATATTCAAAACGATTTTCCTTCCTGAAGCTGACAATGCTTTTCGACCGACTGTCGTGATCACAGGAATGAAAATTACCGAATCCGGCTAAACCTGCAACTTAAATAGTGATTATGTGTCATCGCGCATGCGCGTAAAGGTCCACGCATCGGAGATCAAATATGGCCGCCGAACATTAACAGAATTCTCGTGTAATTTAATTTCAACGGTTTCTGCAATTAATAGTCGCGTATAATTTCGTTGAACGTTAAGTATTTTGGCCTCGTTAAATAAAAAAGTATGTTTTTCGTTAATGGCATGAAAGGCTAATTCTGACGCTGCTGAACGAGAAGCACGAACTGAGGCTTCGTGTTGATTTACACGGATATTAAGAGAAAACCGCGTCGAACCCTGATAAGACGAGTCGCAATCACCGCAAGAAATGTTGTATACTAGATCATTAATTTGTGTTGCGAACGCCGAAAGAACCGAGCGATTGTTCAGTATAGTGTGTAACTTCCGTATAGGCCTAGCTATAATTTTAAATTCGGTATCTTTAAAGAATCTGTTAAGCTGTTTGTGCCACTGTTCAACATATGGGACAGAAATAAAGTATTTTTTGATATTACCATTGTTGATTGGTGCAGTATTTTGTATCTTATCCTTAGCTTGTACCCTAATTCGATTTATTGTGTTAATGGGATAACCCCTGTTCAAGAATCTGCTAGTTAATATTTGTATTTCTGAGTCTAAAGCAGAATCCGTCGTTGAATATTTATAGGCATTTAGAAATTGATTAAAGATAATCGATCTTTTGTAGGTGAACGGGTGGTAGCTATTATAATGTAGAAGCATACCGGTGTTTGTGGGTTTTCGATAGATGCTAAATTGTATTTTGTTCGAGTCCCGGGTAAGCGTGAAATTTAGAAAGTTTAATGACTTAGTATCCGTATCTTCCCTTTCCAATGTAAATTTGAGTCTAGAATGAATATTATTGAACGAATGTAAAATGTCTTGGATAGTACTACTATCGGTAATAACTAGAACATCGTCTAAATACCTCCCATAGTATGTGATACGGGGACGAAAAGGTGTCAAATGTATCTGCTCAATCGTTGAGAGATAGATCTCTGACATTAAGCCACTCAGGCTCAAACCCATTGGTAATCCAAAAATTTGTTTGTACACCTTGTCTCGAAAGGTGATGTAGTTAGCCTCAACTAATAGTTTAATTAAGTGAAAAATCTCCTTTATAGGCAGCTTCGTATAATTAATCGGTGTCGAGTTTTTATTTAACATATCCCAAATAATATCTAATGTGTATTCAACGTTTACATTCGTATATAATGAGGTAACATCTAATGAGAATAAATTGTCATTGTCGCCGAGTCTACAGTCTTTGAGATTATTAAATAATGTATCGTAATTCTTAATTCCAAATTGTATAACCTGTCTAAAAGGTTTTATAATGTTATATACATGTGTGGCTAAGGCTAAAAATGCCGAGTTCCTGTAGGAAACAATAGGTCGAATCGGAAATCCAGGCTTGTGTAATTTTACCTGACCAAAAAGTGCAGGAATATTGTATGTTCTGGACTTCAATTCCTTCAACTGAACCATAGTAATGTAGTCGTTTTTTCGATATGTGGTTAACGTTTTATTGTATTGATTTACCAAATTGGTAAACAGAGTCGGGTCCACTTCACAATAAGTGGAGGTATCAGATACAACTGAATCTAACTTATTAATATAATCATGTTTATCTAGTATTACCACTGTATCTCCTTTATCTGCCCTCTGTATAATAATGTCCTTATTTTCTCGAAGTTCTCGTAAAGCTGAACTGTCATGTGTATTCAATTTAGGAAGTCGCGTTTCTTTTATGTTATTCACTACTTGGTTAACTGTTGAATAAATACATCTTTTTGTGGAACACTACGAAGTCCAAATTCAATATCAATTACGCATTGTTTTTTTGGCAGCTTTCGAGGTGGTAAATTATAATTTAATCCTTTGATAAAATCGTTTAAAAAAATCGTTTTGAATATTTTCGTTAGATTCTTTTAATTGCGTTAATTTGAATTTTAATTGATTTTGAATTGTGTTAAATTGATTATTTAATTATTTATATTTTACTTTAATTATTTATATTTTACTTTAATGTACCGGTAAGTTGTCGATTTTTTCGTTTTTTCCGTTTTAATTTCTGGAGGGTATCATACGGAAGTGTTCCACGTACTATATTGAGGTAAACTCCTCTTATTAATTTACTAATAGTGTATACTGTCTGTAAATTGCATGTGTCCTGAGGTCGATTTTCTGTTTGCTGGATAAAAAACCATGCCACCCTCGCCTGAGACCGACTAACCAGGCCACGTGAAGATCTAGGTGAAAAAGGCCCATAAAAATTCCTCCCGTTGACGACGGGATTTAAACTTAGGACTTATCCACCCGGTGTGGGGAGGACAGCGATCCTACTAACTGTGACACGCAAGAGGGCCCGCGACATAGAAGACACGTGGAACCAGCATTGTCAGTAAAACAGTATATTCTAGTGATCAAGGAATGCAGCAGCAACTCAGGGGTGGAAAAGCCACAACGTATCTAGACCATACCACAGATCCGATAAATAACAGACAGGCAAAGAAGAAAAGACTGGAAACATATCTGGCAGCAACGTTGGACCGACTCGATCAAAGGCGATATAACTCGAAAGTTTCTACCTAATCTCCAACAGGTCTACCCACAATATACGAAATGGTTCAACCCCGGACTCTACACTACCTACCTCCTCACAGGACACGGAGCGATCTGCAACAAACTGAACCTCCTTGGCATCACAGATAATCCCATGTACGCGTGTGGCTCCCTGGAGACATGAGACCATATAATGCATGAATGTGAGCACTATGAAGATCTACGTGGACACCTGATCACACAGATACAATTCAACCCCAAAAACCAGGAGCATTATCTACTGGAGAATGAAGCAAATTACAAGCTATTCTCTAAATTTTCCCAGAGCCTCTATGCCAGATGGCAAACCCTGGGCAACCAGAACCAACATAGCTCACTGCTTGCACGACCACACCAAGCCGTACTGACCTGCAGAATAATCAGCACAACAAAAACAGGAGTCTCGAATCCCTATCTCCCCACTGTGACTGAATCCAAACATCCTGACTTTCACTCCCAGACAGGCCATAGGGCCCTTCGAAGAGAAACCACGACTACCAAAGACAAATCCAACCTATAGCGTGCAAATGACTCTACACAACCCAGGATGGGACCAAAGCACGAAATGAACATGTAAAGATCGCCACTATGACGTGAACACATCTCACAAACAGTGATCGTAAATATCTGACTCTTAACCCACAGCTGGGGCGTTGCCCAATCTATAAAGATTAACGACCAAGCAGCTGTTGCACTGCACAGACACCAAATGGACATAGACATAATTGGACTTTCAACCCTGATGAAAATCCTTCCCAACTGACGGGACTCAGTCCCATGAGCGACTCCCACCAAGAGATGAAGAAGAACCTGCACAGTCGTTGTAGGGACCTGACAAGAAAGCCTGAACGAATTCCATTAGCCCTGGATGGTAGGCCACAAATAATATACGACCACTTTGCAGCCACAGGCGTTCACATCCTATTGGCGATCTGGGCCAGCTCCCCTTGTCTGGCCCACTATTCCTCTCCTTCCCCGGTGGGGGAGGGAGACGTCTTGGCGTCTCCTGCAACCCCCGCCACCCTTTTCTTCTTTCTGGTGGGGCATGGGCATGCCCCACTGCAAGCTGGAGCTACCTACCCTATCGGCTTATCTTTGACTATATCCCCCAATCTTCAGTCTTCCCCCCCACTAACTATACGCAAGCGAAAGTCCTACACAATCCAAATTTAACCATCAAAATAAATTTCACCCAACACTCTCGGCTTCTCATTCTAGCGCCTTCACCACGCGAACTAACCTATACCAATTGATGTGTATGTAAATGCATTTCTGTATGCATGTACATGTGCACTCTCTCACTTTTTTTTTTTTTTTTTTTTAGGTCCTAGCCACTGAAAGCTCAGGAAATTTGGTGGCAGAATCTGCCAGAGTAAATAATTATAATACTGGTGTACCTGGTCTGCCTCCACGGGAGGAAGTGGGGCAACGTTGGACCTCAGTAGGGGTCCAGCGGCTAAATGACCAGATGAACAACGGTACACGACACTACACATATACAATATCCATACACTTTTAAATCTCTGGCATTTCCAGCAAACTGGCACACCCAAACTACGCAGAGGTGGGGGAAACCCCTGGTGCCGTATGACCCTAAATACACTTTAATCAAAGAACCAGAAAATACGTTACACGTAAAACATGTAATTGAGAAAGTTGTTCTTGCAATAAAAAAAAAAAAAAAAAAAAAAAAAAAAAAATGGACAAAATAACCTGTTTCTGTTTTATTTGAGCATCATAAAGTACGACAGAGGAACTCTTCATCTCTGAACCTTTGAAGCATTCCAATAGCAGATAACCTCAGCTTATAATGGATAATTTATTTCAAGATTAAAAAAAAAAAAAAGTGGTTGCCTTTTAATTCATATTATTTGAACGACATTTCGGTTAAACATAAATGGCACTTTAATACAGCATTCAAATTAACCAGCGAGTTCTTTTTCATAAAGAGATATTCTTTGTTAAAAACTACCCAATGAAGACTTTAAAAAAGGTTAAGCGATGTGTACTAATGCAATAATAAAAAGGTACTTGGAAGTCAGTGAATCGAACAGACTTTCATTATCCTTAGAAATGTTTTCATATTCTGCGAGGATTGCAGGTTCGGTATGCCACATAAAGACAAATGTGGGTGCATGCGAAAAAGAAGCGGAAGCCATTTTTGTTTTCATCTTTTTTTTTCCAATGACACCGGTTCCTTAATGATACTGATGAGAGAGTGCAGGGTAGTTAACGACCACAACCAGGTTATTTTGCATCAAAATGACATATCGGGTGCTGAAATGGTGTGAAAACTGGCAATTAAAGTTTAAATGCTTCTAAATGTTAGGTAAAAATACTAAATTTATTAAATAAGTTATAAAGTATAAATATTTTCCATAATGTGCATGGAAGTCAACAAGCTTTTGCTCCGCCTCACCCCCCCCCCCCCCAAATAGATAAGAAAATATCCCAGTTGACCTTGGAATTTCTTCAAACGCCAGCCTCAACTACCTGCGGTGGCAACTTGTTCCAATAATCAACAACTCTCTGGCTGAAAGAAAACTTCCTACAATCTAGTCTAAACTCGTTCCTCTGTAAGTTGAATTCATGGCCCCTAGTTCTAGAATTATTTATAACAGTGAAAATTCCGCCGTCATTCATTTTCCCTCTCAGAACTTTATAAACCTCTACAGGATACTGTTCGAAATCAGCGATAGGACACCACGGGCTTTCCTGGCCGCTTGTTTACAGTGCTCAGAGACTTTTAATATCTGCCCGTATCGTAACCCCCAGATCTTTCTTCCTCGACAGTTTTTTTTTTTTTATTAAACCGCACCAAGTGGGCAAGTTATTCTGGGATTGTTATTTCCCAAAACCTTACATTCTGCTGCATTAAATAATGACTGCCTGACCATTCTTGAAGCCCGTTCAATTCATCAAGGAGCACTTCTTGCCACTGATCACTAACGATTCTTCAAACCTTTACGTAGTCTGACAAATTTTGATATCACTTTCTCTGTCCATTCGTCGATGTTGTTTATGAAATTCAGAAACAATTGTCCAACAAAGGATCCTCGGAGGAAGGCCATTTCTGGTTTTAGACTAATCTGAAGAATATCCATTAATCACAACCTGCTGCCCTGAAATTTCCCATTCAGCGAAAACACGTAGCTACAAAGGCACATTGCGTCCCGTTTATGACATATAGAACCTTCGTAAGTAGAGAAGAGGATAGCATTGTCCATTATATAAGACGATGGTGAGATAGCATTTAATGTGTTTAGGTCTGGAGCCATACTTAAAAAGAAAACAACGACATGAAGCTTCTAGAAAGGTTCAAAGAAGAGAAACTAGATTGGTAAGGGGTACTGATCGATATCATGAAGAATGGCGTAGAAGGTGCGGACTGCAAATTTTGGCAACTAATCTCAGGAGCGTCCCGATTGTGGTAATTAAGGTTCTGACGGGGAATCATTGAAATGAACGAGGGAGGTATACTTTCATTCATAGAAGAAACAAGAACTAGGGATCACAAATCGGGCAGCGTGCTGTAGTAGATCATTGTTATAAATTGTCGGCCACAGTGATTAAGGCACAGAATTTGGTAAGATTCAAAGCAGAACTGGGTAGACACTCCTTGGCAACGGGGGAGGATATATGAGCGATTAACAATTTTTTTTTTTTTTTTTTAATGGCAGATGCCAAAAAAAAGCGCTTTTTTGCATCATTTAGCTCTTATCTTACTGCTCTTTCAAACTAAATCCACCAAATAATTTTATAAAAGATATTCGCATTTCTAATGCTGAAAAACCAGTTATGCGCGTAAGTTTACTAAAAGCTGAATCTGAGAAAATAATGATGACAGCTGGGCTTATATTTCCCTTCCTTCTATCTATAAGCGCTCTTAGCGGTGCAAATTTTGAATGCACCTGCTGTGCCATCCCGTAAAACATCCTCCAAGTTAAAAAGCGGAATTCCACGTTGACAGTGGACAGACAATCTGCATTGTATGGTGAACAACACAACGCAGATTGTACTAACCACGCAATACAGTCTGCCTTGCAATTCTGCATTGATCTTCGATGCCGCGTTATTTATGATCAGTTCGAACTTTTTAATTTTGAGAATTTTGTTCTTTAGAAGATGTACAAAAAGTTACTGAAACATTCAGAAACTTGCTGGTTAAGTTTATAATAAGAAATCGATCGGGTATTCAAACTTTAAAAAGAAGCCCGAAATGTATTTTCAATTTTTTGAATCGCCATTGAATGAAGCATACTTCCACTTTGTACACAGCGTGTTTGGAATACTCAATAACAATTACTAAAACTGAATGTTAATTACACGAATCAGATATATATTAACTTGTTTTAAAATTTTCAGAATGAAGAAATGATATAATTTAAAGATGAAATATTTAATGAGTATGAAATACTTTGAAAAATGGACTGACCCTTTCAATAAATTCAAATTTATGGAACGGATGCTCTTAAAATACACCAGTTCGGGAGGAAGTACTGAATATATGTAAAAATATCATTGATACAGAATTTCAAATTGATGAAACTTATTACTTAGTCAATTTTATTTGCTTAAAATTTTCATTTTAGAAGAGTTGAAAGAGAGGAGTGATATCTGGTAACGGTCGATAGTCACCGCTTTTCTCAAAGTTAAATCGAAAAATTATCTGGATTTTTATTATAATGCCATTTCGACAAATAATGGAAATGTTGAAAGAATATTTTCGGAAATTCGTGAATAATTATTCAAAATTATTATAACTGGCATCATCACAGTCCTGCCACGCCGATATTGAGTTCTCAAATTATAGTTGAGAAGAGCCTACAATTCATATAAAACATTTACTTTGTAATCTACTGTCAATTCCACTAAACGATATTTGTATTTTAATACAAAATTTATTTTTCTGGAATATAGCTTCAACACATCACATTAATTAAAATGTGTAGAATGCTACCTGGTCCTCTCAAATTCATTGGTCAGGTGGATGAAACCATCTAGATCTAAAAAAAAAAAAAAAATGTGCAGGATTTTAGGTTTTAAACCTTATTTTGTAGCTGTGAGCATAACCTTAGATTATCTTGATTACCATTGTGAATGAGTTGCCATTAATCTTAATTTATATTTAATCTCATGCTGCATTAATCGCTAACGAAGATCACTTCGAAACAAAAAAAAATAGTCAAACATATTGTGGGTGGGGGAATTATTTTGTTTGATTTAATTTGAACCCTACTGAGGTCTCAAACAGCCCACAAAACGCAAATCTGACTGAAATTCACAGAAAATTCTAGAGATTCTAGGGTGTGAAAAGCGGGTGTTAGATCATTAAAGACATTTATTTACAAAAAATTTACAACCTTTAATGATTATATACAGCATTTACATAAAAAAACAAATAATTACATATATGCATACCAATAACTAGTAAAATACACTCTCCCTCATCTATTATTCTCAATTTAGAAATTATTAACATCAGTTTGTATCAGTTGTATCTTATTTAATATATAATCAAAGATTACTCCATCATTTTATGCCATTACCAATGTTTTATCACTTACATCAGTAAAACTCATTTCAACTTTTATTACTTTGTTACATCTCTTAGCTTTTAACCCATGAAATTTATTACAACTGGTATCCTCTTACATCGGTAATATTTACTACAAATCACTCATTCTACCTTAATTTCTCTCTAGTTATCATCTCAGTCATCCTTCTTTACTCATGAGGTTTCTCTATTAATAAAATTTCTTTCTCTTTACACCTCATCTGGTATGTTATCTTGTGTTGGCACCTAGCCTAATTTAATGATATAGGTTAATATATCCTTATAGCACTACCCCCTATAAATATAATTTCTTTACTCATTCCTTTATACTATTACTTTCTTTTTATTACCTCTGTACCACCCTTACATTATTTCATAATCATTTAACATTCATAATAAATTATCTCAACCTTAGTAACTAACTTGCCTAATACAACATGAATGTTCCTTTTTTAAAAGGAACATCACTCAATTCCTTACAGAGCTAGATTATGAGTCCTTGAGTTCAGGGTTCGATAAAAAAACAGGAACAGACTAACGTTCCGAAATAGCCACTACTTCCAATTCCCTTGCGCTCAGACTTCCTTCGTAGCAGACAGGCTTTCTTCCATTTCTTGGGCACAATGCCTTCCGATGCCGGACCAGGCTTTCTTTCTTGCATTTTTACCCTAACCACCGCCTTCACCGCCCTCATAAGCCAGATAAGGCTTTCTTTTTCTCGCGTTTTTTTTTTTTTTTTCCTTTTTCATCTTGCTACCACGAGATGCGAATTCCGACAATCAAAAAATCTACTTTACTTCAACCCACAACCTTCTCTCTAGACCACAGTAAAGTCAGATACAGAGTGGACACTTGCTCAATTACTACCCACGAACTTTTCTTTTTCCCTTCAGTTTGGAACGCCTTCCCCAAGGACTCCAACCAATTTCCCATACTGTTTAATTTTTCATTCCTTTCTGTTTGCTAAAACAACTCACCACAGCTGTCTCCCTAGCGCACAAACCAACCCTTCTCTATAAACTTATTTTTTTCACACAGCAGTATGACCTTTTCATGTTTGCTGGTCAACTCCAAAACACTCATTTTCGTGTTCACACTTTCTCTGATAAATACAAAGTATGGCCAACTTACCCAAAATATCAGCCACCCTGAAGCCGTTTTCTTCCATCACCGTTTAGAGTAATGGAAGAAATCTGTAGGAAGATAGAATTCTAGACCTCAACTAAGTATTATCCTACAAGTTCTACAATCAAGAGAAGCTCTACAACTGTAGATCCTTCCTTGAGGATAGTGACAATCAGTTCATCACAATTAAAAATCTACTTCTGTCCTTCAATACAACAGGCCCATAAACTTATGTGATGTATCTTTAGTAACAATTAATGAAAGTGGCATTTGAAATTGTCTGCTAATATTAGTAACCTGCCATAATTATTAATAACAATCTTCATTTTTCTAACCATTATGGCCGTACAAGGGTATTTATGCAAATGAGTTAAAGAAATAAATTATTTATTTTTGTAGCTGTGGTTTAGCTGAGGGAAGGTAATTTAGTAAATACTGCTGAAATTCAAAATAACTGAGAAATGTGTAAAGGAGTCTGAAGCAACATTCGCATTCCAGGGGATCATCCTTCCGGCAAGGATAACCACTGGAATCTAACTTCAAGTTAAGAGGTGCTCCCTTGAAGATGATCAAGGGAGCACCTCTTTGATCATCTTCAAGAGGTGCACCTCTTAACTTGGAAAAAAAAAATGTTGGGGTAACGTAACCAAAGAATAAGAGTGTGGGAACCAACCTCTTGAGAGAGGGCGCTGAATATCTTTAAAAGTTACAGCTATCAGTTACAGGCTCTGCAAAAACGATAAGTGTTTACCTGTTATTTACATGATTGTTATTTTATATTGTACTTAATACGTAGTCATATAGTTATAGTTACGCTGGTTATTTTTTATTTTTAATTTAGATAAAGAGTTTTTGTGGATTTTACTTACGATAGGTAAAACCGTTATTTCGTTCCATTTTTGTAGACATTGTTTTTGGATATAGTGGTAGGGAATTCAATTTTTTTAATTGAGGTAGCTAGGTAGCTCTAACGCATAATTATATAGTAATACGCTTCACTGTTTCTATTTAATAGTTTCTATTCAAATACTACTGACATTTAATTTATTGATTTTATTAATTTAAACTACCACGCCCCAAACTAGAGCAGCAAAGCAACGGGCACAAAGTGGCAGGAGTGCTGTGACTCGGGGGAGAACTGAGGGGGGCAATTCTCCAACGCATCACAGCCTAAAGAAATGTGCAACTTGTGAAATGTTTGCCGAACTCTCTGGAACGGAACATGATATTGCCATGGGGGATGTCTTTGTGTGTGCGCGATGCAAGGAGTGTATCGAAATCAGGCAACAACTCAGCGTTCTTATGGGCCTATATGAGAGCTTGAAGGACAGGGTGGATGCCCTCGAAGGAACTAAATTGAGGGGCCCATCAAGCTCTCAGCTGCCCACATCAACGCCAGAGCTTGCACTTGGTCATCACGCAACACAGCGGCAACCCCTAAGGCAGAATGCGCTGGTCCCACAGGAACTAGTTGTTGTTGGTGACTATTGTCAGGGAAACGGGGAACATGCTATGTAAAAAGGATAGGTGGAACAGGACCAGGGTATGTCTGCCAGGGGCAAAGGTTGATGACGTTGTAGAGCGGATATCATCCTTCAAGGGCACAAAAGGTGATATAGTTGTACACGTTGGCACTAATGATATTAAGAGTAGGAGACCGGCAGAATTACTCAACAAGTACAGGTCACTGTTGAAAAAAAAGCCGTGAAATAGGGTTGAATTTGAAAGTGTCTGCAATTCTGCCCAGACACGATAGGAGGGAGTACATGATGAGAGCCTTGTCGATCAATTCGGCCCTGGAAGGATTGTGCAAGGCTCAAGGGGTAGAATTTTTTTCAGCCTGCACTGTACTTGTTAACAGGAGAGATTGCTTCTACAGGGATGGGATACACTTAAATAGAAAGGGTGCAAGAATATTTGCTGATGCTATCGAGGCAGTGTTAGGTGGGTCGGAAAACTGCTAGTTTGGGGGGATACAAAGACTAATAGTTTAACAGTAACCGCAGGCAGAGGTGAAGGTGATTCTTGCACAACTTCTATTAGAATAAGAAGCGACCTGGAGCGAGGGGTGTTGGGGGTTTCAGGGACGGATGGCAGTCATCATGGAATAGTTGGGTATATGGGATGTGTTAGGGTAACAAGGAATAGGCATAGGAGCATGTATGCTTGCATGTATACCAATGCTAGAAGTATAGTAAATAAATTTGATGAATTTGAAGTGTTGGTCAAGACATCAAAGGCGGATATTGTTGGGATAGCAGAGACGTGGTGTCACAAAGATATAAGGAATGCAGAACTGGAATTTGGGGAGTACAATGTGTACAGAAAGGATAGACAGGACAGAAAGGGAGGGGGTGTTATGCTGTTAATTAAGAAAAACATAAAATCAAAGGAAGTGCACCCAGTTAATATAGATGAACAGTGCTCTGTTGAGTCAATTTGGTGCGAGATAAGCACTGCGAAAGGAAAAATAAGGGTAGGAGTGTGTTATAGGCCTAATGACTTGAATGAGTACAATGAACAATTGTACAGAGAAATAGAGTGGGCCAGTAAATCTGAATGTCTTATAATGGGGGATTTTAACTTCCCAGATATTGACTGGAACTTGTGGGTTGGTCACTCACACACCAGTCAGACTTTTGTGGATTTATTGGATGATTGTTTTCTGCAGCAGCATGTTCGAGAGGCAACCAGAGAAAGTAATACTCTTGATCTGGTTATCAGCAGTGATCATTCGTGTATTAAGAATTTGCAGATAAAGGAACCACTAGGTGGCAGTGATCACAGTGTGTTGAAGTGGGATTTACTCAAGGAGGTAACTACCATCAGAGGTAAAGGGAAGGGTTTTTGTTTTCGTAAAGGCGACTATGATGGTCTGAGACAGTATTTAAATTCTATACAGTGGGACCAACTGATGATGTTACCAACAGTAAATTCTAAGTGGGAAGCATTCAAGGAATTAATCGTGGAAGCTACTAGACTTTATATACCGATTAAGAAATATCGTTCAAGGTTTAGGCCTAAATGGTTATCAAATGAACTAATGAGACTCGTGACAGAGAAGAAAAATGCATGGGATGCATATAAATTATCAGGTGACGCAGAAGCCTGTGGCAGATATAAGCTAGTCTGTAATCAGGTCACAAAGGAGGTTCGGCAGGCGAAGGCGGATTACGAGAAATCTTTGGCAAAGGATGCTAAGAAAAACAGCAAGGATTTCTTTACTTATATAAACTCTAAAAGGAAGGGGATGAATATGATTGGTCCACTTGACATCGATGGTTCGACTGTTGATGATCCTGCTCAGATAGCAAACAAACTGAATGAGTATTTTGCATCTACATTCACACGTGAGGAATTATTACAGTTTGAAAATGGAAGAAGGTTATCAAATTGTAGCAGTGTGCTTAATGATTTTGTAATAACTGAGAGCAAAGTGGAGGAGAAATTGTTGAAGTTAAACATAAGAAAGGCACCTGGGGTGGATGGGATCTATCCAGTTATTTTAAAGGAGGCGGCAAAGCAACTAAGCAAACCCTTAGCCATCATTATGAGAGCATCCTTGGACTCAGGGGAGGTTCCCACGGACTGGAGATGTGCAAATGTGTCCCCAATTCACAAAGGTGGATCGAAGGGTGACACGAGTAATTACAGACCAGTTAGTTTAACTTCTGTTCCGGGTAAAATAATGGAGTCACTGGTTAAAGATGCATTGCAGGATCATCTAGACAAGACTGCAGCAATAATTCAAACACAGCATGGGTTTGTTAAGGGAAAGTCTTGTCTGACAAATTTGATTGGTTATTATGATGTGGTGACAAAGGAACTGGATGCGAAAAATAATTTTGATATCATATACTTGGATTTCAGGAAAGCTTTTGACACTGTTGCGCATGGAAGACTACTGTACAAATTGGAGCAGAATGGTATTAAGGGTAAGTTGTTACAATGGATAAAAGGATGGTTAAGTGGGAGAAGACAGAGGGTGGTAATCAATGGGTGCTGCTCTTCATGGACTAATGTTATTAGTGGAGTCCCACAGGGTTCGGTGTTGGGTCCACTGTTGTTTTGTGTATTTATCAATGATATTGATGAAGGTATATCAGGCTTAATGTCGAAGTTTGCAGATGACACAAAGGTTGGCAGGGTTGTTAATGACAGTAATGGCAGTGTGCTACTGCAACAGGATCTAGATAATTTGGGCAGATGGGCTAAGAAGTGGCAACTGAAGTTCAACCTTGACAAATGCAAAGTACTGCATATGGGTAGAAGTAACCCCAGAGAAACGTACCAACTGTGTGGTACTACACTTAAGGTGGTAGAAAATGAAAAAGACCTGGGAGTAATTGTGCAGTCAGATATGAAGTTTTCTGAGCAATACAGACAGGCTGCTAGGGCAGGTCGTGGGGTTTTGTCAATGATATATAGGAATTTTGCTAGCAGGGAAAAGGAGGTGATTGTCCCTCTGTATAAGGCAATGGTCAGGCCACGCCTTGAGTACTGCGTACAGGTCTGGAGGCCTCATTTTAGGAAGGATGTAGATTTGCTTGAGCGTGTACAGAGAAGAGCAACACGATTGGTGAGGGGAATGAAGGGATCCTCTTACCAAGAGAGGCTTAAGTTCTGCAAATTGCAGTGGCTGGAGACTAGGCACCTGCGCGGTGATCTGATTGAGGTCCATAAGGCCTTGAATGGGTTGAGCACGCTGAATTCTGATGGGATCCTTCCACTTGTTCAGATTACGAACCTACGGGGACATAAGTTCAAATTAAGAAAGGACAGATGTAGAATAGATGTGCGGAAATTTGCCTTTAGCCAGCGGGTGGTTAATTGCTGGAACAAACTTCCATCTGTCGTTGTGGAAGTTGATAGGTTAAATAAATTTAAGGAGGAACTGGACAGGCATTTGGAGGGAATGGTGTGATGATTTTTTTTTTTTTTTGGCTGATGCTGCATAAGCTCCTACACTTGCTTTCTTGCATCATGTGCCACTACTACTACTACTACTATCTCCAAACCCACATTTGTTTCCTAAGGATGCTGCTGTCGCATATTGAGTGACAAGAAACAGTATTGGAGGTTATTAGGCGGGAAAATCTCTATTAAGATATATATTCCATACAATAAAAATGTAGCGAAAAGTATTCGCGAGATCAGTAGTAGAAATCCTGTTGAGCCTGAGGTGGCGGACGTCGGCTTAAATTTTGGATCTGGCAACCTGGAAGAATATACTTATATTTATTCAAAAAAATAAAAAGTAAGATGGCTACGCTGGTATCCCATCCAAGCCACTGTCCTTACAAGAATATCCTCGATACTGGCAAAGATCTCTACAAGTGATATTTTTTATAAGAAATGCAACGTTGGCACACTTGTGTATTACGTATCCATTTAGTATTAGTAATGGTCATATGGTGCAAGAAAGCCTAAAGCTTATGCTGCACCAGCAAAAAGAAAAAAAAAAGCAAAATAGTACTAATAATAAATTAAATAATTAAGAAATAATAAAAGAAATAGACAATCTATGCATTTCGCTCCTCCCGTAGATAACTATCCAGCTGACCTTTGAATTTCCCCAAACTGTCAGCCTGAATTACCCATGTATGTAATTCATTCCAGTAATTTATAACTCGCTGCATAGAATAAAACTTCCTGCAATCCAGTCTAAACTTCTCTTCCGTAACTTGAATTTATGGCGCCTAGTTGTAGAATCATATATAACCATGAAAATTTCGTCCTCATTAATTTCACTTATGCCTCTCAAGCTGTGCAACTCACATATTCGAAATCTTTCCCAATCTCAACCGGCGAGTTACCCGTCTTTGGGCCCTTTCAAGAAGCTCGATATTTTACTTGAACACAGTGTTCCAAGTGTGATCTAACAGTAGCCTTATATAATGGAACTATGATGTCCTTATCTCTATTAGAAAAATGTTCGATAAATCATCGATAGGATACCATTGGCCTTCCTTGCAATCAGTCTACAATGCTCGGAGAACTTCATGTCTGACCGTATCGTATCTCCCAAGTCCCTTTCTTCCACTACTGACTTTAGTTCAACTAAACCAAGCGTATAAGTTATTTTGGGGTTACTGTTACAGGTGTAAGACCTTACACTTTGCTGGAATAAAGCATAGCTGCCACTTTTCGGACCATTCCTGAAGTCTATCGAGGTCACTCTGAAAGAGCTCTGCTTGAATTTAGACATCACGCCCTCTATCCCTTCATATGCCATTTAAGAAAATCAAAAACAACAGTGGTCCCAATACTGATCCTTGGGGAAGCCCACTTCTTACATTAACCCAATCTGAGGAATAACCATTTATCACAACCCTTTGCCTCCTTCCCTGAAGCCATCTTACTATCCATCTAAGGATTTTTTCTGTGATTCCAACCTGTTCCAGTTTATAAAGTAACCGCTCATGTGGGACTGAGTCAAATGCTTTGCTGAAATCTAAATAAATAATGTCGAAATTATTCCCTAAGTTCAGCTCTTGAGTTACCCTGTCAAAATAGCTAACCAAAGTTGTTAAATATGATCTTCCCTTTACAAAATCATGTTTTGTATCTTTCAGAATTCCATTTCTATCTAAATCAGTGTTTCCCAACGTGGGTCCCACGCCCCACATGGGGGCAATTTGATTGTTCAGGGGGGCAATTCAAAAATTGCTCGTCTAGAGTTTAAAACAACCGCCTACTATGATTTAACTTGTACAAAAGAAGAATTGTTGGTATCTCAATTTTAAATAAGCATTCGTTAAATGTTGTACTTTCTATAGAGCTGCACTTGAAAGTTTGGAATAATATCAACTACAGTTTGCTCGGAGAGTATTGCTTACTATGCCTAGTGAAGGAATAGTACATACTGTATTGGACGATTGCTTATGGCATATGCAATGTGCAAGCAAAGTGGTTGTCTACTGTAGCCTACCGCAAACTCAGCATGTTATATGAAATAGGTAATTCCTTTCATACAAACGCTCGTTTGGGCATCGTGACTGTACATTTGGATAGGTTTGACGATCTCAGATTAAAATAAAAATTACTTTGTCCACGCACAGAATTATTATTAATGAAGAACCGTGATATACAATGGTATGTATTTGTCATATATGTATTTCTGTGGTCTCAGTAAATAAGCAAATAAGTCCAAAAACTCGAATTTGCAGGAGAGGAAAAATAAACTTCACACTCTCATATAAACACGCATATATTCGAATATACAAATATTTATTACTCACGCTAAAACTACAATAACGAAGATAGCTGCGTGTCACATAATAGTAAATAATAAATACTTTATTATAGTGCACTTATCTCATTTTTGACAAATTAGACTTATCTGCTTGTTCACAGAGACCACAGATTTAATAGCCCGAATTCAGTAATTCGTGTGATTTATTCATTCAAAAAGCGTACTAATAATTAATTTTGATATATTAAAATAAAATTAAATTAACTTTAATGCATAGTTTATTTTTAGTTTTTGATTTATCTTATATTTATTTCTTTCAGTTGCGCAGTAAAATGAGTAGTGCAAGTAAAAAAAAAGTTCGTCAGTATTCAGAGGAATACTTAAAATTTGGTTTCATACCCGCTATCCACGATCAAAGGTCACCTTTTTGTCTTTTATGCCAACAATGCTTGACCAACGAATCAATGAAGCGAGGTCGTCTTGAGGCGCATTTGAAGGCGAAACATAATGCTCATGTAAATTCAGATTTAGATTACTTTCAAACTTTAAAGAAGAATTTTGAAAAAAGAGCAACATTAAAGTCTCTGTTTATTGCTCATACTGCAACTGTCAATCGTACTCTTGAGGCTAGTTATGAAATTTCTTTACTCATTGCTAAATCTGGGAAAAATCATACTATAGGAGAGAATTTAATCAAACCATCAATATCAGCATTTCTTAAAACAGTTCTGGAAAAAGATGACAAAGACGTGAAAGCTATGCCACTCAATAACAATACTGTTAGCAGAAGAATAGATGAAATGAGTGAAGATATTGAAATACAACTTGTTGGAAAGCTGAAAACAAGAAAATTCTCAGTGCAAATGGATGAATCAACTTTGAGAGACAGTGAAGCCGTACTGATAACTTATGTGAGATATATTGATAAAGGTAATTTTGCTGAAGAAATGTTATTCTGTAAATCATTAGAGAGCACCACTACCTCCAAAGATATATATAATAAGCTAAAAAATTACTTAGATGACAATAATATACCAATGAAAAATATAACATCTTGCGCTTCAGATGGTGCTCCTAATATGATGGGCAAGAAAAATGGCTGCTTAAAATTGATGAAAGATGAGAATCCAGAAATGCTTCTTGTGCATTGTGTTATTCATAGGGAAAACTTGGTAGCTAAAAATATTTCGCCTGTTCTTCATGAAGTACTAAAATCAGTTATAAAATGTGTCAATGCTATTAAAGCTAATGCCAAATGTGAGCGTCTCTTCAAGCTTTTTTGTGAAGAACAAAATGGAGACCGTGTGAGACTTTTACTTCACACTGAAGTAAGGTGGCTCTCGAAAGGGAACTGCTTGAAAAGATTCATGGAACTATTTGATACTATTAGTGACTTTTTAAGTGACAAACCTGAAATGAAGCATCTGTTAACGGTCGATGGTAAAGCATTTGTGAGTTATTTAGCCGATATCTTTGAAAAACTAAATATATTAAATAAACAACTTCAAGGAACAAATAAAACTCTCGTCGATGCAAAAGCGAAGATATTTGGTTTCATTACATTTATTGAATTATGTCAAAAATATATTTGTAACAAAAATTTTGAACAGTTTCGTTGGCTGCAAAAATGTGAAGTGACTGATACCGCTGTACTTGTTATTGTCGATCATCTGAAAATTCTGTCCGCTGATTTAAAAGAAAGGTTTTCTGATTTAAAACAAATTGATTTTCCAACCTGGATGATGCAACCAATGTTAGTGGATTTGTCTGATGTATCAATGCAGTACCAAGAAGAACTCTCAGAAATGCAAAATGATGAGTCAGTTAAAACTTTATTCAATATAAAAGGAGCGATGGCATGGCTTTGTGATGAAACAGAAATTAAATACCCAAATTCAACCAACTTTGCAAGAGAGCTATTGTTACCGTTTCCATCTTCATATTTAGCTGAATGTGGATTTAGTGCCATAAATGATTTGTTCCTAAAGAAAAGAAATCGACTGGATATCACAAAACGGGGAGACTTGAGACTGAAGCTGACTAAATTGGAGCCCAATATAAAATCTCTCTGCGGCAAGCATCAAGCACAAGGGTCTCACTAAATTTAGTGCACTCATCTAGAAGTGACTTCACATGGAATGTTGAAATTATTAAACAATTAAATAATAATTACTAAAAATTAAAATATTATAAAAAAAAAATCTTTCATATAAATTATTTTGTACTTGAATTTTAGTTGTCCATTATATGTTTTGAAAATTTACTTACTGTTTTTTTCTTAATAATTTCCTAATGATTTCTTCCTAAAACCTAAGTTTTGTGTCCTGAACAAGTTGTAATTAGGCTTCATTTAGGAAATAATTCAATTTTTGAATATAAAAAATATGTATATCGGTGTTTCCCAACGTTACATAGGGGGCATCAGAATTTTAGAAAGACTTAGGTGGGGCATGGTAAAAAAAAGGTTGGGAAACACTGATCTAAATGATCCTGAATTCCATGCTTGATCATTGCCACCATGATTTTCCCTACTACTGAAGTTAGACTGACAGGTCGGTAATTTCTCACTTCACTCTTAGAACCGCCTTTATGTATTGGCGATACATTGGCACTTTTCCAATCCAACAGAATCTCTCCTGGGTCCAGTGATGCTTTCATAATTAACCTTAATGGTTCAATGCACTCACTTGCCTCCTCCCTTAAAATTATAGGGTATATACCATCAACCGCAGTAGCCTTAACTCGCCTGTAGGCTCGAAAGTATTTTCATTAAATAAGCATGTGAAATTTCAATATCATCAATTACATATTTTTCAACTTCACACCCATAATTTCTCATTGGCAAAGGGTTTTTCTTCTGTAAATATCGATGCAAAGTAACTGTTGAGTTCATTTGCAACATTTGCTAGGGTATCTAATACCATCCCACGTCCATTACATAAGGATCCGATCTGATTTGCCCTTCTCTTGTTTGAATTTATCCCCTCTTTGCCAGCCTAACCTTTGCTGTGGCTCTATTACAGATCAATTTGTAGCTGTTATAGGCTTCAGTACTTTTTATCGCTCTAAATTTTTCATGCCGTCCTTTCCTGCTCAAGTAATCTGGCAACTTCTTATTCATCCAACTTGGAATCTTCCTCGTGGAGTATTTTATTAATGGTACGTATGCATGCATTCAAGGATTATATGATTAATGTTTTAAAGATATACCATAATTCAATTGAATTCGCTCTCTGTGATATATCTATCCAGTTAATAGAGCCCACATAGCACATTAAGCGGTTGTAATTTCCTTTCTTGAAATTATAACCCTTTCCTTTGCCTTTTAACTACTGCTACCTATGTCTCTTCGTCGTCCCGTAGAACTCCGTGAGCACTTCCTGCTGTATTATGTCAGCCGTATTACGTCATATTATTTGTGAGTGATGATCAGGTCTAGAATATTCTTTTCCCTAGTACTTTCCCTGACATGTTGATACAAATAACAGTCTAGTTAATTTTAAAATTTTTATCCCCATGTCGAGTTCCTTCCCGTTTGCTCCAATTAATTAGTCAAATTAAAATCACCCCATAAGAAATTCACGCTTACTTGTCCATTCCATTTGCACGTAGGGGCTCTCAAATCTTGACAATCATCTGGCCTGTAGATTACTCCCACTCTCATACCTTTTCTTCCAACTATCTCACACCATACAGATTCTATACTAGCATGCGAAACGTCTGAATCCGGGAAAGCTTTCGATAAGAAGTATAACCCCATCATCCCTTCTATCTGCTCTATCCTTCCTAAATACATAGTACATACAGTACTGAAACTCATCATCCCCTAGTTCCGTGTGGTACCACGTTTTCGTAAGCCCTATTATGTCAGAGTTACTTGTCCTAACCAGAAGTTCGAATTCACCCATTTTATTGACGACACTTCTCACATTACTGTATAAACAATTAAGACTTAAGTGTTCTTGTATAGTTAACTACCCTGTCACACCACTTGAAGTTATTTAAGCTCGCTTCCCCCTCATTTGAAACGTTTCTGCCCTTAGAACATCTGGCTAATATGATCTGTTGTGGTAACAAACAAACTCTTGGGGCATATGCAATCGTTACTTTTACCAATTTCTATAGATAAACGCGTATCTATATTACCCTTGCCCCTCCCCAAACTAGCAGTTTCCCTCAACCTTTAAGATATCATCAATGATACTGGCAAAAACCCTTGCACCACATTTGTTTAAATGTATCCCGTCTCTACAAAACAGAATCCTTCTACCTACAAGTGCGGTCCAAGCTGATAAAAAATTGCCCGCAAAAGCCTTGCAGAAACCTTCAAGTCTTGAGTTAATCCACAAGGCTTTCAGCAAATAATCCCTCCTATCGTGCCTGGGCAGAATTGCAGACACATACACATTGTGACTTAACTCGCAGTATTTCTTCAGCATGGTCCTATATTTGTCTAACGAATTGTCAGATCGTGTGTGCTTAATGTCAAGTCCCCACATGAATAATAACATTCTCTTTAACCCCCCCCCCTAAAATCTGACATTCATTAATTGTTGACAATAAATTAATTGGTGACATCAATTGTTGCTTCCATTTCTCAAATAACATTCAGAATCAAAGAATGTATAAATTAATGCTTTGTTTTTTATAATTTCTCTAATTCATTAGAAATTATACGCTTCGTTCTCTCTTCTACGTGGTATTTGCTGGGAGGGGGAAGAAGAGCAGTAACAAACCGAATAATGAATTAAAGAATGTAAGAAAATAATCGTAAGAACATACCTAATAAGGATATAACAGAAAAACAATAAAATCAAATAAAAGCAGATGGAGGGAAAAAAGTGGCATGATACACGGTGCTTTTGGAGTAAACCAACATCACAGGTTAGCCCGAAATTAAAGTTCCACCATTAAAGAATCACAATTGGAGACTGTTTAAAAATAATGTTCCTTTCCACGTGTTTGAATAAGGCAAATTGTTTATTCAATTTTTGCTGTCAAAATTTGAACGGTTCTGGTATTTAAATTATGACTTGGAACAAGTAAAAAGCAAAAACTAAATGCAAAAATAGGAGCTATTGATATTTCAAGTTTTATAACGTGATCTCGTTTTATAATTCATTTTTGCATACCATAAACATGTTAGCTACTCGTCAACATTGCTTATTTATTATAATATACGGTAAGAAACGATCCCATGCCAAGAATTTTTTACAAAGCTCCTTTTAATCAATAAATAATAAGAAAAACAAGTTTTTCAAAAATATATCTGAATTCCGATAAAATATAAGGCCTCACCGTTTTTTAAAATGAGGTATTTTATGTTGTAGGGGTAAAGGCCACACCTTATATTTTATCGGAATTAAGGTACATTTTGAAAAACTTGTTTTTTATATTACGTATTTTTTATTTTTATTATTTTTTATGAATAGAAATTTTCATATATTATTTATAAATAAAGTATGATTACGTCAAAAGATTGTTTACAAAATTACACCCTTCTAATCATATAAGAAGTGGGGACAAGGTCCGAAATCCGGGTCAGGTATAAATCCAGGTAGCCGATATGACATGCAATGGCTCAATTTTTTATAGAATGCATTGTCACGCGAATTAGTAATATGTACAAAATTTCAGCCTTCTATCTCTATTAGAAGTGACTGAAAAAACGATCGGCATATTTGATGACAGAGGCAGTGACTTAATATAAGGTATATAAAAAATAACTAAACAGGAATAAAAATTAATTTAAAATTGCTCTAGTTTTAAATTTCTACCTTGGTTCCAGTTCGTTACGTACAACAGTAAAGCCATGTACATACTTTATTTTTATAAAAATAAAGTATTTTAAATACGAGCGTTCTGTTTCATGTTTTCCATTTTGATCCCCCCCCCATGGGTTTCGTATGCTTGTTAAATTGTAGAAATAAAACATGCTTTCACTGGTTAATGCGTCTTAACATATTCATTCACCCATCCATTTCAACCACTCTGTACCCGGCATTTAGCGTTCTAGTAAACTGCAAATATTGGGTATACTCGGAACCGTTGGTCAAAACTTACGCCATCCACACTAAATTTTGATCCACGGGCCACAAGGGATATCACGCATAAAGAAATACGTATAATAATTTTGTAAATAAGAAGTATCCTAAGTGAGGGGGTATGTGAATGGTTGAAATCGAAATGTGCTCACTGGTGACAATAGGCAGGTGCACAGTGAATTCCAATGAAAGGATAAAATTGTCGTGGACTGAAAAGATGGGACTGCTACAGAGAGATGATCACTTTGGCAAGTTTTACTGTACCTTGACATCCAGCTCTGTTTCTGTATAGTAAAGCTCTTCTTGTAAGCTTCCTGACACGTCGATCCTCCGCCCCATTTTTCGATCAATATTCATGAAAAACTTTGAATCTTCAGACATACAACAGACTTTAAAGAACGCCAATAAATTTTAAGATTACGCCCAGACAGATCTTAATAAAATATAACAGAAGTAGTAAGGGAAAAATCACGGATGGCTGTTTTGCGTAGAAAGAGCAGTTCGTTTTAACATCTAACGTATATTAAAAAAACCAATTCTCAAACCAAGCATGAATAATTCTGAGCAAAGTAATACAGAAACATAAAATAAGAATATTTTCGTGCACTCATACGAACACTTAAACGTATTACCTAACTAGCTGCCAAAATATCGAAGTTTTCAGATCATCTAAAATATCCGAGTTCTATAAAGTGGCACATAAATAAAAATGTAAATTTTATCTGATATTTTCATTTCATTCTGACGAACGAATGTGGTGAAACTGCTGTACTCCTGAAACAAGGCAATCAAGGGTTATGAAAACTTCGGTACTTGGGAAATGTTATCGAAAATCAAGATTGTACCAACACACGAAAGCAAAAATATCGACAGAACGGAACTAGGCCTTACCTATGTTTACTGATGTACAGCATCAAACACTGGTAAGAAAGATCATTAAGGACAAAGCACGAACGATACCTGGATAGCAAAATGATTCAAGTTATGCTGCAGCGATCAGTAACTTCACTATGGAAGAGTCTATTTCAAAAAATGAGAGAGAGAGAGAGACAGAGAAAATAAACGGATGTTATTATACGAATAAATGTTTGTTTGAATCTTTTTTTTAGTCTTTGGCCATATTTTTAAATGAATAAAACTGTTAAATATGATACGAAAACAACCGATATCTTGTTTTTGTAATGTTAACTAATTTAAACTTATTGAAAGATTGGATTCAGCTGTTTAAAATTAAGGACATTTAAAGACACGAGGCATCAGTGTATTATGTTGTCGAAAGCACCTTTGAAGTCTAAGTAAAAAAACATCGCATTGCGACTTATCTTGAAACGCAGTTTGGATGCGCACAATCGTGTCAGCTAGGCTAGTTGTTGTGAAGCGCCCTCTAGGACCAAAGTGCTTGTTGACAAGGGCATTAGCGAAGATTGCATGTTGAAGATATGGGAGCATGATTATGAATTTCGGGTATTTGTCTCTGCTAGACTTAAAAGCGAAAATCTGAGCTTCCGGGAGAAAAATCCATGTTGGTCTCACCCAGTATCTTCTGACTCAGCGAAAACAGCCTATCAAAATTTTTACCAGTGGGTGCCACCAGTTATCAGACCCAGGAAACCCAAGCCTGGGTACCAGCAAGCAGATAATCCCGTCTCTAGTTGTTGTTGTTGAAGTTGGGTTTTAGGAGCATCAGCGGCTAAGGCCATGTTACTCCGTGTATTTTGTCTGTAAATGCTTGTGTTTTGAGAATTTTCTGTTTGCTGGACGAAAAACCGGAGTTTCCGGAACACCGACTAACTCAGCCATGTTGTGAAAAAGGCCCATAAAAATTCCTCACGTTATCGACGGTCTTTTTGAATTTCATTTTAAAAAATGAAATTTAAAATTTCATTATCAAAATTTTTGTATTGTACTTGATAACGTTTGCCTTAAATCTTTGTAAATGGTAAAAAAAAAGTAAGATATGACTTCAATCTTCAGATGTGCTGCAAAATCAAGTATCTGATGTAGCTAGTTGACAAAGAATCCATGCAGTTTTATTAATAGATAAGTTAATCTGTATACATTAATAAATGACTAGTTGTTGCATTTAGCTTCATTCCACTCTGCACTACACCCTTTTTTATACAAATAATTATGAATTTATTGATTTTGATTATCGTTCATCATTGGCGGGCTTAGTCCTCTCACTTAAATGGCATATTGAGTAATAGGACTTGTACTCCAGGCTGCTCTTCGGTATGTGGGCACAAGATCATTCTCCACACTTTCTTGTTTCTCAATAAGATATTTAAAAATACCAGCAGACTCAGTTAGGCATTTGTGTTACTTACCCCTGTTTCCAGATATGATTAGAAAAGTTTTCTCAAAGATGGGGTTAGAATAAGATACCAAGTTCTCCATAATAATGCGGGATAGAAATACAGCAAGAGGATTGTTAACAACGTCATTATGGAAGCCATATTAGCAGTGGGTGGCGCATTTTTGTGGTGTGCGCATTCAAGTACAGTATGTAACTGCTTCTGTAAACTGTACTTATCCCACTCCGAAACCGACTAACTCCGTCACTGTGCACAACAAGGCTTTATTAAAGGTTCCTACCGTCTGACTTGAAGTTCTCTGCTTCGGTCTGGTGACGCGCACAGAACCCAGACCTTTCCACACGAGTGACAAGAGGCATATCATACTCATCTGTCACCTAGCACCTATGTACTAGAACTAATGAACTTAATATCGGTTGTCCGGTATGCATATATAATTAACTCGCAACTTTAAAGACTAGTGTTTATATGCATATTAAATCCATTAATCTTTGCTTGATGACACTGCTAGGTACACGTTGAAGAGTTTATAAAACATCGTAATTATTAGAAACACCTGCTGCCCAAACGTGGGCTGTCGAGGAGAATTAACAACGATTCTTCTAGTAAGCCTTCACTATTTTGTTATGTGCTGTTCACTCGGAACTCTCATTAATAATTTGAACGCAACCAACAACATACATCTGTTTTAGTCACATATTAAAATTTCATCTCGCATTTTAACTGAATGAGGAAATAAAATAGGCGCCGTTTATTTCAAAATTGTGCATCGAAGTGAATGGTATAGACTATATGCGCTTCCCTATTGAAATGGCGATCGCATTTTGATGAAAAGAACGAATTCATTTCTTTATCGCACTATGACGTATTCTGAAGCCTTTTTGGATGAACCAACGTTACAGGCAAAGCGTGGCAGGTTGCTAAGCAACCGGGCAACAACAATAGCAACAAACCACATTGATACATGAAAGGAAGAGGAAGTGTGAAAACATTTTAGCTTGTCTGCTCTTTGTTATTCAAACTAAATGGATTTTTTTTTGTTAAATAAAATATGACACATTCAACAGTGCACGTTTTTAGGGCGTGGTACACATCATCAGGGTATTGTTTTAAATATAGTCTGTAAATATGGCCGAAACAATATAAGGGAATGGGTTTGAAACGACAGCAATAACTCCATAGAATTTTCTTAATTCCAGTCAAACGCGCCATTTTTATTTTCTCTATTCTCTAAAGTATTTCTTTATTTTCTCTATTCTATAAAGTGAAATACTTTAGAGAATAAATATAATATTTTTCCCGAGACAATGTAATTTCCATAACAAAACTGATTTACCTCAACTCTAATGAAATGCGTTTTCTTCAAAGTGGTTCTACCACTTTTACTATCTTTAATATTTTTATATACTTTTAATAATTAGAAAAATGATGTTAATGTCCTTGTCTTTAAGGGAACATAACCTGAATTCATGGCCAAATCATGAATTTTAAAATATAATCAATAATCAACAATGGCCGTGCACAAATTGCAACATGAAAAGATACAAGAATGTCACTCTCACGAAATTAATAAGTCCACAAAAAACATTACATGTGGGAAAGGAAAAAATCGCTTTTCTGGGGATTTAAAAATCTTCTCTTCTAATATACACTGAGTGACCAAATTACCTGACAGGGAAGCGGTCCCACTTTAGCTCTTAGAACAGTCTGGATTGATCGTGACGTGGAGTCAACGACGTACCGAAAGCGTGCGAAAGAGGTGATCCATGCTGGCCAAATTGTTTACCGCAATTGTTGCAAATTGAACGGCTGCGGATCACTGTTCCAAATAGCGCCTTCCACTTCATCCAACACCTACTCAACTGGAGTGAGATCTGGTGAAATAGGTCACCGTAGTAGATTAAATTCACTAACTCGTTCCTGGAACCATCTCTGTATATGGCCTTGTGATCTGAAGCATTATCCGGTTGGAAGAACCCATTTGAAAATTGCTATATTGCAGACATGAAGTGAAGCCCCTAGTCGGAAATAATTTACAGATATCCTGTCAGTCAAATGTTACTCTACCGGTATTAAAGGGCCTGATGTGCATCACGAAAATACTCCTCATATCATTACACTGCCATTATCAGCCTGTATTTTTGACACCTGGCCGGACGGGTACATGGACTCGTGCTGCTTTCACCATATTCTTGTCCTCCCATTAGTTTTAAATAGCAAGAACTGGGATTCATCAGACCAGGCAACGTTTTCCCAATCCTCTACTGTCCAGTGTTGATGTTTCTAAGCACGCAATAACTGTACCTTCTTGTTTTCCTTTAATCTAATGCTGTGCAAATACCTAGTATTGCACAGCATTCATCTTTTTGTTGATAATGACTAATTGGCCCAAGCCAAATCATGAAAGGAGACCCATACCATGACACCGCCTCCACCAAACTTCATTGTTGGGAGGGTACAATATAACCATATTGGCTAAAACAATGCGAGATAGACATCGACAGTCACGTTCATCCACCGCCTTTCTCCGCCCACAGTGCTGTCCACGATAATATGTTGTTCCAGAAATGGTGTATTCCCGATACACTCTTGATAATGCCAAACGGGGACAGTGCAATTTCTGTACCACCTCTACAATAGTGACCCATGCATCGAGCACTCACTGTCATCCCTCTTTCAAAGTCTGTTAACTCGCAACGTTTATCCATATTGACATCGAATTGCCGTCTACGTGAATGCAGTGTACCTATATACCTGTCAATTGTTAGGTTCGTCCACTAGCGAGAAAGATGACAGCATCGTGTTGCCCAGGAACACCATGAATTCTATCCTTTCAGTGTATGTCCCTTGCTGGAAGCAAATATCATTCCGATGTTTCAGTCAGTGAAGTAGACTTGGATTACTTCCTAAATGTTGGCCAAACATTTATAAAGTAATCATAAATAGAGCACCGGGCCACCGCAATATACCAGAAGCGGCCTTGATATCAATGAATATTGCCCAGACTTAAGGAGTTGTAGCTGTGACATGCAGGAGTACTTATTTAGTTCCTAACCCTCATTGAAACTGAAATAGTTTTGTGAGACTAGATCTCTTCCTGCATAATATGCATTAACTCGGCTTTCTAGGAAACATTCAAATATCTTGCCCACCATTGCAAGAAGTGGGATCGGCTAGTAGAGGTCTTCTAGGTTGGAACTTCTCAGAACCTTAAGTTTGAGTTTTACTATTGCTGTTTTCCATGGTGCAGAAAGAAACCCTCTCAAAGACATGCATTCAGGTTAAGAAGGACTCCTAAATTTACTCTTCCAAAACTTATGTGTGACCTCTGTCTCAATTAGATCAAGGCCAGGAAATTTACCTGGTTTTAATGACATCATCTGTAGTGATGATATGCACAGACGGACTGGGTCAATAATTCTTACTAGGGAAAACTTGTAGCTGCCTCATACTAGTGTTTGTGGCCATAATCATACTGGCCTCTGGCCCACTGGGGTTTCCCTGGTAAGTCTTATGGCCAGTCTGCCTCTGATGATATGGTCTAAGACAACATTTACAGTAGCATCCTAAGTGTAAAATCAGTTGAACAGTATCAGTTGATCTTTCTTCACAAAGAGTGTAGAATAGAGTGTAAAGTGTGTTTAGTGTCAAACTTCATTCAGATTTTTTGTCTATCTTCATGGTTGCTTGGTAGGTCATCTTTGGTGTTATGCACATTTTGGCTTCTAGCCATTGTGGCTAGTGTGCGTTCCAGTCCCGTCTTCTTCTGTACAAGTCTCAGTGTAGAATATCTGCTTTTGCTTGATCCAGTCGTACGTTATTTTAACCCAGCAGTAGCACAGTTAGTAGGATCGCCGTCCTCCCCACACTAGGTGGAAAAGACCAAAGGTCGATTCCCGTCGACGAGAGGACTAATTTTTATGGGGCTGTTTCACAACATGGCTGAGTTAGTCTGTCTCGAATGAGGGTAGAATGGGTTTTTCTACCAGAAACTCGGGGTTATTGTCAACAAGTGCCTAGGTGAACTCTACTTCTATGCTAACTGTTAATATCCTGTCTGCACCTCCCGGTATCCTTCTACTAGAGGCTTCCTAGCTGAATTTCAGGATTGTCTCATCTAATATCTATCCCCTTCTACACCTTCCTCTTTTATCTAAATGCTCTCTGCTGCCTCCCTTATCTTTCTCAAGGGCTGATGCACTCTCGTCATCGCAAAACATCAAGCAACCTAGCCTGTTTTGTTAAACAACAGCAAGAAAGAGCTGTCTTTCTAAAGCCTAGAGGGAATAATTCAGTACAGATGGAGAGGATGGCCCGCCTCCACAAAGCAGGGAGACAGGATCTAACCAGCAGCTTTCTTGGTGACTGCTGCTTTGCATACAACACAAACATGACACCACACTAAACACAAACCGAACATAACACTGACGACTGGCTTAGGAGTTCATACATCTTCACAGTGACATTTGGAGGATTAGCAATTCCTGATACCACATATTCAAGCAACACTTATGCGCCTGTGTAACAGTGAAATCTGGGTCAATGTTCCTCTTGGCTTGTTTTGAATATTCAGATTTTTCAACTTCACTCGTATTGATATGTTGGGATTCTACACTGGTGCAATTCAATGCGAGAATGAACAAGACCAAAGACAAGTAACTTCGAAATGCGTGTTATGGAAGTCAGGGCCAAAAGCACTGGTGTGTGTATCTTGAAAATTGCAACCCTGCTAAGGTTTCACATAAGACGAGGCAGTCTCGGGTGTATCGAGATTATTCCACTAAAAAATATAACATATGGCGATCCTGTAGATGGAAATAGTTCGTTGATGAGATAACAGAGGCTGACAAGACTTGTGTACAGTAACAAAAAGACTGCAGTTAGTCAAATAACGTCTGCACAGTAGCACAGAGGTATCATGACTGTCTTCTGCACACCGGGTGGGAAAGGGCCGGGTTTGAATCCCGTTGATGACGCGAGGAACATTAATGGTTTTTTTTTTCATTCCGCAGCTAAGTTAGTCGGGCTCAGGCGTAGATAACAAGGGTTTTTCTCTGGAAAAACTTGGATCATTCGTCCAGGCAAATCGACCAGAGAACACACGCAATTTACAAGCACAATACACATGGGTAGTTAAACATTACTTTCCAGGTGACCCTAATGCTAAGGCCTGACCTAGCCGAGTGGTCAGTAGCGTGAGTGCAGTAACACATGCTCTTTGAGTGGACTGGAGTTCAAGCCTGTTACTGCTAAATACGATTAACATTTATATTGATGATTTATTGTAAACAGCACTGACCTGGTGGTCGTGCCGGAGTATAAACAAGAATATAACAGTTGAGTTTTTTTTTAGTCAAATAACAACCCGGTACAAATTGATGATTATAGAGGCATTCAAAAAGGCACAACTCGTCGTATCTTGCCATGGATGAGTTATCGCAGCCGACGACCAAACCGGATTTGACTTCTGTCAATTGTGCACTTCCAACATTATGGCAATACTTCAGGATAGGTCCATACCTGTACCAGCAAGACAACGCGGCATATCATACTGCTTGGGTCATAACAGAGTGGTCTGAGGACATGGGTTCGGAAAAGTTGGATTGGCCAGCCCGCTTGGATTGTCGGGTACGTGCATGCCAAGATCGCCCAAAGAATAAGGCCGAACTGGTGGCTGCGTTAAAGGCCGAATGGAGTAACATATCACCTGACATTTATAAAAAACTGGTTGAGAGTATGCCGCGAAGATTTAAGGCCATCATAAAAGCAAAAGGTTTCAGCACAAAATATTAAATGAGACAATAAAAGCTCTTTTTTCGTCTAAAGGCAGGTGTCTGAATTTTAATGGTAGGGCAGCCTACTTCTATCAACAGGCATGCTGTACAGGATTAAGAAGAGCTGTGCAGGTTCTCTGAGGGAAACTGCCTCCAGACGTGACTAATTACAGAGCATTCTCACATCTTGAGAAAAATAACCTCGAGCACCTAGGAATTTTGAAACACAGCTGACAGCCGGCCTCAAGCACGAGATGGTAATTTAGAATGAACTCATGAAAGTGTGGCAAACCACTTTGACCAACTGTCTTTTTTTTTTTTTTTTTTTTTTTAGTTAGTTGTTGGCGCATCGGCTTCTGTGGCCATAATGCACTCCCACGGTTTTTGCAGTACTTTGATCCAAGCCCGAGGCGGGATTCGAACCCGCAACCTTTGGGTTGCCAGGCAGGCACTTTACCCACCTGGCCGGCTCCAACTGTGTCGTTTGTCGTTTATTTGGTTTTTAGGAGCATTAGCAACTAAGGCCATATTGCTCTGGGATATGCGGTGGTCATTCCCTGACCTTTCCGCATCCTCCAACTGCGTCAAAGGGGCAACCAACATAAGCCTGTGGCTAATTTGCATTATATTACAAATACTAATACCATTTAATGCTTCATTCTGCAGGTCATATAAAAAGTATATCTGGTCTTCTCCCAGCTTGCCTGTGGCTTTCCCCCTTACTGCCAATGGTTCCTTAATGACACTTGAGCTAAATAACTACACTATTGTTTATAATTGCTACAATATAAACAGGTTTTATATATTTATATGCATTTCTGACATTAGCCTTTGTCTACTTTCAACAATGGCTTTTGTTTTTCATTGTTCATTTCTGTTTTAGTTTCATTGTTCAATTATGTTATGTTCAACTATTTTTGGACCCTGTTGTATCAACCTTAAATTACATGCCGGCAATCTTTATATCTTCCCATATAGCTTAAATTTTATACTATTTTATATATATATATATCCCCCCCCCAAAAAAACCTATATTTTGATGTAATTCTAATTTGCCATGGCACGTACTTTATGTTAGAAACAAAGGACACTATATTGTCGTTTGGTCAGGCAATGTTGGTGCTTGACACTTCAAAACTACACAAGGATTGTTTGATATATGACAATGTAATTATGCATATATCTAGTATAATGATTTATTTCTTTATATATAATAATTTTTTCCCTTCTATTGCAACTTTTCTTCACTTATTTCTCTTATCCCTACTACTTTTATTTACTTATTTATTATGCTATTATGGTTTTGAGGTCCTTTCTATCAGTTACCTTGGTCCTTAATCAATTTCGTTTTTCATACTGCTCCTATTAATCTTTAGAGTACTGTGTGTGTGTGTGTATATGTATATATATATATATATACATACAGGGTGTTTTAAAAGTGATGGTCAATAATTTAAAGTTGAACTGTACAGACTACAATATGCAAAAAAAGCCTAGTAAACATTGGTCCTTAAGTGAATCGTTTTCGAGATATTGCACATTTCTAGTTGGGATCCACCACTGACAAGGTGAACTGTGCAGAGTTGGAATCCACCACTGACTTGTTTAAGTTAGGTTATGCTCATTCTCTCCCTTTCCCCTCTCTCAATGCTCTGAGATGTAGCAGGCATACTAGTACTTGTCAGGGGATAGTCAACATGGAAAGAGGTTACAGTAACAAAGAGTATACGGACATGCACTTCATGTATGGTAAAGCTAACAGCAGTGCACTCGAGACTGCATGTTTGTACAAGAAGCATTTCCTCACTGAAGTCAGCCCAACAGGCGCACATTTATCAGGGTACATCAATGCCTTAGAAAACATGGGCGCTTCGCACATGGAGTACAAGCAGTTGGGCCCAGTAGCATAACACCTGATGTTGAGGAAAGGGTGTTAGAAAGAACATCCTGTAACATCTGTAAAATCCTGTAGTGTTTAAATAAAAAATTAAAAATGTATTATCTTATGTTTAATAAAACCACCCTTAGCAAAGGATTCGTAGCTTTTTGCTAAACTAGTGTTCCCATAGTCAGTGGCGGATTTTAACAGAAAATGTGCATCATATTCAGTAGGTGGTAGATGACTTTCATCAACTGGTGAAATACCACCACTTTGCTTATTGGAGGCTTGAAGTGGTGAAACCCATGTTTAGTCTCTAAAGCAAAGTTTCCAGCACCCCCCCTCCCCCCATACTTCTCCTTCAACCCATGCACGGTACTACGTACTATAGGTTTTGATACCTTTCGTATTTGGGGTTTTCATAAAAAAAAAAAAAAAAAAATCTAGAAAACGGTTCATTTGCAGCCCGATGTTCACTGGGACTTTTTTTATTTTAGTTTGTACTTTTCACCTTTAAATTATTGACCATCATTTTTGAAACACCCTGTATATACAGCTGCTATGGCTATAATGCACCTAACGTTAGTAGGTGCATTATAGCCATATGCAGACAGTAGAATATGCAGACATTCACTGTGTATGGTGCATGTGTTTGTCAACGTCCACCATAATTTGAGGGAATGAAGTACAGTGAAAGAGCATCACAACCAAGGCTGGCCTCTATCATATTCTGCACATGCAGAGGAATAGGTGCTGGATATTGTTACATTAGTTCCCTCCACCAGCACACAAAGTTGCTGTAAAAACAGGTCCTAAAATTCCAAAGCCTTCATTTGGCACATACATACAGCCCTTGTCCAAATGAAGCCATCATTTGGCTTCATTTGGACAAGGGCTGTATGCCTACCATATGCAGAGTTCAGGCATTGCAAGCAGCAGATTCACTTGCATGTGAGCAATTTTGTTTATGGATAATTGTATCAACAGCCCTTCCTTTCTTGTCAATATCCTATGGACTGACAAGGCAACATATTATACAAGATAGGATATTCAATATGCATATACATGGTCAGTAGAAAATCCTGACACCATTCAGCAATCCCATTTTCAAATGGGGTTCTGCGTCAATATGGGGTTCATCATTGTAGGAGATAGCTTTATTCATCACGAGTTTCCTGTCCCACTAAATGCTGATCATTACTTATAGTTTTTGTAGAGGACATTGCTAACACTTCTGAAGATGTTCCCATGTACATGCCAATATGTGGTTCTAGGGTTACAGCACAATGGAGTATCTCCACATTTTGGGCGACAAGTAAGAACATTCCCCAATGATCATTTCTGGAATCACTGGATTGGTCACGAGGTCCTATATCATGGTTGCTAAGCTCTCCTGACCTTAACCAGTTGGATTTTTTTTGGAGTCACATGAAACAAATTGTTTATGCCACAGAAGTTAACAACAGAGATGACTTATTAGATCACATCCACAAAACGGCAGTTGCTATTAAAAACAACACAGCGCTACTCACACATGTATGGGATTCCTTCACATGCCGTGTTGAAGCCTGTCTCCTCTCACATGGCACTCATTTCAAACATCTTTTGTGATATTTCTTTTGATCATGCTTCAGTTTGATTGCAATATTAATAAAATTCATTTAATCCTGCTGTACATTACTGAGTTTGTGTGCTCTTCAATTTATAGTAAAATTTTAACAAACAAACATTTATTGTTCTGGATTTATTGATAACTATGTACAGTACAAGTAAAATTATTCGGATACTTTGTAATAATTAAAATAAAAATGTTTCTAATTAAAGTAAGCTTTTTCATAATGATTGAATTTTATAAATTTAATATTATATGCAAAATGCTAGAGGCAGAAATGGCATCACTAATTTTAACACTAACTCAAAATCCTTTGCTCCTACTTCAAACTGGGTGTAGCCATCTTGTATTTTTATGAATCATTCCCTCAATAAATATTGGCATCGATTTCAATGGCACCCTGTATACATGCTATATTGCCAGAAATATCTAGCAACTCCAATTCCAGCTTTAGGAAAAACAATCATATTTACCATCCATATGTCAGGAATAGGTATAAATGCTAATACTAGAAATAAGCAGATCAGTGAAATTTGGTACACAGATGTTAAGACTGGTTAAAGTTTTGTGTTGGGCAAGTTCCAATGGGGAATCACTGTAGGATGCCATCTGTTTGCACTATGCAGAGAAATTACAAAGCTTTGATCAATGGTGGCTGAAATAATCATCAAATGAAAGCCAGACTAGGATGTACTCAAATAAGAGGATGTAGATCCTGCTGTGTCCTCATTGATTAGTTTCAGCAAAGCCACAGGAATCAATATTAGTAGGACAATACCTAGGAAGCACTTCATTGGATTTTACACAACAGCTGCAGCATACAAACCAAACATCACAGCATCGAACTGCATGGCACACTAGCCATTGCAATTGGGCCCTTGAATATCAGAAAGTTGTTATAGAATTCTGAATCATGACTGTATGCATTAAACGATAAATCAACAAAGGCTGTGAGGCATCAGCTTATTATGTAGCAGTACATATAAGCACTGTCCTCCCCACAGCGGTGAACCCCCCCCAGATTCGAATCCATCAATGATGCAAGGAATTTTATGTGCTGTATTTTTTTTTCCCCCTCACAATGCAGCTGAATTGACTAGTTTCAGGCAAAGGTTGTATAATTTTTACTCTCAGAAACTCTGTTTTTTTGCCCAACAGAACACAGTTTACAAATTTAATACAAACAGCATGATATGGCCTAAGCTGCTGATGTGCCCAAAACCATACAAGCATATTATATCTGTAATTGAGTATACACATATATTCTTTGGTTAGTTTACTGGATGAATCTAAGTTTCTGGGAGGAAAGCCATATGACACTTGCCTAAGATGACTAACTCAGCCACATTGTGAGAAAAAAGTTGATAAAAATTTGGGCCTTTTCCACCTGGCTGAATCACTTACCTGGTTTTCAGATCTAATGGCTGTGTCTGGAGAATGTCCCAAAAAATATTATTTAACCAGACCATCATCCTGTGGTTTCCCATGGCTTGGATCCTTGTTTTTCTAACAATGTCATCTGGTACACTGACATTCTGCTCTTCCTGTGGTATAGTAGGATCCTTATTGTTTCAGCATGACAAAGCATCATGTCATACTGCACAACCTGTAATAATTTGGTTTAAAGCCACAGGTGTGTAAACACTTCATTGGCCTGCACAAAGCCTCAACTTTAACCCAATTAAGCACCTTTTGCATGAAATGGAATGTTAACCTTCAGACTAATTACTATTAATGCTAATTAAAGACCAAATGCTAATTACTAGCTAAATTGACATTCTGACATTCTAAAATGACTGCTATGGTGATGGAGGAACAGATATAAATACAACCTTCCTGTGCTCAAACATGGTTCTGAGTCTACTAATGAGAACAAGGTATAATTAAAACCAAAAGTGGGGAACCTTTGGCCTTAGTTATAAAAGGTTCTAAGAAGTATGCTGGTGTCTAATTACTTTTGGCAATATAGTGCATGTTCTGACTACAGAAAATTTGGAAGGCCTCAAAATCCCAGTGCTTTAGGGGTCCCTACTCATTATCTAAGAGTGCCAAGTAAGCTAAGGCCACGAGGTTATTGCATATTGTTCATGTTTTTGTGTATTCCTCAGTCAGTCTGTCTGCTTTTTCCATTAAAAAAATCTGAGTTTCTGTGGGGGGGGGGGTATTGGGAGAATTGTGCAAACCATGGCCCAGACCAACTTTGCCACAGTATTAACAAAAAGCCCATTACAATTCCTCTTATTAAAACAAGATTCAAAACCAGTTTTTTTTTTTCATATGTTGTGACAGAACAGTGATCATATGCACTGTGCTAACTGCAAGAGCTGGTAAAAAATAAATTAGACGTGAACGTCTCGTATTAGCTTACAGGTGTACCTTAATATCCTTGTAACTTGTTTCCAGAAATGTTGTTATAGGGTTTCAGGGACTTAGCATTAGTAGAGGCATTTGATGCAAGAAAGCAAGCTTATGCAGCATCAGCCAAAAAATAAAAAAAATAAAAATAAATAAATAAATAAAAAATAACCACTTCCACTTCACCCCTCTGTTCGTTCGAAATACCTGTCCAGCTGAGCCTTAAACTTATTTAGGCTATCAACTTCCACGACAAGGGATGGAAGTCTGTTCCACCAACCAACCACCTGCTGGCTAAAGGCAAATTTCCTCACATCTATCCTACATCTGTCCTTCCTCAATTTGAATTTATGCCCTCTCAGGTGATTATTCTGAGCAAGAGGAAGAATCCCATCAGCATTGAGCATGCTCAAACCATTCAAGGCGTTATACACCTCTATCAGATCACCTCGCTGGTGCCTAGACTTCAGTGAGTTAGACCGGCAGTTCCCAAACTACTGAGATTTACGAACCCCTTCAAAAATTAAAACAAGTTTGTGGATCCCCCCCTACATATACACTGGTGTTCAATGAAAGTGCATCACCTAGGAATTTCACATTTCTAACCCTTTTTCACGATGGTATGTTACATTAATGACTAGCATTACAAATAGAAATATAAACAAAAGATATTTATTAATAGTTAAGCAATGTAATGTTTGACAGATGCTCTCAAAATATTCCAAAATGAGCATTTTTAACCTTTATACAACAGTTTTGGTAAATACGACAATTATGGCTGAAATGTTATCAGAAGCCCTCAATTTGCTTCAGTTTATCATTTTAAATGGAAAATCAAATGAAAAGCTCACCAGGTGCAAACTAATATTTAGTTGAACCACCTCTGGCCCCGATGACAGCAGCACACCGTCGAGGCATTGACAAGATTAATTTCTGAAGATAATCAACTGATAGTTCGTGGTTCCAAACATGAATTATGGCTTCCTTAAGTTCATGAGGGGGGTCTTTCATTTTTTTTTCGGCAACTGCAGATTCCACACGATGCCAACAGTTCTCTATAGGATTCAGGTCCGGGCTGTTTCCTGGCCAGCTAACAGTTGTAATGGACCATTCTTCCAACCATTTTTTTACCTGTAACAAATGTGAACACATTACTGTTGAACCTCTAATGCAGAAATGAAGCTAACATAACTACAGAAGTGCCTACTTACACTTTTCACCTGAAGACAAGGAGCAGAGTTGTCCTGAAAGATGCAATTACTTGGCAGGTTGAAATAGTCTCTAATGGTTGGCAGCAATTTGCCAACAAAATGGACCCTTATATCATTTTGCTGGTAGGGAATTTCACTGTAGACATCATACAGTCTGGATGGTATTCTTCACCACGTCTACGGCGAATCGTTTGTCTCCCACCAGAGCCATGCAGGTTGAATTTCTTTTCATCTGAGAAAATAACTGGATTTCCACTGCTAGGGGGGGTCCATTTGACATGCTCCTTACACCAAATTAATCGGACCGTTTTCTTAGGAACACGGGCTACAAGTCCATTTTTGAAGAGGCGTATTCTGACTGTTACTGCACTTGCTACCACTCCTGTACGTTCTCTTCCCATTCTCTTTTCAGCTCAGATGAAGAAGCGTTATGGTTTTTAAGGCATAAGTGCTTCAAAACACGGTCCAGTTTTGGCATAGAGGCTCTTTTGCATCCGGTTCCTTTTTTCTTATCAGCAGAACTAGTATTCTTGAGTTTGGAAAGAAATCTACTCGCTGTCGATTGATTTCAAGACCCTATAAGCAATGACAGGAAGAACATCCTTCCTCACATAAAGCAACAACAGCACTCTTTCTTCGTGGCATCAACTGCACGTAACTCGCCATCCTGACACAAGCAAGAAATGACCGCAACTCTTGCAGAATGTGCTTATATAGCTGAAAGTAACAGCTGATGCAATATTACGTCATCACCTACACGTGCCAATCTTATCTGATGCAATCTGTAAGAAATATGGCCATATACTTACGCTATTCAGATGACAATTACTATTTTAAGGGGTGATGCACTTCCTTTGAACACCAGTGTATATATATGCATATGTCTGTGTGTGTGTGTGTGTGTGTGTATATATATATATATATATATATACACACACACACACACACATGTATAAACACTGGGTTTTCTGAAAAGAAAATTCAAAATTTTATGTTTGAAACAACTCAACTTCATTCTTAATTTTTATATAGATATATAATAACTTTATCATCTATTTGCTATCCATAGAACAAATAATTTGAAATATGTATACAATTATATATACTAATTGTATCAAAAATAAGTAATATTCTATAATGAAATTCATTGTGATTCTATCAGTATATTTTTAAGAAAATAAACACACATTACTTGATACCTTCTGAATGTTTCACAAACCCTCTGGAACTGGTCTATGGATTCCCAGGGGTCCGTAGACTACAGTTTGGGAAACGCCAAGTTAGACCACATTGCACTGTATATATCAGTAAACTGTGCATATCATCTGGTCAATTTGTCTGTTGCTGGAAAAAAAACCAAGCAACCTTTTCTTGAGGCCAACTCAGTTATATTAAAACAAAAAGAGCCCATAAAAATTTCTCACATTACTGATGGGATTTGAACCTAGGCCTTTTCCAACTAATGTGGAGAGGATGTTTATATGCACTGTGAGGGTTTTCTAGAGATTATATATATAAAAACATGGCAGTCAGAGGGTTTGATTTAAGTCACAGAAGAGGTTACCTTAATTGGAACATAATTTAAAATTAGGGAAATTAAATATTTTTTAAATGCAGTCTCATATTTTGGGAGAGCAGCTCACATATTACAAGTCAGTATTGCAGTGTTTGGCCAATGCAAAAAAAGGAGGAAATGGGAATAATACTTTTTTTCTGAAAGCAACTAAGGCATAAGTTATAAGCGTGCTGCTTGTAAACTGAAAATGTTTTATAGTCAGTTTGTTATTTTGCTTTAATGAAAAATACCTAGTTTTCATTAAAGCAAAAGAAACAAACAATACACCTCATATATTACCTCACTAAATGCATATTAACTTAGCCGTGGTATCCAACTTATGCTATAGCCAAAATTCAAAGTGTTTAAGAATTCCTCTCAGTGTCAAGATTCCTCCAAAAGGGTAACCAGTGACAAAACCAATACATTTTCATGGACTGCTGTAAGTTTAAATTCCAATGTAACATTTAGTTCTATATTTGAACACTGCTGTTTTACTCATCAGTTCCTAAATTTTCAGTTATCTAAATGCAGATAACTGAAATCATATTTTGTATACTCTTATTTTCATATCAGGAAGAGATGAGTAAGAATATAGCAAATAAAAGTGTATTCAGTGTTAAATTTTTGTAAGTTCACTACTGAGTATAAGTAAGGCAAGCAAAAGAGAGGGCAGTTATTTGTTAATAACAGAAGGTGCCACATTATCAGAAAAAAATGGCCTTGAGTGTCCTAAGAAAAGTTTAAATTAACTAAAAAAATCATTTAGTGCAGATTATTAAACCAGGCAAGTGTCTTTTAAACAAAAAGAAAATGCTGCTCTTCTTTCTGGAATATGACAGTTCATTTTGTTACTCCATCCTTCTAAACATTGAAAGGTTTGTGTTCATTTTGGATTATGCTGCTTCCTGGATTGCACGTTAATACCACCTTTGTTACATTTATTGTTCCTTTTTCTTTAATGAAATCTTGCAAATTAGTTCATAAAAATTAAACATATAATTGTTGAATTTTTATTACTACTTCCTAAACTGAGATGTGTTAAGCACTAAAGCAGCTAAGGCAGGCCGGGGCAAACTACGTCCCACAGGCTGCATGTGGCCTGCCGCACATTTTTGTGTGGCCCGCGAGCTTTAATTGTATTATTGTATTTTCGAAAAAAAGTTTACTTATTTTATGCCTTTTGCGACGCCTTTTTGAAAAATAAATTTATATATGTAATACATTATAGAATTTGTCGACTTGTAAATTGGTTTATCATCTCTGTATTGTTCAAATTGAGATAGAATTTGAAATTGTGCACGAACCAGAGCGAGCCAACGGGCGCTTTTATAACTGTATAATTTGCGATTATAAACTAACCGCGCGAAACTACGGTAATAGCCAACCGGTGATGACGACAACGGCTTTGCTGCGGTGGCAGAGTAATAGGATAGAACTGCTGACCGGCCGCAGTTCCAATCTGTTGTCTCTGACGGTCATCCCGCAGTTAGTTTTTTTGCGTTATCTTCGGTTATCATCTTGGTGCCAGCAGCGATAAAAATAATAGTTACGCCCTTTTAAAAATTAATAAAAAAACGAAAAATTCAACAAGAGAATCGTGTCTTCAATGAAGAGTGGAACACTAAATATTTTTTTGCTAACAAAAATAAGACTATTTCTCATCTGTCGGGAGAGTGTCTCAGTGTTGAAAGAGTACAATATTAAGACATTTCACTACTAAACATTCCGAATATGCAGTGGCGGATTAAGGATAGTTGGGGCCTATAGGCAAATTATATTTGGGGGCCCCCCCAAAAAATAATGAAAAAAATGAAGGTGGCAAATAAATGAAATTTTGTACTTTTGAATTTTTTGCTTAAATTTTCGCTTAAATTAATCAAGATTTTTATGATGTTTATTGAAAACAATAATCTATTTTAGAATACTATAGGAAAATGTCTTGGCTTGGGGGGGCCCCCAAAGCCTAGGGCCCCCTAGGCACGTGCCTCATTGCCTTAATGGCTAATCCGCCACTGCAAATATGGTGCCAATTTAACTCCGGAAGCGAGAAAGAAAACTGCTGATGGATTAATTCAAAATTTATCTAGACAAAAAAATGTGTTTACGCGGCTAACTAAGGAACAAGATGCTACAGTAGAGGCAAGTTTTGTTATTTCTCATATAATTGCAAAAAGCAACGAGACTTTTTCTGATGTAGACTGAAGCTTGTGAATTATATGTCCTGACATTAAACACAAATTTGAGAATATATAAGTTTATTTCGGCGAACCGTAGTAAGAAGAACTGAATGTATCGATACAAATTTGAATGAGCAATTATTATCAGTATTAGAATTCACAACATGGTACTCAATAGCCCTCGACGAAAGTAACGACCAAAAGAATACCGCGCAGTTATTAATTTTCAGCGCATTATAGCCATAGTAGCTTATGCACCATTAAACTCCCATAACAACAACAAATATTAATTTTCATAAGTGATGTACCTCTAATTTTGAAATTATTGAAGAGCTTCTTTCAATGGAACCTCTTAAACACCAAACAACGGGAGTTGATATACATGTATTTGGAAAATGCTTAACAAGATATAATTTACAATGGAACAAAATGGTAAGCGTAACAACTGACGGAGCACCAAGTTTGACAGGTAAAAATGTTGGAGCCTTAAAGAAAATTCGGGATAAAATTTGAGAAAATTATCCCAATTATAATTTAATTACAATTCATTGTATTATACATCGACAAGTATTATGTAAAAATGTGTTAAAAGTTGAACATGTCACATCTTGTATTATTAAACTAGTAAATTTAATACTATCGCCTGAAACACAGACAATTCGTTAATTTTCTTCAAGATATTGAATCCGAGTACACAGATATTCCTTATCATAGCCAAATTCGATGACTTTAGCTTAGGAAAAGCTTAGGCAAGTATGGGATCTTAAAGATGACATTGCTCTATTTTTAAAACTGAAAAATATTATGAACTTTCCCGAATTAACTGATAATAACTGGATTTATGATTTTGCGTTTACCCTGGACATCGTGATACTTTCAACACCGTGTTACAAGGGAAAAATTTATACGCCCAAGATATGGTAAAAAGTTTGAATGGATTTCAATTAAAACTCCAGTTGTTCCTTCGACATTTATTAATTAACAAGGTAGACCACTTTCCAACCATGAAGTTGCTGAAGATTCCAGAAAATAAATTTTAAAAATATTGTGAAATTATCAACGCTTTGAATGATGACTTTTCACAAAGATTTGGAGACTTTCGAAAAATTGAGACAAGTTTGGCAATAGTGCGTGATCTATTTTCAATAGAAATTGATAGTGCACCGAGTGAACTACAGCTTCAGATTATAGATCTGCAGTGTGATACCAATTTAAGAGAATTGCACCGTCGTGAGGAAATTGTAAATTTTACAATACTCTTAATTCGGACAAATTCGACGAACTTAAAGATTTTGCCCGAAAAATGTTGGTTATTTTTGGATCAACCTACGTATGTGAACAAACATTTTCCATCATGAATCTAAATAAAAATTCTTTACGATCAAGCATCACGGATGAACATTTACAAGCAGTTTTAATAATCTCAACTACAAAATTAACACCCGAAATTAAAAAAAATGTTAAAAGATGTAAAACAGTTCCATTCATCTCATTAAATTCTTGGTTGTTAGAGAATAATTTTTTTATGTTATATTTCTTCTTCATGTATATTTCTTCTTCATTATATCTAAAAATATTATTTTACGTGCGGCCCGCCTTCTTTTTGAATTCCTATTGTGGCCCTTCACAGCCCAAAAGTTTGCCCAGGCCTGAGCTAAGGCATCAGTATATTTTCTGTAATCGCATGTATTCTTTAGTTGGTGTTGTTGCTAGATGAAAAACCAAAGTTTCTGGGAATAAAAACATCATGCAACCCGCACATAATATCCATATAACTCAGCTGTGTTGCAGAACAACAAATGCACACACACCTCACCTCATATATAGGATTCAAACTCAGATCTTTTCCAACCTGTGCAGCAGGACAGTGATTACAACCATTATGCTACATGCAAGGGCACAAATGTCTGATCAATTGCATGTCACCCATTGAATGGCAGAACACACTCTTTAAAGTGTATTGTTGCTCATACGTTAGCTTTGAAGCCCATTAGCAGGCTCAAAAAGGCCATAAAATTGGAAAAGGACTAGGTTTTAATCATTACATAGCAATAAATAAACCCACATTATTTTGATCATAAGTGGGATCCTCCCCCCAAAATATGCCACCATATTTCTGATTTCACTGACTGCAAGTTCTGAAAATAACATCCACATGGAGAAAAAAAAAAAGCCTATCATATCCCTTTGGGAAATTACATTCAAAAACAGGAACACATCCAGTGATGTATTGACACCTAATTGTAAATCTGCCAATTGCTTGGCCCATAAATCAAATAGTCAATAAAAACACCAGCAAGTCAAAATAAATTTAATTTTATTCCCTAATAGGCTAAATATGTACTGTTGATTTATTTTTTTGGTTATAAAAAAAAAACAATGCAATTGATTAAACTTCAAGAATGAATCATCAATGAGTAGTGTAAAGTAACCCTTTGCCAATTTCAGGTTTTGCAACCAAATATTTGAGATATGGTTTTGTATTTGCATACAAAAATTTTAAATATTTTGTAATCAGGTACAATGCGTACAGTGGCATAACTAGGGTGAGGCAGGTGGGGCACGTGCCCTGAATGCAAAATTTGGGGGGTTCCATTTTTATGGTTTTTTAAAGAATGGAATTTTAAAGAACAGTTTTCAAGAGGCACCATCAACCCTAGTTATGCTTCTGAGTGCATGTGCAGTTTTTTTTTTTTTTAACATACGTGGTTCAGTCCAGTCTTTTACAAAAAACACAATTACTGCTCTGCACTATTTACTGGAGGGTCCAGTAAATGGTGCAGAAGAAAGGAATTTGTTTATGCTCTATCCTCGCAATGACACACTCACCAGTACCACACAGTGTCGATCAAGCATGAATGTGTTGCCACCTTGCTCTAGATTATCATATTTCTGACTAACATTTATTTTTAATGGGCATATTGTGGACTTGTTTTTGCAGTGCTCTGAAGATTAGTGCTGGTTTATTAACTAACATTTATTTTACCCTTTATTATGATCTTCAAATGTTCAATACGAGCCGAAAGTAAATGTGTGTAAACAGCAAGAAAAGTTGATATTGGAACAAAGATAGTAACTTTGTTTTTATGTTGCATAAATCAAAATTAAATTTACAGTGTTTTTTTTTTTTTAAATTTTACTGGTATGTTTAGTATTTTCCCCTAATCCTTTTTCCTGAGATTCTAATAATGACAGCCAGTTTTACCAAACTGGGTACTTTTCAGAATTGTACCCTAATGGTTGGTAAGAGATCCAGATTCCTATATATTTACACTTTCCTTGTGCCATACATTTTATTGCATGGTACAAAGAAAGTACACACATACAGAGTCTTCACACCTTGGTATTCAAGCACCATCTTCTGTTTTAGCCAATAAAAAAAAATTATCATTATAAGAGTTGTTTCTATACTACAATCACTCTTTTGACATTACAATCCATGTTAACCTCATTGTAGCAGCAAGTCTAAATAAATGAAGAATGTTTAAGTGTAGTGAATAAAATTTTCTGTAAGAAGTTCAATCATAAAGTTTGAGCACTGAAATTTTATCTTGAGATTGGAACACTGTAGTAAGCTGCAACTTGTAGGAACAAGTTTGGCAACTAATCTAGACATGGTAATACAAGATTTGCTCATTCAGCTGCAGTCAGTCTGAATTAAGAGAGTGTTGAACAGAAGGTTCAACATTTTAGAACAAGTGATTGTATTACACAAGTATCAAACAAGTATCACATTTTAAAACAAGTGATCCTACTGAATCTGAATACAATTTAGTTTCAAAAAGTCCTTGTCAAAGACTTTAGTTGTTCATAAAGTTTAAAGGAGCTCTCGTCCCTCAGAGATGATCCTCACTCCAGCTATCACCTTCAAAACCCAATGATTCTACTGCTCATATTCATGATCTGATTAGGAGTAAACAATATTTAACATGTTCACCGCTTCATGCAAATATGTGGCTTTGGATTTTAATCCACTTGGAGGGGGAACCCCCTACTTTCAGAACTTTTTCTCCCAATTTGACAGAAGAAAAAAAAAAAAAAAAAAAGGGATATTTTTGTCAAGCAACATTAATCAGAGGTTGATTAATTCAATCACAGTGATAAGAAAGCCAAAAAATATTTTTGCCTTCTCCAATTCAGACTGATTCAATCCTGTGGTTTTCAATCCTAGGTCAAAAAAGGTCACCAGAAAAGAGCCAGCAGCGAAAGTGTTAACTATCTGCAAAAGTTGATAGTGAAGTTGGTATTTATACTGAAATTAGACTTGCCAATGTTAGCACATGATTTGGGAATGTAATGCATTCCAGCCCAGTTCGTGCCTTGCATCCTCACTGAAAAACGTCAGGATCTTCATTACTGTGCTATTGATCCACACTATTTCTTCCACTGCTATTGGTGACAAATCATGGTTGTAAGGCTACAATCCTGAAAGAAAGGCCAAATCTTCCCAAAGGAAGATGGTGCCTCCTCCAATTGTCTAAATACCAAGATAATTTCAATCAAAGGTTGAAATTTCCTTGTTATTCATACTTATTATCAAAAAATACAATAAGCATTAAGATCATACTTACTGTATGTTTTGACTAGCAAGAGCATAGCTCATTATGTTGTTGTTGTTTGTTATTAGGAGCATTAGCAATTAAGCCATATTGCTCAGGGGTTATGCGGTTGTCATTACCTGACCTTTCCGTATCCTCCGTATTTTGTGGTCACGGATTCGAACCCCTGTCTAATCAAGAAGCGTGTGCTACATACTGCTGCTCCTGCCCACCTGGCTACGGAGGCACCAGCTCATTATGTATTTGTCAAGTATGTTCAAAGAGTGAACCAAATGAAAATGGTTCTATGGTGATTGTGTGGCGCTGTTTGAAGAAAACACTGCAAAAATATAACTTGTGGTATGACAATGCCACTGCACACACACACTGAACTTTCCATTCAAGAATTTCTTGAAAAGCAGTACATCACTCCGGTTCCTTGTCCACAACAGTCATCAGATTTGCAATTACTGAGGACTTTTTCAAAGTGTAACTGAACTTTTATCAACTCCAAAAGAATCTTATCAGGAATTACTTCCAGAGGTTGCAGAAACATCATAGTTGGTGAGCACAGTGCCAAGGTACGCTGCCTTTCCCAAATACTAGCTGTTCCAAAACTTTTTGATCACACCTTGTATTATTTTAATTATACATTATATTGTAATAATGCACTTAGTAGTGGGAGGGGGGGAGGCAGAAACGGGTGTGGTTAATGCAAATCATTTGGTCCTTGCAGCAAATTTTTAACCTTTAAACCATTTGTATGCATTGCTTTGCATAAGACTTTTCTCTCTAATACGTTAATGTTTGTCTGAATCTGAGGATATGAAACCATCAGACTACAAAAACTGAATTGCAAACACTGTTCAATAACAGCGCAATCTGAAAGCCAATGTGTCATTTTCATCAATCTGAAAATTTTCACCCTTAATAATGTTGCCCTCTGCAGTCACCTGCATTGCCAATCCATACATTAAAGTCAAATTCCATTAATTCTCCTACATCAAGGTTTAAAAAAAAAAAAAAAAAAAAATCAAAAGAATCATCAGATTTTATGGAAAAAGATCAAAAAGAGCAAAATTTTTCAATACTACTTATTTACAAAAACATGACTGAAGGCTAGCTTTATATATTAGCTTACAGGATGAAATTTGTAACAGCAAGACAGTGCTGTACAACAGCATGTACATCTGTGAAATGTTTGTTAACAGTGTCAAATCAATTCTGTTCAGACTTTGATACTGTTTCAGTCTGTATATTCATACTTACTGTCCACAACAGTAAGTATGGATTCAACAGTAAGTGGATACAAATTATTGGTTATGGAGAGTAACGTATGGAGAATAATGTAGCAGTAGCAGTACAGAGATATCAATGAAGTTGCAAAAGGTAAAGGTGTCACATACAATTGACATGCCATGCAGAAAAGAGTTCAGCAAATTTGAACATGGAGAGATGGTGGGAAGTCATAATACAGAACTTGGCATATGATGTATTTCTTACCATTCTAAAAAAAACTTGTGTAAAATATCACAGAAAGCAGTTTATCTTATCAATCAACCCCAGTACAGCCACAGCTCTCAGAATTAAAACTGTTTCCAAATGGAACTGGAATATCCCTTGTCAAAAACAATTCAATATCTTTACTATTTATCCTGATTTGATTAAAATGGCTTAAAGTTCTTTATTAAGTAACTTTAAGCAAGCATAAAGTGAAGAATAAATCATTTAAATCAAGAGCAGATATCTTAAATTTCAGTAATCCACACTTTATCACTATGTTAAATTTAATATCAAATAGCTGAGGAGAGAGAACATACTTTGTTCAAGTATTTTAATAGTTTGTTCAATTTCATGTTGATGGAACAACCTGCCAAACTTAAATGATAAAACTATGCTAAACATTCAACTGAAACTATTTTATTAACATAATTAGCTCAATTTAGAAAATCTACAAAATTTTTAACATGAATACAATTTTTTCTCAAATATAAAAAGTTACAACTCAGCTTACTTTATTAAGAATTCTGTATGTAGAGAAATTTTCGTAACAATTCATAGGAAGCATTTATGATTCCCCAAGAAAGTAAAGCACGTGTATAATTTATATGAACACCACAGAACATTTTTCTAATGCTATTTTCTCTTTCAGCATATGTAATTTTAAAGGCCTGATAAACGGACAAGAATGGTGTTCCATAACAAACTTGCATTTTTGTTTTCACAACATTGATAGGATAAAATACAGTGCTAATGAAGGCTCCAACAACAGCACCACTAAAGAAGTCTTGAAGTACATGTCCCCACCAGTTTTCTGTTTCTGGAAACATATTTTTTACTCTACCTCTAAGGCCAAAGAATAGAACATTACTTGGCCCATTACGCATTAAAATTGGAATTAACCCACGGTAATATTCTGATATTCCATATTTTCGCATATCCAAAAATACATGGTATGTATTCTGAAACTTTTTGTTGAAGTGCCTGTCTTGTAATAATGTCTGAATTCTTTCAAATGGTGTTAGTATTGCTTCTGTGGATCCAGCTAAAATTGCTGCAGCGCCAAGACATATAGGTTTTGGAATATCTGGAAATTTATTCTCAATAAATTGACCATAGGTATTATAAGTTCCAAACATAATAGATACGGAAACTGTTTTCTGAATAAGTGGTGGAAGGCAACCTCTATATAAATATCTTAGTCCCTCATGTTTTAGTTGTTGGACAGCTCTTTGAGTCTCAACACCATCCAGCATCTGACGAAACATCACCTTATTAATAGGAAAAGTAGAAATAATATTAACAAAAGCTGCTCCCCAGCCACATATAAATTCACGATAATCACCATGTGAAGATAAAACGTTTATTTGTGGTAAGGTTTGTTGGCGATACGTAGTATTCTTAAATTTTGTTTCAATGCCTTCATCTGTAGTTAAAGTCATGACTCAGTTCTAGTGCTTTGCGTACGTGTACACCTACAACTCCCCTGAAAAAAATAAAAAATAAAAAATTATTACTAATTCTACAATGCATAAAGAAAATAAGTTCTCCAATTAAGCTCTCAAGTCTAGAATGAGAATGGTGAAGAATATTAACAATGGCAATTCTTGTATTCTATTTACACTACCCTCAAAATTATCCAGACACATCAGTTTCATACTGATGCCATTGCCACTTACTTCAACAGCACGCGGCGTCTCCGTAGCCAGGTGGGAAGGAGCAGCACATGCTTCTTGATTAGACCGGGGTTCGAGCCCGTCACCACCAAATACGGAGGATGCGGAAAGGTCAGGGAATGACCACCGCATATCCTGGAGCAATATGGCCTTAGTTGCTAATGCTCCTAAAAAAAAAACCAAAACCAAAAATCAACAGCACGTTGTTCCTTTTTTGCCTACTATGACACACACTCCAACTTTCTAACATTGAACAACAGACAGCAGTAAGTGTAGTCCTCCCATTCCTCCTGTAGAACAGTGACCAGTTGGGCTATTAATGGTCAGACTAGATCCATGAAATGAGATGTGTTGGTCTGGCTTTCACACTAAACATTCTGGTTCATCCCATAAGTATTTCATAGGGTTCAAATCAGTAGTCTGCACTGGACATTCCAACTCTTCAGTATATTTTGGACAGCTCATTCTGGACTACTGTTTGAGAATGGTTCATGGAAATAAACCATTTTTTTCCTTCTCAAACAGTACCAGCAATATGGCACGGGGCATTATCCTTTAGAAACAAACAGTTCTGTACCAAATAACCACCACTTTATAGGGAGCATGGAATTTTCCAAAATATTGAAGGTCAGCATCAATGTTAATGGTTTCTCAGACAACCACCAGAGGTCCTAAGCCATACCGTAAGAAACACTCCTACCTTCTACAAACTTCATTATTGGCATTTTCTGCTGATTGCACCACCACTCTCCCATGAAAATAGAGGGAGAGGAACTCCAAATATAAGGTGTTCATACAGAATTCAACCTCTGACATCTTAAACTCCTGGATGATGCTTTGCAGACATGTCTGATGAGATTATAGCACTACCCTTATGAGTACCTCAGTTCCTGATCATGTGGAGTGAGCTTCTGTGTGTGTCAGTGGATGGTGGGGGTGCTATCATGCTCTCATTTTATAAATAACCATTAATGGTCAACTACGGATGGTGCTGGCTGTCATCAATTCCACAAAAACATAGGTTTTCTGATTTGTCAATTTGTGCAATTGACATCCAAAAATAACACTCCTCTTGAAATCAGTCAGCTCAGCATTACATGCCACCATGATGAGAACTAACTTATGTGGCTTGTATGCCTTCCTTGCATACTGATTTGAGTTGCCTGTTTATCTGGAAGGTCTAATGGACAATGAAAATGGATATTGGGATATTTTTAGAGGGTAGTGTATAAGATGGGTAATAGAAAAATTGAAGTCTTCATAGAAAAAAAAAATTTTTTTTTCACATTAGCACTGATACCTCTTATCATTGTTTCATATAGTATCATTGTTTCACCTAGTGTCATTGTTTTGCTAATCACTATGAATATGTGATATCTGTTTTAAGAAGTAATTAAAAATAAACAGTGAGATATTTTTCTACTGGGAAGTGCTTTTATTAGATGGGCAGCAATGGAAAAACTGTGACAATAATACCACAATGTATAATCATATAGCTTCCAAGTAAAAGGTTTGTGATATCTCTGTCCTCAACATTTTTCAAAGTATTTGTATCATTCCGGATTACCCACAGACAAACTTTGGTACATGTCTTATTTAGATATGTTTTAAGATCAATTACTTTTATTATACTGTTTTTTCAATGTTGCTATCAGGAGTGTCAGACACCCAATCAGTTCAAAAATGGTTAAAAAAAAAAAAAAAGATTTAAATCTGCAATCTGACAAATGCTAAATGGTAAGTGGATCTATAAAAAATCCCACTCATATAACAATACTATACAACTTTTGAGGGAAGTGGCAAGGGAGTACAATGAAACACTGAAGTTAATTATGAGGTCATCACTAGACTCAGAAGTTATTTCCTTGGACTGGAGAAATGCCAATTTATTACCAATACATAAAGGTGGCTATAAGAATGAAGTGTGTAATTACTGATTGATCAGTCTGCCTTCTGTGGTATGGAAAATTAGGGAGGAAATGATAGAGAGTACATTACAGGATCGTTTGATAGCACTGGAATTCTGAAGGAAACACTGCCTGATCCTGTAATGGGAAAATCATGTTTAAGCAACCTGGTTACCTATTTTGACAGGGTCGCTAATAGGGTGAATGTAGTAAATAATTTTGATATTGTTTACCTAGATTTCAGCAAAGCATTTGACTCAGTCTAACACAAGATGTTACTGTATAAGAAGGAATAATGTGGAATCATACAAGGAAAATCCTTAGGTGGATTCCAAGGTGGCCACACATCAGTTGATCAGATTGGGATAACATAAGAAGTAGGGTTCCCTAAGGGATCAGGTACTGAGACCACTGGTTTTTGATTTTCTTAAATGATATTGATGGAGAAATAGAGGAGATGGTATCGAGGTGAGCGAACACACTTCGTCAGGGCTCTTCAGTTTAGGGGATTGGATTACTGTTGATTATTTCTTTTAAACATTTGATTTATTTAGTATATTGTTGGATTATTTTGTTATAGGTTTTCCTGTAACAGTTTGATTTTTACAATATTATAGATATCATTTTTTAAAGTTAATTTTCATTGATATTTAGCTAATTTTATAATAGTAATTATGAGATCTGCCTTAAACACGTCACAGGGTATCGTGACTCACACGGAAATAGCCGATGGCGATTTACGTGTGAGTCATGATTTAATCCGTTGCAGAATCTGTGGAATGTTTTCCAATGTTGACCTGGTGACTAATCATAGATCACCTGGGGATTCTTTTCTTTGTGATCGATGTAAGGAGTGCACCGATCTTAAATTACAATTTGGTGCACTGATGGAACAATTTGAGTCACTGAAAAAAATGGGTGCTTGCCCTCGAGAATAATGCATCGGAGAGCTCGTCAGGGACTCAACACTCCAGCAATCTACCAGGTGATGCACTCCCGATTCAGGCCTCAAAACAGAAAAACCAAGTGCAAACTACTCTGGTTCAAAAGGACTTTTTTTTATTAGGAGACTATTGTCAGGGAAATGGGGAATATTTTTTGTAATAAGGATAAGTAGAGTAGAATCAGGATTTGACTGCCGGGAGCAACTATTAATGATGTCACCCACAGAATGTCAGATTTTAAGGGGGTTAAAGAGAATATTATTATTCATGTGGGGACTAATGACATTAAACTTACACAATCTGATGATCTGTTGGAACAATACAGGACTATTCTGAGGAAATGCCACGAGATAGCCACAATGTCTATGTGTCTTCAATTCTGCCCAGACACAATAGGAGGGATAATATGTTAAAAGCCTTGTGGATTAGCTCAAGACTTGGACTCTGCAAGGCTTTTGGGGGGAAATTTCTATCAGCTTGGCCCACACTTGTAGGTAGAAGGAATTTGTTTTGTAGAGACAGGATACACTTAAACAAAGGTGATGCAAAAGTTTTTGCCAGTATTATTGAGGATACCTTAAAGGTTCAGGGAAACTGCTAGTTAGGGGGGATGTGGGTAATACTGACACGCATTTATATGATAATATTGGTCAAAGTAACTCTTGCACATACCTCAAGAGTTCTTATCTGTTTCCCCAACTGGACATATTATCTAGATATTCTGGGGGCAGAAACATTTCAAGTGAGCGGGTAGCTAATGCCAGGGAAGAGAGCCTAAAAAACTTCAAGGGTTGCGTTAGGGTTGTTAAATATACAAGAACAGTAAGTCTTAATTCTTTATATAGTAATGTTAGAAGTGTCATCAATAAAATGAGCGAATTCAAACTGCTGGTTAAAACAAGTAATGCGGACATAATAGGGCTTACGGAAACATGGTGCCATCCGGAATTAGGGGGTGATGAGTTTCAGTTTGGCTTGTATAATGTATTTAGGAAGGATAGGGTAGTAACGAATGGGCCTGGTTTACTGGGGTCCATGGTTGAAATAACATACACGTATAAGTTATAAATCCGGTTTAATGTAAAAATACAAATATATACTAACAGGCAAATATATACTAACTGCTTGTTAGTATATATTTGTATTTTTACATTAAACTGGATTTATAACTTATATGTGTATGTTATTTCAAGGATAGGGTAGATAGGAGTGGTGGGGTATTGCTTCTTATCAGAAGCAGCCTGTGTGCGATGATAGCTTTCCCGGATTCAGATGTTTCACGTGCTAGTATAGAACCAATAGCAGGAAGTGATCAAGGAATTCTACGGTGGATGATGAAACGAAAGGTAGCAATAGTTTGTTTGTTTTTTTTTTAGGAGCATTAGCAACTACGGCCATATTACTGTGGGATATGCGGTGGACTTTCCCTGACCTTTCCGCATCCTCCGTATTTGGTGGTGATGGGCTCGAACTCTGGTCTAATCAAGAAGCATGTGCTACGCACTGCTGCTCCTTCCCACCTGGTTATGGAGGCGCCATAGCAGTAGTAAAAGGCAAAGGAACGGGTTATAATTTCAGAAAAGGAAATTATGATGCCTTAAGGTGCTACATGGCCTCTATTAACTGGGTAGATATCGCACAGAGAACGAATACAATTGAACTGTGGTATGCTTTTAAAACATTAATCACAGACGCCTTGAATATGTATTTACCATTAAAAAAAAATACTCCACGAGGAGGGTTCCAAGATGGATGAATAGTGAAGTTGCCACATTGCTTGAGCAAAAAAAGGTGGCATGATAGCAAAGAGGGGGGGGGGGATAAGGAATTCATCACATATATAAATGATAAGAGCAGAACAAACCAGATCGGACCTTTACACAAGGGAAAGGGGATAGTATTGAATACACCAGCTGCCGTTGGCAGATGAACTCAACAGTTATTTTGCATCGATATTTACAGAACAAAAACCTTTTGTGGCAATGGGAAATTGTGGGAGCGAAGTTGAAAAATATGTAATCAATGCTATTGAAATTTCACAAGATTATTTAATGAAAAAAACCTTCGAGCCTACAGGCCAGTAAGGCTCCTGGAGTTGATGGAATATACCCTATAAACTTAAGGGAGGCGGCAAGTGAGTGCATTGAATCACTGAGGCTAATTATGTGAGCATCACTAGACTCTGGGGAGATTCCGTTGGATTGGAAAAGTGCCAATGTATCTCCCATAAATAAGGGTGGTTCTAAGAGTGAAGTGGAAAATTATCGACCTGTCAGTCTGACTTCAGTGGTAGGGAAAATCATGGAGGCAATGATCAAGAGTGTAATTCAGGATCATTTGGATAGAATTGAAATTCTCAAGGATACTCAGCATGGTTTTGTAAAGGGAAAATAATGTTTAACAAATCTGGTTTGCTATTTTGAAAGGGTCACTCATGAGCTGGATTTAGGGAATAATTTTGGCATATGGTCAGAAAAATGGCAGCTATGCTTTAATCCAACAAAGTGTAAGGTATTACAACTGGGAAACAGTAATCCCAAAATAACTTATTCACTTGGAGTTCAACTAAACCCAGTACTGGAGGAAAGGGACTTGGGTGTTACGATACGGTCAAACATGAAATTCTCTGAGCATTGTAAACAGGTTGCAAAGGAGGCCCATGGTGTCCTATCGATGATCTATTGAACTTTTGCAAGTAGAGATAGGGACGTGATAATCCCATTATATAAGGGTTAGATCACACTTGGAATACTGTGTTCAAGTATGGAGACCGCACCTAAAGAAAGCCATCGAGCTTCTTGAAAGGGTGCAAAGACGGGTAACTCGCCTGGTGAGATCGGCAAAAGGGCGTTCTTATGAAGAAAGACTTCGAATATGTGGGTTGCAGTTGTTATTTAGTTTTTAGGAACATTAGCAACTAAGGCCATATTGCTCCGGGGATGTGCAGTGGTCATTCCCTGACCTTTCCGTATCCTCTGTATTTGGTGGTCATGGGTTTGAACCCCGGTCTAATCAAGAAGCGTGTGCTATGCACTGCAGCTCCTGCCCACCTGGCTATGAAGGTGCCCCGTGGGTTGCAGAGTTTGGAAACTAGATACCTTAGAGGAGATTTGATTGAGGTGTTTAAGGCTCTGAGAGGCATCAGTAAAATGAATGAGGACAAAGGGGGGAGATGTTTAGATTGGACTGCAGGAAGTTTTATTTTAGCCAGCGAGTTATAAATTACTGGAATAAGTTGCCTAGATGGGTGATAGAAGCTGACAGTTTGGGGAAATTCAAAGGTCATCTGGATAGTAACCTTCAGGTGAGGGAAACGCATAGGATGATAGGTTTAATTTCCTTTTCTGTTATTGTTTTTTTTTATCATTGTTTTATTCGTTTTTTTTTTTTTTTTTTTGGCTGGTGCAGCGTAAGCCATAGGCTTTCTTGCACCATGCGGCCATTACTAATACTAATACTAAAATTTGCAAATTATATAATAATCGGTAGAGTAGTTAATGATCAGTGCTAAACACAGCTTCTTGAGGACAAAAAACATTGAGAGATGATCAGAAAAGTGGCAGTAATCTTTTAATGCAACAAAATGCAAGCTCTTAATACTTGGGGAATAGAAACTCCAAAAAAGCTTACACACTTGGTGGGGTTGAACTAAAAATACTGGAGGTAAAAAGAGATTTGAGAGTTTGATATGGTCAGATATGAAGTTCTCCAAGCAGCGTAAGCAGGTGGCAAGGAGGATCCATGGTGTCCTATTGATGATTTATCATAAATTTGCTTGTAGAAACAGGGAGGTCATAATACCACTGTATAAGGCAATGGTGGGACCACACTAGGAATACTGTGATCAGGTGTAAAGACTGCACCTATACAAGGAAAGACTTTGAATATATCAGCTGCAGAGCTTGAAAACTAGACAGCTTACAGGTGATTTAAATGAGGTGTATAAGGCTCTGAGTAGTGAAAGTAAAATGAATGAGAGTGAAATTTTAACTGCTAAAAATAATTCCAGAACTAGGGCCACAAATTCAAATTACAGGAGGGAGGTTTACACTGTATTGCAGGAAGTTTGTTAGTCGGCAAATTAATTATTAGAATAAGTTGATTCCATGGGTGGTTGAAGCTGACAGCTTGGGGAAATTCGAAGCTCAGCTGGACAGATACACTATGTGAGGAGGAAGCCAAATAGGGTTTTTTTGATGGTGCAGCAAAAAGTTGCACCATACAGTTACTACTAACTCCTAATGGATAATGCCATGAAGGATCCAACTCTGTTAAAAGTCTACACCAGGAAAACTGCCATTGTTTTACCAATGTGAACTAGTTTGCAATTAGTCTTTTATTTGCTGGATAATAGCTCTAGAGTGGTAATAAAATTGTGAGGTTTAATATCTGTAGCTCACTTTCCCACAGGAATATGGCCTCCATAGCCGAGTGGTCAGGAGCAGCAGTGCAGTAGCATACACTCTTTGAGTAGACCGGGGTTCAAGACCCTGACTGCTGAATACGGTTGATCTGCCAACCCGCACTGGACCAGCGTGGCAGATTATGGTCCATTTCCCTCAGCATGAATTGTTGAGGAGGCTTCCATCCTGCAGTGGGTTGATAATGGCTGCACTTTACTTTTACTTTACTTCTCACAGGAAACTAACTTTATTACAGTCAAAACTGTAACAAATACAATTAGTAGAGTGATGGTCTATCACAGACGATTATAATTTTATTTCCTGATATTCAAATATCCTTTTCTTAACATTTCTAATGTAATTTATTACAGCAGTACAACTAAACGTGGGTGCCTCTGTAGCCAAGTGGGCAGGGGCAGCAGCAGTGCGTAGCACATGCTTCTTGATTAGACCGGGATTCAAGCCCATGACCACCAAATACGGAGGATGCGGAAAGGTCAGGGAATGACCACTGCATAACCCTGGAGCAATATGGCCTTAGTTGCTAATGCTCCTAAAAACCAAATAAAAAAAAAAAAAAAAAACTAAACATATTAGTAAAAATATTAGAAATGAATATAGTAAAACCTCGAAGAAAATAAATTCCCAAGTAATGAAAATATTCTGTTTTTCAAGTAGATCACTGAGTCTGGAAAGATATCATATATTTGATCCCTAGCATTCTCTTGCCTTCAAGTATTTTGCAGTATGAAGATTCCATCATTTATTCAGACAAACTGATGAAGAAGACCTAAAGAAATTCTTTGGAAATCTTTGTTCTGTCACTACACAATTTTACTTATTTAGAAATGAACAAAATTACTCATTCTCTTTATTACCTGTGTGAAATCCATTTGGGGCCATCCGTATATTATTTACTGTTTGAGATAATTTGATTTGAATGGAAGGTGGATCTTCACAGGCGAAACTGAATTTAAAATGTAAAGGAACAAAATATTCTTGATTTATTTTTGCCTTGAATGCAAAATAATATTTAAAATTTATACCACCATTATTTCATCAGCAACTACGTATAGAAGCATGATTTTTAAATTATAATTTTTTGTATTATCAAATTTCATTGTAAAGGTATCGCTGACACTATGCTTATTCAAAAACAAACAGAATTTTGTTATTTATGTTGTTAATCTGTATTAATTAAGTCTTTAGCATAAACTATGCTGATTACAGTATGCCAGTTCACATATTTTGTTATGTTAGAATCGGTATAAGAATGGCTAAATAGCTTTTTAAACAGACTTTCTTCTATAAAAAAAAAAAATATACACATACTTTTTTTTATTGCCAAAAAAAGTAACCATCCAGTTCCATTCTGAAAATTACTATACTCACCTTAGAAAGCAGTTTATTTCAATATTCTACAATGGTTGCCCAAAGGTGAACCTCATGGGATAAGCCTTCTATTACACTCTTAAGATGTATTTTTTGAATATTTGTCCTATGTGGTTCTTATCACACACTTATGAGTGAGAATATATATATATATATATATATATATATATATATATATATATATATATATATATATATACACACCTGGAAATGGGAGGGGATAATTCCCAACCTCCCCCTTTCAGATATGTCTTAAACCAATGCACTGATGTAAGTGGAAATCAGATATATCTTCCTAGAACTATATAAACATTCACCTACCTATGAAAAGCCATTTCAAGTCCTGCTTATACACCACAATTAGGTTCCCCAACCTCACAAGACATTCTCAGTCTGTACCTTCTAAGATGCTCCTTATAGTGATAACAATTAGAGCTTTTTACCAGTCTATTAACCTTTCTTCGAAGCTTCTCTAAAAGTTGTATTTATTTTAGATATGGCCTCCAGAACCTGAATACAATATTCCAAGGACAGTTACACCATTGTCTGCATAACAGAATGACAATTTCCCTATTTGCATACATTTGATAAATCATTGATGGCATGGGACTTTCTAAAAGTTTGTGTACATTGCACAGTAAACTTCATGTCTGATCATATCATAATTCCCCAAATCTTTTTTCCCTGAACTACATTTGACTCTCCACACTCAATCTTGTTCGCTAAAAAAAACAAAAGAAAAATAAAGTGTCTTAAATCATTACTAATTAATGAAATCATCATTAGACACTGGAATGATCCCCTTACAATGAAGCGGGTTTCCTTAGTCCATTAAGGATGACCTAAAGAAAAATCTTACATTTATTAATGTTAAGATGCCATTTCTCAGACCATATTTGTGTAATAGGTCTAAAACATTTCGAAGCAATGTAGCCCGATTATGGTCATTAACTACTTTGCAACTTTCAAATCACACACAAAAATTGACAGCTTCCTCCAGTACTCAGCCAAATTTTATCATTAATGAAATTAATTAAAAATAAAAGGAGGCCTCAGCAAAATCCCCAAAGGAACAATTGCTATGCTTGTCCACTATAATGGTTACCCATTTATAACTACCCTATGTTTTATGTCCTCCATTCAGTCCCTGATCCACAGGAATTTTGTTAGCAAAATTCCTGTATATCAAAACCCCATGTGCTATACTGGCAGCTTGTCTACACTGCTCAGCAAACTTCATATCTGAATGAACAATTACCCACAGGTATTTTTCATTTTCAGCTACCCTGGGTGTAGTACCACACAGTTGGTATATTAATCTGGGATTACTGCTAATCATATGCAGTACTTTGCATTTGTCTATTGCCATATCTCAGCCTAACTACCTAAAATTTTTCTAGATCTTGTTGCAGTAGCATACCACCTTTACTGTCATTAACAACCCTTCTAATCTTCAATATCATCTGCAAATTTATCCATTAAGCCTGATATACCTTCATCAATAACATTAATAAATACAGAAAGAAACAATGGGCCCAGCACGGAACACTGGGGGGGACTCTACTGATAATATTAGTCCACAAAGAGTAATGTCCATTGATAACAACTGTCTTTTCCCACTGAAGCATCCCTTTATCCAGAGTAACTTGCCCTTAATGCCATACTGCTCCAATTTGTATAGTAGCCTATTATGTGCAACAGTATCAAAAGCTTTCCTGAAATCCAAGTATATAATATCAAAATTATTTTTTGGATCCAGCTCCTTTGCTACTGCATCATAGTATCCAATCAAACTGGTCAGATAAGATTGCCCCTTGACAAACCCATGCTGTGATTCAAGTATAACTGCACTCCTGTCTAGATTGGTCCTGCATTACTTCTTTAACCACTGACTCCATTATTTTTCCTGGAACAGAAGTTAAGCTAACAGGCCTGTAATTACTTATATCACTCTGAGAACTGGGGATACATTTGCATATCTCCAGTCCATGGGGACTTCCCTTGAATCCAAGACTGCTCTCATAATTATGGCTAAGGGTTTGCTTACCTTCTTTGCTGCCTATCTTAATATAATTGGATAGATCCCTTCCCCTCCAGGCCTTTCTTATATTTATCTTCAGCAATTTCTCTTCCACGTTCCTCTCAGTTATTACAAAATCATTTAGCTCTCTGGTAGAGTTTAATAAACATTCCCCTAAAGAATTCCTCATGTGTGAATGTAGATGCAAAATACTTATTCAGCTTGTCATCAAAATGAGTAGGATCATCAACAGTTGAACCACGATTTCCACTACTAATGCTATCTTGCCCATAGAGATCTTTATTAACTTATTTGCAATCATTTTACCTAGAACATATCCAAATTTTCCTTTATCACTAGAGATTTATTATCACACAGATGGAACTTCCATCTCAGATTATCAGATTTGGGTAATGATCATGTTAATTTCAAGCAGCTTTTGATGAGCATAACTTTTTTCCTTCATCCTGCCACCCCTCCTGTAGACACTAATTTGAAATAATGAAATTCCTTCTTCCTTATTTGTATGGCATCATGTTTCTGTTAACTGTACACATCACTGTTACTGACCATAAGCCGAAATTTGATCATTTTGTTTACAATATTCATGACATTATTATGCAAATTCACTTTGTATTTGATTATTATTTACTACTTTGGTAAATCTCTTATAGCCACTTAAGCAAGGGTTTTCTCTGTGGCTCATGTATACTGGTGAACTGAGTGGCTATTTTTATTATCACTTTCTGTGAATGTGGTAATTTGAGGTTAAACACAGATACTTTTAGTAGAGTTGCAATTGTAACCTTGATTTATACAATTAACTTAATTATCTGAAGTGATCCCTCCTAACCACATTAATTAGCAAGTTTTACTGATGCCCTCAAGGCCTCTCTATAGCATTACCAAAGCACAAATTAATATTACTGGTAGTGGAAAATGACACAAGGAAGCAAGCTTATACAGCATCAGCAAAAAAAAAAAAAAAAAAAAAAAAACCTCCCAAATCATCTGTCCATTCCCTCCAATACTTTGCTGGTTCTTCCTTGAATTTATTTAAACTGTCCACCTCCACAATGAGATGGAAGTTTGTTACAACAATCAACCACCCATTACGTTATTGTCGAAAGCAAATTTCTATACATCTATTAGTAGTGGCAAGTAGAGAATGGCACCATTGCCTATGCATCCATTCCAGTAGCTCTCTACATCTTTCCCAAAATGAGGCTTCCAGACCTGTATACAGTACTCAAAGCTGTGGCCTGACCATTGCCTTATACAATGGAATAATCATTCCTTATCCCTTCTAGCAAAATTCCTGTATATCACTGACAAAACCATGTGCTGTCCTGGCAGCTTGTCTACACTGCTCAGTGAAATTCATATTTGACTGCACAATAACTCTGTCTTTTTCATTTTCACAACCCAGAGTATCAACACAATCTGGGATTATTGCTACCCTTATGCAGTACCTTCCATTTATCAATGTTTTTCTTCTCTACCACATGCACGTTTCATTAGTTCTTCTAATATCTGTTTAGGTTTTAAGCCCTGAACAGTATTTCTTAGTTGGTATGAAAAGCCTAGTAGTTTTTATGATTATTTCCCTGAATGCTTCCCATTTAGAATTTGCCATTAGTATCATCACCAGTTGGGGTACACTGTAGTCACCTTTACAAAAAGTCCTTCCCTTTACCTTCGATGGTAGTTACATCTTTAAGTAACTCTCACATCAATACACTGTGATCATTGCCACCTAGTGGTTCTTTTAGCTGCAGATTCTTAATGCAAGAAGAATAAGGATGTAGAGCAACTGGAATGAATACAGAGAAGGGCAATGAGATTGGTGAGGGGAACAAAGGGATGCTCTTACCAACAAAGGCTTAAGTTCTGCAAATTGTAGCATTTGGTGAATAGGCACCTGCAAGGTGATCTCATTGAGGTATAAGGCTTTGAATAGTTTGAGCAAGCTCAATGCTGATGGGATTCTTCCTCTTGCTAAGACTACATACATGAGGGGGCATAAATTCAAATTGAGGAAAGGTAGTTTCAGAATAGATGTGTGGAAATTTGCCTTTAGCCAGTGTGTGGTTGATTGCTGGAACAAACTTCCATCTGTATTTGTGGAAGTTGATAACTTAAACAGATTCAAGGAAGAGCTGGACAAACGTTTGGAGTGAATGGATAGGTGAAATGGGAAGTTTTTTTTTTTTTTTTTGGCTGATTCTGTATAAGCTTGCTTTCTTTCATCATATGCCACTACTAATGCTAAAGTATTCAAGGTGGCTATGTGGAGAAAATTAACCTTCACACTTATGAAGCTGCAAAATGGCTTTTGAAACTAATAAGCATACTGCATAATTTCATAGTCCTTTGTCTTATAAATGCCTAAAATCATTTTCACAACACATCTGAAAGCTAACCAAGACTGACTTCACCTCTTTCTGACACACAAGTTGTGAAATTACCATCTTGCAGAAGCTCTTTGATTTATGAAATTTTTTTCTAGAATTTTTTTCCTTCAACTGCAAAAAACTTTCTTTCAGGGGCAAGATCAGTCTTATTTTGCCTCCTTTCCAGTTCAGCTTTGGTCCTGCTGTCCCATTTTCCCAGAAGAGCAAGGAATTGTGTAACCTGATTGTTTGTTCAAGAAGTATGGTTAACACTTTAAAATGACCACAAATTTTCTACTGTGATCAATATTTCACCTATCCTAATAATAATTTTAGACCGTCATGAGTTTCCTTTAAGTGTATGGAATAGGTTACCAGATATGAGGATAATACCTGTTGTGGAGAGAACATTTAAGCTTGTCAGTAAGTTGTCATTGAATCTCCACTATAATAGATATGTAAAAACCAATGTACTGATTAAACTATTCACATCAGTAGAACAAAACAGATCTTCCTTTGAAAGAGAGAAGAATTATTTTTATCATTACCTATGCTATTCTCTGGAGTTCCAGATTATTTTTACTGAACCAAGGGCATGGGAGCTGTGAATTTTTTTTGGTAGATCCAAGTCACATACCAGATTGTTTAACTTAGCTTTTATAAATCATTGTGTGATCTTTGATGTGGCTTCCATTTCACCAGTACCTTTAAATTTACTATTCTTACTTGAAGAGCAACCAGTTTGTGCTTAAAACATCAAAGTTCAGAGGTTTAGCTAGAAGTGATACATCTTCACTGTGAGAACAGTATATTGATTTTTATTGCGGCTTCATTCTTGGTGCAATAGCCTGAAATACTGCTATATTCATGTGCAATTGTATGTGTTGTTGCTGGGTTCACATCACACTATAGGTACATCATATGCAAATGATTTTCCACCTTCCATTAACCACTGTTAACACAATGCACTATGACAGACAATGATGTGCCCATGATGTCTTGGTTATCAACTCAAACACTAAAATAAGCATGATGTGATTTTGTGTAGGACAGCAATTCTTCAAATCTGTTGCTGTTCTATAAAATTTTCACAGATGCAGCATAAGGAATCAGGATTGTTGAAACAGACTATACAGAATTTTGAAAAAAATTTTACATCAATAATATTCTATATTTATAAGATATATATCACTTAATAACATTTTGTTTAATGACACTTGAAAATTATTACAAACATTTGATTTGTGGCATCTTAAAAATGAAATATTAAATTTCATTGCTTCAGTGTTGCAATGCTCCTCACCAAACTAAAGCATCATTTAAGTAAGTAGAAAGCTATTTTTACTGAAATGAGTCCAAAATGCTCACGAATGGAAGAAGTTAAGACATCGAAATGTGAACTGGAGCTTGGAGAAAACTTTGTCTCAGTTGTATCCAAACGTATCTTGAATTGGAAGAACCAGCTCATTATATACAAACATATAGTGGTGGAGATAGCAAGACAGTCTAAATTGGATTCTATTGAGGAGGCTGATGTAGTCATTTCATTTGTATCATACGGTGAAGATTTGACTACTGAAGAACTGCTTGAACTTAAAAAAACCAAAGAATAAAAGATAAGGCTGAAGGAATGCTAATGATGCAGCCAAGGCTTGATTAAAGTGATTCAAAGGTTGCAGGCCAGCACTATTACTGTAATAAGCAAAGATTTTTTGGGTTTAATATATATATATATATGTGCACCAGAGGCCCAGTTATGTAAATCTGGCATTGGCTGAAGCCCCAAAAATTAATAGTGATCAAGTACATGTCAGAAGACTTATATCCATTTATAAGCTATAGGAGCTATTTTTGCTGAGAAAGATGAAGACAAAAAGGAAAAGCAGCAGAACAGGGACACAAAAAAATAAAATATAGTGCATATGAATGCCACCAGCTATCATACAAAGAAAGAGTATGCAACTTTGAAAGACCTCAACCACGTGCACACCTACAACAGAACAGAAGAATCTTTGTCTGTGACTAAGATTAATAAGAATAACAAACATTTTTGCCGTTTTTTTATTCATAAGATTTCCTTTCTTCCATGCTTACAGGACTAATATGGATGGCTTTGCATTAAATAAACCTGCAATCTACAAAGTTTCAATCTTCTTTTGTTATTACACTATTATATAGCTAGATTATTATTATCAGTTTATTCAAGTCATATTTCTTTCACTATTACTGTATTACACTGTACTCTAATGAATGTAAGTTAAAATAAAAGAGTAGAATGACATTACGGTGAATGCAGAATAAACAATATGATAAATGAACACACTACACCCTACTGTTGTATCATAATTGAGATTAATGATATTAAACAATCATACATTTTGGAGGGATTTGCCTCTTATCATGAGAAAAAAAAAAATATAATTTAATAATAAAATATTAATCAATTTTCAGTGCAGATACAGTACAATCTTCTTCCACGGAACTGTTGAAGGGGGATCCTGGGTGATTTGTTGCTGTGTAGCATGAGGATTTGTGGAAGGAAGTCCATACTTTACAGCCAGCCATGCTAGATGTTTGGGGGGGGGAAGGAGAAACTCATGGAGTGTCCACTTCAACTGCTCCTAGATGATTAATAGACACAAACTGTGCTACTGCTTACAGGTCATTTTTTCCTGTAAATTCTAACAGAAACTGTAGGTGGAGGAGTAAAATTGTGGGAAGATTTCTCTTAATTTAAAACAAGGTGAGCCATGTGGAATGAGAGGAATGGATATCCTGCCAATGTTCCTTTTGTATATGGAAGGATTCCAAAGTGGCACTATTTTTGGTATTCTGTCTTGAATATGGTTCTCACTGAGAAAGTAGTTGGCAGTATCACTTTGAACCACATTCCCTCTGGTAGTATGGTGCACATGCTTGTCTATCCCCGTTTGTGGCTTCTGGAGGCATAAAAGTCTGCATAAATAGACTACATCTCTCATATCATTGAGTAGAGGAGAGTTGAAAGAACAGAGGATTTTTTTCAGGTTCCTGTTGTCAGTGAACCTCACTTCTACATTATGCCTCCTGGTGATCCTTTTTAACTATGTCTCCTATTCCTGGATGGAAGGGAGATATAAACTGTGGATGATGAAGGTCAATAAGGGAGAGGGGAAATGAGTTGAAAGTTCCTGATTGTGTTTATAACTCTGTTAACGTTATAAACACATAAATAAAAATATTTTTGATGGTGGTTAGTTGTTCTTGATTGAGGTCATCTGGGCAACCTACTCTTAGTGCCCTGAGAGCAATTTGCTTTATATTTCTAGTATGTACAGGGAGAAGCATGATTAGAATTATAATTTAGCATGTACATGGTGTCTATATGTCTGCAATACACTAATGTATTTCATCCATTGTTAGGTATGTTGATGATAACGACATTCCGAAAGTGTAGGTTTTGTTGTTGTTCGTTTAAATAGAATATTTTATTATTATTATTATTATTAATAGTAGCAGCAGCATATAATACACAAGGAAGCAAGCTGATACATAAAACAACCACTACTCACCAGAAGGTGGTTTGTTCCAAGGATCAATTACTCTCTGGCTGAAAGTAAATTTTTACGCATCTATCCTACAATCCCTTTTCAATTTATGTTCCCTTGAGTATGTTGTCCAAGAGAGAGTAAGAATACTATCATTAAGTTTACTCAACCCATTTAAAGCTTTAAACACTTCAATCAGGTCTCCTTGCAAGCACCTAGTGTTCAAGCACTGCATGCAGCTCTTGGAAACTTATACACTCTTAAACCCTTACTCTTACCACAAAAGATCGAAGTCTTTTGTGGTAAGGGTAACCCTTTCAGTTCTTGACTTATCCGACTGCTCTTCCTTGCATCCATTCCCAGAGAACCACACCTTTCTTAAAATGAGGCTTCCAGATCTGTATGCAGTACTCAAGATGTAGCCTGACCATTGCTTTATACAATGGGATAATCACCTCCTTGTCCCTGCTGGCAAAGTGGCTCTATTTTGTTGACAAATCCCCACAAGCTGTTATAGCAGTCTGTCATCTGTGCTGCTCAGAGAACTTCATATTGCATTGCACAATTCCACTAGGTCTTTTTTGTTCTCCACCACCTTAAGTGTGGTACCACGTAATTCATATGTTATTTTGAGGTTAGTGCTGCTCATAAGCAGTTCCTTGCATTTCAGCGTGCACCAGGTTGAACCTTGGTAAGACGAGTCACAATCACTGCAAGAAATGTTTTGTAGTAGGTCATTTACTTGTGTAGCGAAAGAGGAAAGGACTGAGCTATTGTTCAGTATAGCATGTAATTTTGATTTTGGTCTGGCCACAATTTTAAATTCGATATCTTTGTTCGTGCCACTGTTCAATGTATGGGTCAGAAATAAAGTAATTTTTTATGTTACTATCATTGGTCGGTGTAGTTTTTTGTATCCTATTCTTAGCTTGTACCCTAATTTGGTTTATTGTAGCAATCATCACCATCAGCCATTTTCGATCCACTGCAGGATGCCTTTCCAGTAACTTTCCAGTTCCTTCTGTTTTGTGCAATGGCCATCCATTTACTACCCACAAACTCATGAATTTCATCTACCCATCTCCATTGTTGTCTTCCAGGTTTTCTCCTAGCTCCTCTTGGTTACCATTCTATTATTTTCTTAGTCCATCTGTCATCATGTCTTCGAGCTATGTGTCCTGCCCAAGACCATTTTAGTTCTTTAGTTTTGATAAAAATGTCCTTTACTTGAGTTTGCTACCTAATCCATGTGTTTCTCTTCTTACCTAACAGTCTGATTCCCAATATAATTCGTCCATTCTTTGCTGTGTAGCTCTCGGCTTCTCTTCCATTTTTTTTGGTGAGTGCCCAAGTTTCACTTGCATAAGTCATGGTAGGGAGTAGACATTGGTTCATTATTTTACGTTACAGACAAATTGGGATATTGCTTCTCAGTATGTGACTATATTCCCTGAATGCTATCTATCTAAAATTTATTCTTCTCTTAACTTCCAGCCATTTATCATTATTACAGCTAATGACTTGTCCCAGATAAGTATATGACTCCACCTTTTCAATTACTGCTCCTTCAATCATTATATCCCTTTCTGTGGCATACTTGTTCATCATTACTTTTGTTTTAGCCATATTCATCTTTAGTCCAAAATCCTTACTAACTCTGCATAACTGATTAAGATTTTCCTCTAATTTTGTGGTCATAAGCCACAATCCCAAAATGTCATCTGCAAATCGTAAACGGTTTAGGTACTCTACTTTCTATTTGTTATTTTTGTTATTTTTTTAGGAGCATTAGCAACTAAGGCCATATTGCTCCGGGGATATGCGGTGGTCATTCCCTGACCTTTCCACATCCTCTGTATTTGGTGGGCACGGGCTCGAACCTAATCAAGAAGCGTGTGCTACGCACTGCTGCTCCTGCCCGCCTGGCTAGTGAGGCGCCTGACTACTTTCTGCGACCAGTCTAATCTTCTGAAAGCTTCCTCAAGGGCAGCAGTAAACAACTTCAGAGTTATTGTCTCCTTGTCGAACTCCTTTCTCAAATTTAAATTTGCTACTGTCTTTGTCTAGTCTAATAAAGGAGGTAGCATTCTCATATATTTTCTTCAAAATCATAATAAATGGGGTATCTATGCCTTGTCTTTTCAGTGCCCGAAACATTGCCTTATGCTGTATGGAGTTAAATGCCTTTTCATAATCCACAAATGCCAGGCATAACGGTGCTTTATATTCATTTTCTTACTCCATTAGCTGTGATATTATGTGAAGGTGATCTATAGGTGAGAATCCTGTGCTAAGGCCAGCTTGTTCATTCATTTGATTCTCACCAAGTATTCTTTATAATCTATTTAGTATTAGTAATGGCTGCATGGTGCAAGAAAGCCTATGGCTTACGCTGCACCAGCCAAAAAAAAAAAAAAAAAAAAAAAAAAATCCAAACAAAACAATGATAAAAACAAAAAAATAAATAATAATAATAAAAAAAAAAAAAAAAAGGGAATTAAACCTATCATCCTATGCGCTTCCCTTACCCGAAAGTACTATCCAGATGACCTTTGAATTTCCCCAAACTGTCGGCCTCTACCACCCATGAAGACAACTTATTCCAGTAATTTATAACTCGCTGGCTAAAATAAAACTTCCTGCAGTCCAATCTAAACAGTTCCCCCCCGTAACTTGAATTTATGTACCCCTAGTCCTAGCATCATTTATAATCTTGAAAATTTCGTCCTCATTCATTTTACTGATGCCTCTCACAGCCTTAAACACCTCGATCAAATCTCCTCTAAGGTGTCTGGTTTCTAAACTCTGCAACCCGCATATTCAAAGTATTTCTTCATAAGGACGCCCTTTTGCCGATTTCACCAGGCGAGTTACCCGTCTTTGCACCCTTTCAAGAAGCTCAATGTCTTTCTTTAGGTGCGGTCTCCATACTTGAACACAGTATTCCAAGTGTGGTCTAACATAAGCCTTATATAATGGGATTATCACGTCCCTATCTCTACTTGCAAAAGTTAGATAGATCATCGATAGGACATCATGGGCCTTCCTTGCAACCTGTTTACAATGCTCAGAGAATTTCATGTCTGACCGTATCGTAACACCCAAGTCCCTTTCCTCCAGTACTGGGTTTAGTTGAACTAGTGAATAAGTTATTTCGGGATTACTGTTTCCCAGGTGTAATACCATACACTTTGTTGGATTAAAGCATAGCTGCCATTTTTCTGACCATTCCTGAAGTCTATCTAGGTCTCTCTGAAGAAGCTCAGCTTGACAGTGATCATTAACTACTCTACCAATTTTAACATCATCTGCAAATTTAGACATCACGCCCTCTATCCCTTCATCAATGTCGTTTATGAAAATTAAAAACAACGGTGGTCCTAATACTGATTCTTGGGGAACCCCACTTCTTACATCAACCCAATCTGAGGAATAGCCATTTATCACAACCCTCTGCCTCCTGCCCTGAAGCCATCCTTCTATCCATCTAAGGATTTTCCCAGTGATTCCAACCTGTTCCAGCTTATAAAGCAACCGCTCACGTGGGACTGAGTCAAAAGCTTTGCTGAAATCTAAATAAACAATGTCGAAATTATTCCCTAAATCCAGCTCGTGAGTGACCCTTTCGAAATAGCGAACCAGATTTGTTAAACATTATTTTCCCTTTACAAAACCATGCTGAGTATCCTTGAGAGTTTCAATTCAGTCCAAATGATGTTGAATTCCACCCTTGATCATTGCCTCCATGATTTTCCCTACTACTGAAGTCAGACTGACAGGTCGATAATTTCCAACTTCATTTTTAGAGCCACCCTTATGTATGGGAGATACATTTGCACTTTTCCAATCCAAGGGAATCTCCCCAGAGTCTAGTGATGCTCGCATAATTAGCCTCAATGGTTCAATGCACTTGCTTGCCGCCTCCCTTAAGATTATAGGGTATATTCCATCAACTCCAGGAGCCTTACTGGTCTGTAGGCTCGAAAGTTTTTTCATTAAATAATCTTGCGAAATTTCAATATCATTAATTATTTTTTAACTTTGCTCCCACAATTTCCCATTCCCATCTGTTAGTAATGACCCTTGTGAACAACTTGTAGATGTGGGATAACAAGCTAATTGGCCTATAATTTCCAATTTCTGATTTATCTCCTTTCTTATGTAGCAAAACTATGATTGCATCATTCCACTCCTTAGGCATCACACCTTTTCTAATGCATTCTGTGAAGAGTCTTGCCAGTTTTTGTGTCATATCTCTTCCTCCCAATTTTAACAAATCTATGGTAACTTCATCTTCCCCGGGGCTTTCTGACTCTTCATTTCTTCAACACATGTTCTACCTCATTAGGAAGGATATTGGGTATGTTGCGTGTGTTACTAATTTGTGATCCATCTTCCCCACTGCCGGCTTCATTCCCTCACCCTTTGTATAATTCTCTTTAGTAGTCTTCTGCTATTTGAATTATGCCTTCTCTGCTATTTATATGTACACCATCACTATTCTTCAGTTTGTCCACACTGCAATTACTCACCAATGTATATAGTTTTTTAATGACCAAACTAATAGCAGAGAAGGCTGCTTTGACTGAAGCCAGGAGGTGGGGAGGATCTGGTTAAGTAAGCATAATATATGAGGTTTAGATTGTGTGTGTGAATCAAACTTGACAAAAACTAGTAACAAATGCCTCAACAACAGATAACCCATTTCACATCCAGTTTTACCATAACTTATGGCAAAAAAAAAACAAAAAACACACACCTTATTCTTGATCAGATGAAGGGAAATATACCTAATATTATTGTTACATCTCATGCACACCAATGAGGCCACAATCAAGATTAGTCAACTGTTTACAGTTTTTTATATATATATATATATTTTTTTTTTTTTTTTGTTCAATCTCACTGAAGTAATAATTCATGCATTTTAGATATAACTGAATTATCTCTAGATTGCATAAATAAGTTTTATAAGTGTGTGAAGCTGACTTATGACTTACCTACATCAGGATCTCACTGTTCCTGAATGTGTCTGTAAATGGAGAGGTCAATGTCCTATAGGAAAGGGAAAGGAGGAGTTACATTCCCAACTTATAAGATAGTTCAGTACTGTATGTATTAATTATTATATATTTTATACATATTGTCTGGCCATTAACCTTGAAAATGTACACTGAACAGAAAAATAATGTCATCTGATTGTAAAGTTTGTTCAGATATTTTTTAATAATATTAATTGAAGCTTTGTTAGAATCCTAAATTTTTAATGTATGTTTTCATATTATTTTATATATTATTATTTTAAAGTAAAATAATAAGAGAAGTTTACTTCAATATAATATGTAGAACACTTTTGTATGATACTCTCCAGCAATTAAAACAAAAAAATCTAAAATCTTACATTACAGTAAAAAAAATAATTAAAAATCAATCTAATGCAATTAAAAATTAAATAAATTAATTAAAAGAAATTTAACGAAAAAATTACAAAACGATTTTCCTTCCTGAAGCTGATAATGCATCATACGGAAGTGTTCTATGTATTATATTGAGGTAAACTCCTCTTATTATTTTACAAACATTGCTATCACAACATGGAACATATTGAGCATCACTGATTCATACTATCATATATTATTACAGTATAGAACTATATCTAAAAGAAGTTTCAGACTTACTTGTTTTTACTATTTTATATTATCATTTAATAGCTTTGTGACTAAAGTAAATTTAGAGCAAATGGCTTAGACATATGTGAGCTATATGGACCTATAAATACAAATCTATCTTCATTTTCATGAAGTTTGCAACAATTGTAAGACAGTTATTAAAAAAATCCAAAGTTGATTTTGAACTGGTTCAGAGTAGGAAGCCTGCTTCTTGGTCCCTACTGTAGTCAAGCATTGTAATCTCTGCCAAAGCTATATTGGCCACAACTTCTGCTCATCTATACTCCCACCTCTGTTAAAACCTGATATTTCTGTTGTACCCTCAGCTAAAGATAAAGATGATTTACTAGCATTCTACTTTTCTAACTCTTGTATATTGATGATCTTGGTAAACTGCCTTCTACCACACCCAATACACTGCAATCAATGTCTTCTGTGGTCTTCCGACAGAAGGATATTAGAAAAATTCTGAACAATCATGCCAAGAAAGCTCCAGGTCCTGATTGTATTTCTCCACTTGTTTTCAAAACCTATGCCTCTGAGCTTGCCTCTGCTCTGTGTTGCCTTTTTACACTTTATTCCACTGGTGTTTTCTCTTCTGCTTGGGAATTTGCTCATATCTAGTCAGTCCCTATAAAGGGTTAGAAATCTCTTTGCCTAACTAATGCCCTGTTGCACTTACCTCTACCCTTTCCAAAGTAATGGACAAATCCATCAACTGCCAACTCTTAAATTATCTCAAAACCTTCCACCTGATCAACAATTGCCAATACAGGTTTCATCAGAGTAGTTCAACTGGTGATATATTGGTTATGTTACTCATCTTTGGACAAATTTGATGGAAAAGTTCGGTAACTCAACAGTTGCTTTTGACATTTGTAAAGCTTTTGCTTGTGTTTGTCATAAAGGTCTTCTAAACAAGCTCCCATCTTATTGACTGCTGACTGTTTTTTGCAAGTGGGTATCTGGTTTTCTCTCTGACCATTTGGTGATGTTTAATAGTTTTGTCTCTAATATTTTATCTGATGAGCACACTAGCCCAAGACCTTTTGCTTTGTTGCTAGGTGATCAATTTAGGCTTGTTGAGAGTGTTGATAACGTCTTTTTAAAATTTTCATTTATTACTAAGCATATACATTCCAATTTTATGGAAATTGTCTGTAGGATATTAAATAAATAAATAAAACAGAATATAATAATAAATATTTATAGAAAGATATATACAAATATATATAGGAATCACAAATTGTATTTCACTTTACACTGCCTTTAAATTTGAAAAATTTGCTTTTCAAAAGCTTACACAAAAAAAAAAAAAAACCAAGTAAGAACCCAAATCCAACAACAGTGCGACCAAGCTGTAAACAGATTTTTCAATCTAATACCTTTCAGCAGTATGTGATGTAGAATGGCTGCATAATTCCACTGTGTTGGTGGTGGGCAAAGCAGTATTGCTACTATTCAGCAGCGATGTACTTCTTACTCTGCCGAAAAATTTTTACATGCGAAATATGATAACCACACCTGGTAAGCTGCCACTCAAATAATACGCAGTATTACTTTGATAGACTCATTTAAACACTCATGTATCAATCAGAAAAAAAAGGCAAAATGTTTATTAGTATACACATTTTAGATATACATCACATTACCTGCCATATTTTAATAACATAACCTGTCCTTTCCATTACATTTGAAAAGACAATATTAAGAAAATGCAATGGATTTCGTCAGATAACCTAAACATGATGCTGAATAGACAAGCAAATTTGCAACATGATAGAACAGCATTCTTTTCTGCCCAAGTAAATATTTATGTACACAATAATACATAACAGAACCAATCAAATAAATATTTCATGCCATCTGGGGATCAGCTTACTGGATCAATATGTAGTGATCATAGGGAGTAGAGTTTTTCCTGCAAGTTACTCTGGTTTTTTCAGATGGCCCACAAAAAAGACCATATGATTTAGAATATCACTGTAACTGCCATACTATGACATAGGTAGTTAATTCATCAAAAACTTTTAGGAGCAAGTTAACGTATTTCACATGGAAAAATTTTTACAGTTTCGAGAAGTGTATTATTGTAAATGTTCACTTATGAACATTTACAATAAGAAATGTACCAAAGCAATACCACCTGTCATTTATCCATGCCATATGTAATGCTTTATGGCTACTCAGAGCTTTAAGAAGTTCCTGAAGCTATGATAGCTTTCAGGAACCCAAATAAAGAAAATTAAATTATTGAAAAAAATTTCAGCGATTCGCCACTGCTTCTTCCTACATAATGGAACTACAAATGCTGTAATACAATGTCTTCTGAAATATCAATCGGTGATTGTTACTTTTTGTTAAATTTGTATCTGAAAAACACATAATAATTAGTAGAAATGTTAAAATTTAGTTGAAAAAATCTAGACGAATGCTAGAGTTTATATACATAAGAGATGTGGTTGATGCTAAAGCTACCAAAGGGCTTCATGCATACAACTAGTAGAATCGCAGAGATAGACAGATTTGTGAAATTGGAATTAAAAAAAAAAAAAAAAACTTGCAAGTTGCAACAGTTTTGCATGCATAAAACCAGAAAGCAAGTTTGGTAATTGTATAAATTATCTTCAAGCACTCCTCTCAATGTCACATTACTCTTCTAATGCATAATTTACACCAATAATGAAAAGACTGATTATACAACATTGGCTAATAGCAAAAACTATTAAAATTGAAACCAGAATGAAAGACAGTGAGATGTTCTAATTTAATCTAAACTGAGTTAAAAAGACGCATACCTTATCTGATTGAGGTAGCATCTGCAATTATATATCTCTGCAGGTAGCGGGCAAAGTATAAAACCCAAAGAGAAAACTTTGGGATGTGTGTAATAAAGTAGCGAGCACTCTCATATAGGGAAAACATGTATGCCACATGTTCAAATTGATATGATGATGCTGCAAGATACAAAATGGTTGTAAACTGCTGTATCTGACTCTATATGATCATCTGAGTATAAACAGAAAATTTATTTTATTTATTTAAAAGCTTGCCAGTTAAAAAATCTGTCAACTGGTGAGGAGAAGCAATATTTACTGTGGATGACAATAGGATATTTATTGAAATATGAAAAATGTGTGATTGCATTCACATTCAATATTTACAGTATATCATTAATTTACTGCAAAAATTAATGTGCTGAAAATTATATTTAAAATCAGTATGAAACTACGTTACACAGGAACTATATCATGTGCAGAGGCATATCCTATGTCATAGCACCAGGGACCAGCAATTGAATTATTGTAAATGTTCACTTCTTCCCATTGAACCAGAGACCAGCAATTGAATGGTCAATCACAAAAACATATTGATTGACTAGAATAGTCAATCGCAAAAAAAAATTTGGTTGATTGAGTGCCAGAGAATGTGACAAACTGAATGGCACATAGCAATACTTGGTAGACAATTTTTAGAGTTGAAAAAACTAACATCAAAACATCCTAAATGAACCAGTAATGTCGAACAAGGCTCATTTCACCTTTCTGAGTTTATAAATGAACAAAACTGTTGTTATTGGGTACAAGAAAATCCACGTAAAATGCATAAAACTCCTCTTCATCAGCTGTATGATAACTGCATGGGATGATGTTCATCCTTCAGTGTGACCGAACTGTGCTTCTTTGAAAGTGGCCAAAAAACAATGTTACAGTTATTACATAATGTAACAGTTACAATGGAACTTTACTGCACCATGGGTACCTCCGTAGCCAGGAGCAGCACTGCGTAGCACATGCTTCTCGATTAGACCGGGGTTCGAGCCAGTGACCACCAAATATGGAGGATGCAGAAAGGTCAGAGAATGACCTTAGTTGCTAATGCTCCTAAAAAAAAAAAAAAAAGCTTCCATACTCTTCAAATTTAATGGCACCTGATTTCTTTTATGTGGGGAATGTTGAAAAGCACAGTTTCAGTTAACAGCAATTCAAGATCTGAAAATTAAAATCTGGAAACAAATACTCGCTATTTCTCAACAGATACTGCAAATGGAAATTTATTGTACCATATTACGTGGCACAGTGTATCAAGGACAACTTAATAATACTTAAATACATGGCGCCTCTGTAGCCAGGTGGGAAGGAGCAGCAGTGTGTAGCACACGCTTCTTGATTAGACCAGGGTTCGAGCCTGTCACCACCAAATATGGAGGATGCGGAAAGGTCAGGGAATGACCACCACATATCCCTGGAACAATATGGCCTTAGTTGCTAATGCTCCTAAAAACCAAATAACAAACATACAAACTTAAATACATAAGAAAGGTCTTTAATACATAAGAAAGGCTAGCTTATAATTATCTTCCAGTATTTTTAATATATTATGTTAAAAGCACATGATCTCTCTTGATCTTTCCCTCACCAACATCCCTTCAAAGTATAGCGTGAATGTTAATGGTTGTTTAGGTGTCTCATATCACAACCTGGTAACAGTCTCTTCCCCAATGCAGCCCTCTTCTCATGGCAACTTTTGGTATGGTATCTTCTGACATTACAAGAAAGAAAAATAGAACGATCTTTATTTCTATTATTCATTTTAAATCTTCTGATTCTCACGTTTGCTCAGATCATGTCATTTAAGTTATTCTTGGGGATGATATTAATTCAAGTGATGATATCCTTTAATCCACAATCTAGCCTAAAACATCATCCTTATCTAAACCTTTGTTTTCCAATGAATGTGTTAAAGCTGTTCAAGACATATTGAAATTGGCATGTATCGAAATCTCCAGTTTTGATTTCTGCATACAATAAAGCTGGCAACAATTGCAAAACAATTATTAATCAATCCGATTTCAATTCCAGACAGTCTAAGAGCAGAAAACTAGCTTCTCAATACAAATAGTAATCAAGAATGCCGATCTCTTGCCAAAACTATTGGGTAACAACATCCATCCATGTATACTCCAACCTTTGTTACAACTTGATGGCTCTATTGTACCTGCAGCAAAGGATAAGGCCAACTTACTTGCATCCTGCTTTTCTTTTTACTCAAGCATCAAAGATCTTGGTAAATCACCTCCTACTATACTTCACTCAATGCAGCCTGTAGTCTTCTAGCAGAAGGATGTGCTAGGAAGGATGTGTTAGAAGAATTTTGAAACTACTGATGCCAAGAAAACAAGGCCCTGATGGCATTTCTCCATGCTCTCAAAACCTTTTCTCCAGAGCTTGCTCTTTTTATATGTTATTTCTTGACACTTTTTTATTCGATTGGTGTTTTCTCTTTGGCATGGAAATTCTCATATTCAGCCAGTTCCTAAAAAAGGATAACAAATGCATCCCTTCCCATTACTGTCCCACTGCACTTACCTTACTCTTTACAAAGTAATGGAGAAATCCAGCAACTGCCAATGCTTAAACTATTTTAAAATATTCCATCTAATCATGATCACCAAAATGGATTCCAACAGTGTCAATACATAGGTGATATACTGACTCATATTTGGAAAAATCTGATGGAAATGTTTGAAGATATTCAAGCAGTAGCCCTTGACATTTCTATAGCTTTTTTTAATGTTTGGCATAAAGGTCCTATAAACAAGATCCCACTTTGTGGATAACTAACTGTTTTACAGTGGTTAGCCAGCTTTCTCTCTGCTTACCATGGGTGATGGTGGATGGCTCCAATCCTCCTGACCTCAACTAATGCTGGTGTTTCCCAAGGTTCAGTTCTTTCACTCACTCTTTTCCTCTTGTGTATTGATATCTTTCACTGACAGAAATCCAATCCAATCCATAATTTGCTGATGATAGCACACTATTTTCCACTTTCTAGTTTGCAAACTTTTGTACTGCCTACACCATTCAATTTCTCAAATATCTACCAACAATTCCTTACATAACAATCTCCAAGTAGTAGCAGTAGCAGTAATGGCAAATGATGCAAGAAAGCAAGCTTATACAGCATCAGCAAAAAAAAAACCTACACAGTTTACCCATTCGCACCCTCCAAGAATTTGTCTAATTCTTCCTTGAATTTCTTCAACCCATCCACTTCCACAACAAAAGATAGAAGCCTGTTTGAAAAATCAACCACCCGCTGGCTGAACTTCTGCACATCAATCCTACAATCATCCTTCCTCAATTTAAATTTATGCTGCTCATGTGTGTATTCCCAGAAAGAAGTAGTAGTAGTGGCATGTGATGCAAGAAAGCAAATGTATGAGCTTATGCAGCATCAGCCAAAAAAAAAAAAAAAAAAAAAAAAAAAAAATCACACCATTCCCTCCAAATGCCTGTCCAGTTCCTCCTTAAATTTATTCAACCTATCAACTTCCACGACAGATGGAAGTTTGTTCCAGCAATTAACCACCCGCTGGCTAAAGGCAAATTTCCGCACATTCAATCTACATCTGTCTTTTCTTAATTTGAATTTATGCCCCCTTAGGTTCGTAATCTGAACAAGTGGAAGGATCCCATCAAAATTCAGCGTGCTGAACCCATTCTAGGCCTTATACACCTCAATCAGATCATTGCGCAGGTGCCTAGTCTCCAGCCACTGCAATTTGCAGAACTTAAGCCTCTCTTGATAAGAGGATCCCTTCACTAATCTTGTTGCCCTTCTCTGTACACGCTCAAGTAAATCTACATCCTTCCTAAAATGAGGCCTCCAGACCTGTACGCAGTACTCAAGGCGTGGCCTGACCATTGCCTTATACAGAGGGATAATCACCTCCTTTTCCCTGCTAGCAAAATCCCTATATATCATTGACAAAACCCCATGACCTGCCCTGGCAGCCTGTCTGCATTGCTCAGAAAACTTCATATCTGCCTGCACAATTACTCCCAGGTCTTTTTAATTTTCTACCACCTTAAGTGTAGTACCACACAGTTGGTACGTTTCTCTGGGGTTACTTCTACCCATATGCAGTACTTTGCATTTGTCAAGGTTAAACTTCAGTTGCCACTTCTTAGCCCATCTGCCCAAATTATCTAGATCCTGTTGCAGTAGCACACTGCCATTACTGTCATTAACAACAGTGCCAACCTTTGTATCATCTGCAAACTTCTACACTAAGCCTGATATACCTTCATCAATATCATTGATAAATATACAAAACAACATGGACCCAACACTGAACCCTGTGGGACTCCACTAAAAACATTAGTCCAAGTAGAGCAGCACCCATTGATTACCACCCTCTGTCTTCTCCCACTTAACCATCCTTTTATCCATTGTAGCAACTTACCCTTAATACCATTCTGCTTCAATTTGTACAATAGTCTTCCATGCACAACAGTGTCAAAAGCTTTCCTGAAATCCAAATATATGATATCAAAATTATTTTTTTGCATCCAGTTCCTTTGTAACCACATCATAATATCCTATCAAATTTGTCAGACAAGACTTTCCCTTAACAAACCCATGCTGTGTCTGAATTATTGCTGCAGTCTTGTCTAGATGATCCTGCAATGCATCTTTAACCAGCGACTCCATTATTTTACCCAGAACAGAAGTGGAAGAATGTAATTCATATTCAGCTTACTCAATTGATTCAAGGCTTTAAACACCTCAATCAGATCTCCCTTGCAGGTGTCTAATCTTGAGATGCTGCAATTTGCAGAACTGAAGCCTTCCTAAGTAAGAAAACCCTTTTGTTTCCTTCACCAGTCTCGTTGCCATTCTTTGCACCCATTCTAGCAGTTCTACATTCTTCCCAAAGTGAGGTCTCCAGACCTGTATATAGTCTCAAGATGTGGCCTAACCATTGCCTTATACAAAAGGATAATCACCTTATCACTACTAGAAAAGTTTCTGTATATCATTGACAAAACCCAGTGAGCTGTCCTGGCAGCATGTCTGCACTGCTCAGTGAATTTCATGTCTGACTGCACAATTATCCCAGGTCTTTTTCATTCTCTACTACCTTTGTTACAAACACCTCAATCAGACAATTGATAAGTTACTCTGGAATTACTGCTACCCATATGCCAATATGTGTAGCAGTAATGGGCTGCTACCCATATTGGCATATGGGCTGCCTTTTCTCAGTCCATCAACCCAATTTTACTAGATCTTGTTGCAGTATATCACCCTGATGACTGTCGTTAACCACGCTGCCAACCTTTATATCAAATGCAAACTTAGACATTAAGCCTGAATATGGAAAATAACAATGGGGCCAGCACGCAGAAAATCAAAAATTACTTACCTAAATAACTGCCAAGCGAATGTAGGTATTAACAATTAAGAGTCTGAGCCCATGGGGAATTCTGCTAAAAACATTAATCCACAAAGAGCAGTGCCCATTGATAACTACTCTATCTTCTTCCACTTAACCATCTCTTTATCCATAGCATTGCCCTTAATGCCACACTGCTCCAGTTTGTACAGCAGTCTTTTATGTGCAACAGTATCTAAAGCCTTACTGAAATCTAAGTATGCAATGCCAAAATTATTTTTTGCATCCAGTTCCTTGGTCACTGCATCACAGTAACTTATCAGGTTGGGTAGACAAGACCACCCCTTAACAAATCCATGCTGTTATTACAATATAATTGCATGCCTGTCCAGATGGTCCTGCATTATTTCTTTAACCACTGATTCCATTATTTGCCCAGGAACAGACGTTAAGCTAGCGGGTCTGTAATTACTCATGTTGCCTTTGGTTCCCCTTTATGAATTCGGGATACATTCACACATTTCCAGTTCATAGGAACCCTCCCTGAATCCAAGGATACTCTCATAATTATGGCAAAGGGTTTGCTTACCTCCTTTGCTGCCTCCCTTAATATAATGGGATAGATTCCATCTGCCCCAGGTGCCTTTTTTATGTCCATCTTCAACAATGCTCCTCCACTTTCCTTTCAGTTATCACAAAATCATTTAGCTCCTTGTTAGAGTTTGATAAATTGCTGGTATCTCCTTCCCTAAAGAATTCCTCATGTGCGAATGAAGATTTAAAATACCTATTTAATTTATCCACAACCTGAGCAGGGTCATAAACAGTTAACCCATAGATATCAAATGGCCTAAGGTGATTCAACCCCTTCCTTCTACTGGTAATATAAGCATAGAAGTCTTTGCTGTTATTCTTTGCCAGAGACTTCTATAATTTGCCTTGGCTTGTCTAACCACCTGATAATTTATATGCATCCCATGCACTTTTCTTCTCTGCCATGTGTCTCAATAGTTCATCTGCGATCCATTTAGATCTAAGCTTTGAACAGTATTTCTTCGTTGGTATGAAAATCCCAGTAGTTTCTTTGATTATATCTCTGAATTTAGAATTTGCCTAACATCATCAGTTGAACCCACTGCACAGAATTTAAAAACTGTCTGAGACTACTGTAGTCACCCTTATGAAAGCAAAAGCCTTTCTGTTTACCGCTGAAAGTACTTTGTCTTTAATTAAATTCCACATTATTACACTGCGATCGCTGCCACCCAGTGGGTCTTTTTACCTGCAGATCCTTAATGCACAATCACTGATGATAACCAGAGCAAGAGTATTGCTTTCTCTTGTTGCCTCTCTAACATGCTGCTGTAGAAAACAGTCATCTAGGAAATCTAAAAAAGTCTAATTAGTATGTGAGTGACCAACCCACAAATTACAGTCAACATTTGGAAAGTTAAAATACCCCATTATGAGACAGTCTGATTTACTAGCCCACTATTTCTTTGTATAGACTTTTGGTATACTCATCATAGTCATTAGGCCTATAAACACTCTGGCTCTCAATTTTGTTTTTCCAGTGATTATATCAACACCAAACTCTTCTAATAGTTTGGTGTTGATAAGTTTCAGTTTCATATCAATGGAAACTGACTCAACACCCATGTCAACTGGACACACTTCCTTAGATTTAATATGCTTCTTAACTAAGAGCATAACTGCTCAACCTCTCCTGTCTGTCTTTCCTATATGCATTATACTCCCCATACTCAAATTCAGCATCACGTATGTCTGAGTGACATAAGTGGAATGTTTCCACTATTCCTACAATGTCTGCATTTAACGATTTAATCAGTACTTCAAATTCATTAAATTTATTTACAATGCTCCTAGTATTAGTGTACATGCAAGTATACATATTCTTGCTCTTAGTTACCCTAACACAGCCCATGTATTTATATGTTCCATGATGACCCACAGCAGGGCCTGAAGTCCCAGACACCTTGCTTTCCAGGCTGTTGCATGTACCAATAGTAGCAGTGCAAAAATCACTTTCTCCTTTGCCTGCAGCTCTAGTTAAGCTACTAGGTAATTCTCTGATAGGGTAAAGAAAGCTTAGCTAACTTCAATCCTTCTAAAACTTGGTTTTGAAAGGCATTTACTTCCCATATTCAAATGGTCATCTTCGATGACAATCAGAATTTTAGACAAGATTACAATCTCTATTTGGAATTATCCTGACTTATAATCTGTATTGGCATAAACATGCCACAATCACTGCTTTCTCCACACTAAAAAATGGCATTTTTTTTTTTTTTTTTGCTCTTGGCATTACTTTTCTTCTCAAAAACTATTCACCCTATACAAATCTCAAGTCTGTTTTACCATGGAATATTGTTTCTACATTTGGAGCAGTGCCTCTCAAGCTTCTATATACTCTAATCAAGTAAAGAAGCAGGGTACTAGTTCAATGCAGGTATTGAATTAGTTTTGGAAATAGTGCTCGCACTGGATTTCAAATTCTTTCCTATATGGTTGTAGGTCAATGTTGTCCCTCCTGTAACAGCACAAGCTTTGTCACAAGAGGGGGTACCATTGTTCCCTGGCAGTACAGTATGTGAGCATTATTTTTCGAACTTCTAAACCTCTATTGAAAAAGAGGGCTGTTGGGTTAATTAATGATCCATCTCTTACAAAGTCACTTCACTCTCTTTTTCACAGACGTTGTTCTGAATTAGCATTTGTAATTCCTCCATTCTATGTGAAACCAGTCTAAACATGTCTTAGCCATTCAGTATCCATTTACTATCCAACTTCAAACTCACAGAACCAACTATTCCTCTTTTTCATTTATCCCTTCTTCAGTTCTCTGAAACAACCTTCTTTCACATGTATTTCCCAAAAATTACAATTTACAGAAATTAAAGTCTAACATTAAAAAGTAACTTCTTGTTGGGGGTTTTATAAAAAAAAAACTTATTTAAATGAAAATGATAATAAATGATAGTTAAATGATAACAAATAGACTTTAGTAAGAAAACAATATAGACAGAAAAAATAAGCCTATAGTCCATTTGTTTTAACTTCACTAGTACAGCCCTGACTATGGCAAACAGGATAATATTCTTTGTTTGGGTCAAATGTTCAGTATTACATTGTTTGATTGTATGGTGCTTGTATAATGATGAAGCTGTTGTGGGTGTATCATTTTATGAGGGGGGGATCTGTTTAGCTGCCTGTATGGTCCCCACAATGAAGCTAGTCCTGCAGATCTCTGGAAGTTTCCAAGATGTCATATATGGAACCTGAACTTCTATCCTCTTCCAGTCATGGGGGGATTGATGAGGAGTGGTTGTGAATGTGTGTATGGGAAGAAAGTTAAAGGATGGAGGCCAGTTACCTTCTCCTTGGGCTATGCTGAATGGTCCAAGCTTCCACAAATTCTCAATTTCTTCAGTCATGGTCTATGTGGACTTCTGGGGGCAAGACTGGTGGCTTTTATTCTAATAAGCTGTATGTTGTAGTTGTTCCCCCCACCAAGAACAAACAATTAAGAGAATTAACAAAGAGCAAGTTTTGGAACAGGTTACCAATGCAGTATCTGTTATTTGTTTCAAATAACAGATACTGCATTTTAAACATCAGCCTTTCAGTGATGTTTAAAAGTACAGTAGTACTTTTTGAGGAACCTTGTGGATAAATAAGTTTGAATATTAATTTGAATTAATCCATTGGTGGTCACTATTTTGATGGTCTTTCTTTCCTGCCTTTTTTTTTTTTGTGTGCTATTCTGTTTTGATTTCACTATAAAACCATTATATTCAATTTAAAGTAACTCAGTGGTGAAACTGAGTCACCCCAGAAAATTACTTTCCCAAAGTAAACTTTTGAATAAACGTCTCTGAATAAAAGTAAACGTCTCTATTGAACTGAGTGAAAATAGTTCTACAAAGCAGGCAATATTAATATGCAACTACCAACAGACTAAGACCAGATTATTTTTTTTTTTGGCAGTTGAAATACTGGCAATTAGCAAATACTATAGTCAAGGGACCCTAAACTTTCATTTTTGTAATATGAAATCAAAAATCCAAAATTTTGCATGCCACAACTGTGGAAATTGCAGGATGCTGCAGAGTACGATTTCATTTTAAAAATATATTATCAAAAATTAAAACAATAATGCAAAGGAGCTTGCCCCATTGAACAGAAACTGTGTCACATTTGGAGTAATCTTGGTGAATTTTAAATGCAAGTCTGGTTCTATGCAACTATGCATTTCTTTTTAACAATAAGTGAAAATTCAATTTCATGCAGATATGTCAAATGGTAATAAAAAGTTAGATCATTCCATGATAAGTGAACATGAAAAATGACAAATTTTCATTTTTAAATTCATTATGAAGTCCTCATCACACTAAAGTTCTATTATTGATTATTTTTGTTTTTGGTATACAGTATTCATATAACACTCTGCAGCATCCTGCTGTAGATAATCCAATTTACTAATCTAAAGGCATTAGAAAAATTAAACAAACAAAATGAAATCTAAACCAAGTATACCTGGTCTACTTAGCTCATGTACTCAGCTCAATAAATAGTTTTCTGTACTAGTTATGAGTTGTGAGCTACAGTCACCTAATACAACTTTGAGTCTATATCAATAAATTCTGTAGGTCTGTATTTGTAAGAGAATACAAACTTGACTGAAATTTGAAAGAAAATTTTAAATCATCCAGGAAAACCAAAAAAGTTGACAGTTATGCTGGTGTGATAAGATTAAACAGGACCTTGTGGTGGAGTCTTCTGGCCTCAAAACTAAAAGGCAGATTAATTTACTGAACAGTGTTAAAACTAGACTTCAACACCATTTATCCCTTTGTGAAAATAGTGTTGCAGCCCATTGTTAGCAGAACACATTATACAGTGACTTCTTAATTTACGCAAAGGTTACATGTTCCAGAATGTATCATGCAATTTAAATTCAAGCGTAATGTAAATAATCACCTAAAAATTTGATAATAGGCCTATGAGAGTAACTCTCGCATCTAGGCATGTATAACTAATAGCATAACCCCTCCTCCCTTCCTTTTAGGAAGGGAGGAGGGGTTATGCTATTAGTTAAGAAACACATAAAATCCAAGGAAGTGAAGCCAGTCGACATCGCTGGACAGTGCAGTGTCGAGTCAGTTTGGTGTAACATAAGCATTGGGAGATCAAAATTGAGAGTAGGAGTGTGCTATAGGCCTGATGAGTATAATAAGAAACTGTACAGAGAAATAGAGTGGGCCAGTAAATCAGAGAGTCTTATAATGGGGGATTTTAATTTCCCAGATATTGACTGGAATTTGGGGGCTGGTCACTCACACACTAGCAAGGCTTTTGTGGATTTATTGGATGATTGTTTTTTACATCAGCATGTTCGGGAGGCAACTAGAGGGAGTAATACTCTTGATTTGATTATCAGTAGTGATTCTTCATGCATTAGGAATCTGCAGATAAATGAACCACTAGGTGGCAGTGATCACAGTGTTCTGAAGTGGGAGTTACTCAAAGAGGTAACTACCATTAGGGGTAGAGGGAAGGGGTATTGCTTTCGTAAAGGCGACTATGATGGACTGAGACAGTATATAAATTCTATACAGTGGGATCAACTGATGATGTTACCAACAGAAAATTCAAAATGGGAAGCATTCAAAGAACTTATCTTGGAAGCTACTAGGCTTTACATACCAACTAAGAAATATTGTTCAAGGTTTAGGCCTAAATGGATGTCAGATGAACTAATGAGGCATATGGCAGAGAAGAAAAATGCATGAGATACATACAAATTAACATGTAACACAGAAGCCTATGATAGATACAAGTTGATCTGTAACCAAGTTACAAAGGAGGTTAGGCAGGCGAAGGCAGATTACGAGAGATCCTTGGCAAGGGATGCGAAGAAAAACAGCAAAGAGTTCTTTACTTATGTAAACTCTAGAAGGAAGGGGATGAATCAGATTGGTCCACTTGATATCGATGGGTCAACTGTTGATGAGCCTGCTCAGGTAGCTAACAAACTAAATGAATATTTTGCATCGACATTCACACGAGGAGTTATTCAGCGAGGGGAATGACAGAAGTGTATTCAACTCTAGCAGTAAGCTAGAGAATCTTGTAATAACTGAGAGTAAAGTGGAGGAGAAATTGTTGAAGATAAACATAAGAAAGGCACCTGGGGTGGATGGGATCTATCCAGTTATATTAAAGGAGGCAGCAAAGGAAGTAAGCAAACCCTTAGCCATAATTATGAGAGCTTCCTTGGACTCAGGGGAGGTACCCATGGACTGGAGATGTGCAAATGTGACCCCAATTCACAAGGGAGGATCAAAGGCTGACACAAGTAATTATAGACCTGTGAGTTTAACTTCTGTTCCCGGAAAATTAATGGAGGAACTGGTTAAAGAAGCACTGCAGGATCATCTAGACAAGACTTCAGTTATAGCTCAGACACAGCATGGTTTTGTTAAGGGGAAGTCTTGCCTGACCAATTTGACTGGATACTATGATGCAGTCACAAAAGAACTGGATGCAGGGAATAACTTTGGTATTATATACTTGGATCTTAGAAAGGCTTTTGATACTGTTGCACATGGAAGACTGCTGCACAAATTGGAGCAGTGTGGCATTGGAGGCAAATTGCTGCTATGGATAAAGGGGTGGTTGAAGGGGAGAAGACAGAGAGTGGTAATCAATGGACACTGCTCATCGTGGACTAATGTTATTAGTGGAGTCCCTCAGGGTTCAGTATTGGGTCCTTTATTGTTTTCTGTATTTATAAATGATACTGATGATGGTATATCAAGCTTAATGTACAAGTTTGCAGACGATACGAAGGTTGGCAGGGTTGTCAAGGACACTACTGACACTATGCTGCTGCAACAGGATCTGGAAAGGTTGAGCAGATGGGCTGAGAGGTGGCATATGAAGTTTAACATTGACAAATGTAAAGTACTACATATGGGAAACAGCAACCCCAGAGCAACGTATCAACTCTGTTGTACTACACTGACAGTGGTAGAGAATGAAAGGGACCTGGGGGTGGTTGTGCAGGCAGATATGAAGTTCTCTAAGCAGTGCAGATGGGCTGCAAGAGTAGCTCATGGTGTATTGTCAATGATATATAGGAATTTTTCTAGCAGGGATAAGGAGGTCATTATTCCCTTGTATAAGGCAATGGTCAGGCCACACCTAGAGTACTGTATACAGGCCTGGAAGCCTCATTTCAAGAAGGATGTAGAGCTGCTGGAACGAGTACAGAGAAGGGCAACAAGATTAGTGAATGGAACAAAGGGGTGCTGTTACGAAGAAAGGCTTAAGTTTTGCGAATTATAGTGTCTGGAGACTAGGCACCAGCGAGGTGATCTGATAGAGGTGTACAAAGTCTTGAATGGTTTGAGCATGCTCAATGCTGATGGGATTCTTCCTCTTACTCAGAATAATCACCTGAGAGGGCATAAATTCAAATTGAGGAAAGACAGATGTAGGATAGATGTGCGGAAATTTGCCCTTAGCCAGCGGGTGGTTGGTAGGTGGAACAGACTTCTTCCATCCCTTGTCGTGGAAGTTGATAGCCTAAATAAGTTTAAGGCTCAGCTGGACAGGTATTTCAAACGAACAGAGGGGTGAAGTGGAAGTGTTTATTTTTAATTTATTTATTTTACTTTTTTTTTTTTGGCTGATGCTGCATAAGCCTGCTTTCTTGCATCAAATGCCTCTACTAATGCTAATAACCTATTGCAACCTTTAAGAGCAAGAGGGTTTTGATAGTGGCAAATGCACACAGGTTTCAGTTAATGACCCTCCATATTAGCACCAAACAGAAATGTTAGCTGATCTTTCAGTGCCTTAAAGCCAAGAGCAGTCTTTTCAGCAATGGAATATAAGTGCGATCAGGCATTTTTTCCCAATACAAACCTGTTTCATCAAGACAATATCTGTTTGGGTATGTACTCCCCCTCCTCTATGGTCATCTTCAATTTTGCAGGGAATGCATCTGCAGCACTTTTATTGGCTGATGCAGCTTCTCCACAAGTTTTCACATTATGAAAACCAAACCGTTGATGAAAATTTGCAAACCATCCCTGCTGAACTTGCAGAAAAGGACTTAACTTCCCCATCCTCACATTCTTTTAAATCGTCGTAAAGGCTATGAGCTATCTCTTGCACTAGGGTAACTTTAACGTGTTTTTTATTTTGGCCACTCATCCATTTAGCAAGAAATTTTTTCCATGCATTCCATCAAACTTGACCAAGCATACAATGACTTTTGTGCAGTTAAGGGCAAATCACTCTTAACATTTTCTTTAATTTTATTAGCACTAACTCGAATAGTATGTAATGTAAACTCACTCAGAGAATGTTTAATGTGTGCGCTGCTCTCACTTCATTTGTAGTGCTTAAGCACTGCCAGTTTCATTTCAAGTGAAATTGATTTCAGTGAGTGCTTACCATCACTTCCACTAGAAGTATGAGGATGCTTACAACCATATGGGTAATAATAATAAAAAAATAAACATAAGCACAAAAGAAAAAAAAAATTATGCAGTTCCAATAGACGACCAATTTACAACCTTCAGCAAACCAAAATGAGAAAATGGTGGGCTATTGTACTGGTCTCTCATGGTGTATTCCATAAATATGGTTCCCACACGTTATTTTAAATTAGAGTAATTATAACATGCGTAAAGTAAAAAGTCACTGTACATATAATTCCTTTAGTTAGTGATGAATACTGAAATTTATCTTAAAATGTGGTGTGTGTGTGTGTGTGTGTGTGTAATAGTAATAGACATGAGTGATTATAAGAAGAATATTTGAACGACGGCTGGCCCTAGAAAATGACATTAAAATCAATGAATCTGCAACATTAAGTACTTTTAGTATATTATTTTTGATATTATGTTTTTATCTTTATTTTTGCAGGTACGAATTGACTTATTTTATGACTGTTATTCCATGATTTCGACTTACGGTTGATTATACTACTTACTGACCACTAGCCATATTAACAACCTAATCTCCTACAAATAAATATATATATATATATATATATATATATATATAAATAAATAAATTAGAATGATGATTTGCACTGGATGTCAAGTGGCGGACTGATTTTTCGATTGAATCACCTTTATGGTGATTTGTCTAGTGGTCGAAACACAGTGATTCCCTGAACATTATTGGCCTCGTGGTCCTGTTAGATGGATGGAGCATAATGGTCAGTCTATTTTTGTTTTATTTTATTGTAGTTGGTTTACATCTCTGCTGGTGATATTTCACATAAATTTGGACTTGGTACCCATCAGAGGGGCTTCCGTTAAATTTCTATTTAATTGGCATTCAAAATTTAATTGATTATTATCTTTGCATTTAGATTTTCTGAATTATCTTGGAGTTTCTGCTGCAATATTTTTACTCATGTTACCCTTCTCTTCCCTTCATGTTGGTTTGATTGTTATGTTTAATTTTGACTATTTTCCCTCTTCTGTTTTGCCATGCTGCTGGCATTATTTTTATTATTTTTTTTAATCATCATTCTAATTTATTTTTATATTTCAAGCATCATGAAGAGGAATATGCTTTTTGCTGCCTCTGATGTTTGCTTTACCTTTTTATTTTTTATTATGAAAGATTCAGTTTTCAACTATTTCAAACATTATTCAAATACTGTATATGTGTGTGTGTGTGTGTGTGTGTGTGTGTGTGTGTGTGTGTGTGTGTGTGTGTGTGTGTAAATCTGTATAAGTTAACTGTACAGAAATTTGCTTTAGTGTAAATAAATTAGTCGTAAACATTTATTTTAATCTACTTACTAACATTGGCCAATTACAATGAAATACTCTTTCTCTCTTCCTTTAAATCATTGATTTTTGTGAAAATACTGATTGAGATTGCTTATAAATAAAGGCCTTGATCAGAAATAAGAGGTGACATTAAATTTATAATTTTCTGAACAGAATTCAAATAACTCTCAACATTAATTATTAATAACAAAAAGGGTAAGGTTTATTAATTTATAAAGACTTTGGTTTATATAATCTTATTGTACACAGTTATCAATTTAGCAAGCCAATAAGGAAATGTTGCAGAATGATTAAACAGGCCTGAAATCATTTTATTGTCACAAATATTTTATCTATGTTTTATCTATAGCAATTTCTGCATGCTAATTCTGAAAATGGCATACAGTTTTTTCCATCATGTAGAGATTTTTTATTAAAAACATCATGTTTAATCTGACACAAATAAGTCATTGTCAGCGAAATTTAATCGCATTTCATTATGCTTTAAATATTGAAACTACTAGTTATAAGCTTTCTTTTGAACAAGTCAGACACGAGATTGTTCTCAATCATGCTTCCCTCCACTACCACTTACAGTTGGCTTTCTGCCAACTGTGAATGGTAGTGGAGGTGTGGCATTAAATCAGTAACAGCACTGACAGATGTTTCAGTCAGCACTGAAACACTGCAGATCATTCTAGAACTTGCAAGAAATGCATTGCTGTCACGTATACAGGCTGTGCATTTTCTGCATATTTCTTATTGTATATATTTTTTTTTTAGTTCACCTTATTTGTGACTATGAAAACAAGAGGTATAAATAGTCCAGACTTCCTCTTATATCTGTGGTAAATTTGTTTACAAGAAACAAAGGCAAAAATTATGTACTTTATAATTAAGCATTGGAATCATGCCAAACCGTGGATTCTGCAAAGTTTGCAGCATTTGTGTGGAAGAACTGAAGCAATGGACTTAAAAAAAAAAAAAAAAAAAAAAAAAGGAACGTCTATTTTTTGGAATTTAATTTATCTGGCATGGGCTTAAAAAACCATGAAGGTGAGTTATTTTTAGTCATATAATGAAAGGGTAGGAAGTTTTACATCTGGACCAACAGTCTGCCAAAAGACCTGCTGCTGATATAGTTTGCTGTATCTAATGATAGTTCACTCTGCTTCTGAATCTGTTGGTAACAGGAACAATCAATAGATATTTCTGGATTTTCAACTGGAAAGATCTACTAATACCTAACATTTGACACAAAATGAACTTGATGATTTGAACATCATTTTAATGTTGCAGAAATTGTGGAGAAACCTTCACTCATTTGTTGCTATAATATTTCTGAATTAATACACGTTTGGAACTACACCTATGAATGGAGATTTGAATAGTGATTGCTCATTCAAATTCCTCCAAAAACAAGTTTAAAAGGAGTCAATCATAATATAACTTATACACACCTGTTCCCAATTCTCATTCATTCGCATGAAGGAAACATACAATCTGAACATTTTCTTGACTAAAGCTAAATATAAAGAAAATCCAATTTTCTGCCAGCTGAATACTTTTTTGGAAACTTAAAAGTCATTGATATATTGCTTGGTAAACAATCTGATTATACAAACATTCTGATTTTTTGTGAGAATGGAGCAGCAGAGCAAGAAGTGAATATTAGATAAGTAAGCAATGGCTACAGATAATCAAGTCTGATGCCAGGTACCAAAAATATTAAACACAAAAGCTTGGTTGACCCAAAAAAAGCCTTATTACCTCCTCATTGTTTGAAAATTTCAGCAGGACAGTAAAATACAATTTAAATCTGCCAGGAAATCTAGAAAAGTCAACAGCTATGCTGGTGTAATAAGATTAAATAGGACCTTGTGGTGGAGTCTTCTGGCCTCTTATACAAACTGGGCTTGATGAAGCAGTTCATAAGAACCATAAAGATGACCATTGTTTCAAGTATCTATGTAATATATTCCCTGTTCTTTCAGAAGAAAAACTTCAAAGAGGGACCCTGCAATAAGAAAACCTCTAATCTGATAAATTGCTTGAAAGAATAATGAAGACTGTTGAAATATGAACTCACTGTGAAAATGTTATTAATAAATTTTAAGAATAACAGACCCAAATTACCAATGTATTGTTAAAAGTATGCTCGATAAATTGGGAGTTGTATTGAAAAATGAGTTTGAAACTCAAAAAGTTGTATTCAATTTTGATGACAAGGAGATCACTGTCCCCACTACTAAAGGCTGCTGGGAGATAAATATCATTATCCATGGCTCTGCCTAACTTACTAATATCTTTATAAATCATAAAGCATCACCAGAAAGGGCAGATCTGTTATATATTTAAATATCTGAAACACTGCCAGGATAGCTGTTTCAAAACATACTGGCTTCTTATCAGCCAGTGACTGATATGTTAGTAAACATGTGAATAATGCATTGTCTATTGAACAGTCAAGCAGTGCATAGAAGTAAAACTTTCATTCAAGAACATTAACCCGCTGAAATATCATAAAATTCTACTTTCAGTCCGACATTGTGTCCAGCATGCCCATCAGCATTTCTCATTTTGTTTTGTAGCTGTGCTAGCACAATTATTGTACTATCATCTATTTACATTTCACATAAACAATCTGAAAAGCTAAATACAAGTTTAATGATGTTTATATTCAATTATTAAGTGCAGGTGGTGGTGATTTCTTTTTAGTCCTCTTTCAGTCAAATGTTGTGGTGTCATGAATGTTGGCGTTTCCAATTATGAAATTTGTTTACCCACTGTAGTGGCTCAATTATTGTACTGGGATTTACTTATACTTCATATAAAGAATCTGAAAAACTAAATCTATGTTTATATTCAATTGTTAACAGAAGGCAGTTTTTTTTTTTTTTTTTTCTTTCTTATAGTCAATGTCTCAACCAGCACAACTACTGGCAATTCCAATTATGAAATTTGTTTTTCCAGTGTACTGACTCAATCACTGTGTGCCGTCATCTATTTATACTTCATATAAACAATCTGAAAAACTAAATGGATGTCTACTGATGTTTATATTCAATTGTTAATGGCAAGCGGCATTCTTTTTTCCGTATAGAAGTCAGAAAGTCTTAGAATGAACCATTTAGACATACCATCAAGAACTAGTAAAGACCTTTCTGATGGGAAAAATTAAGAAACTGTTAGACCTTTCTGAAGAAACTAAAGGGGAAAAAAAGGGAAACTTACAAATAAGACATTTTCTAACTGTTCCATATGGTGTGGCTGGGTTTGACTTTCACTAAATGAACCAAAGGAGTTTTTAATTTAGATTTTAAATGAGATGTGTGGATGCAGGCTACTGACATGTAAATGAAAGTTGTTTCTCAGTGCCATGTGGCCAAATGGTAGGTAAGGATATCATCTACATAGTTAATCCAACATTGGTTTTTGGTTTTTTTTTTTTTTTTTTTTTAAGGTAGCTTTTTCTAAGGCCTTGTTTTCAAAGAATTCCTAAAAATCTGTCAGGGGAAAGAGTGGATTGCCCATGCTTCAATTTCCTACCAATCTATTAATCGACAAATCTATTAATTTGAGAATGTCTGAAATATCTAGGGGTTGGTGGGAAAGATATAGTGTGGCTTACTCTTCTAATGGGGCACCATTATCAAAGCAGACTAGAAGACCTTCATTACTGATGGTGCTTTCTGACCAGTTGAGTAAACATTGCAAGTTTTTTTTTTATCATTCTCAAGATTTGTAGGTAAAGCTGGTGTGATGGTTTTTACAAGCCACTGGGCTACATTTCAGCCTGGATGGTTTCTATTTTGAACTACGGACCTGACGGGAAAGTTAGCATTGTGCCCTTTTTTTTCTGGACAATGTTGGGCTCAGGATTTGAAGGTAGGTTTGTTTTTTTTTAACATGTATTAACCTCCCTTATTATCAACTAAGCCAATACTTACAGTAATGTGACAGGGCACAAGTAAACCCTGGGGTAATGAGACTATAAAGATAAGCCCTCAGATTCTTGTCCACCAAACCATGGTATCTATATATATTTAAGGTTTACCCATTAAAAAATCAACAAGTTCATCTAACCTTGGTGACTTTTTTTGTGACAGTGATGTAGCAAAGAGCTGTAAGTGCTTACCTTATTATTGTTATTTACTTATATAAAATTAACTTTAAAGCAAAATTCTTCAAATTAGATCTGAATTTGATTTACTATAAAAAAAAAAATAATTAATTCTAATAGAATTTTAAGAATTCCATAATAAAAACTCTTTTACTTTGCAGTCACCGAAGAACTGGAAAGAAAATACCAAAAAAAAAAAAAAAAAAAAAAAAGACTCCATTACGTACATATTTAAAATTCGGAAATAAACAATTAATTAAACCAAACCAATGTAGGTTTCAGTGCATTATTATCTTCAAATAACGGTTAAATACTGCTATTTGTATCTTTAACTCTATGGCTATGCACACATTTTTTTTGGGTAGTTGTTAGCGCATCGGCTTTGTGGCCATAATGCACCTCCCAAGGTTTTTGCAATACTTTGATTCAAGCCCTCAACCTTTGGGTTGCCAGGTAGGCACTTTACCCACCCGGCTATGCACATATGCAAAACAATATACTCACAACAACCCTATATTATTATATTGCATAGGACAGCCCATTTTAAAACAGGACTTAAATTGTGAGGTGCTAAATCAATTTTGGTACAACCATTCATTGTGATACATGGTGCATTTATGTCATTATCCTACTATCTGACTGCAATAAAGACTATCACTATAATATAGCAGGTCTTCATTATAACGTGGTTCAATTTATGCCGATTCGCTATAATGCTCTATTACCAGCATACAGGTTGAATTTTTGGTATGTTTAATGAAAACGTTTCATCTGATCAAGTTGATAGCTTGATAATGAATAGCAACACAGCATTAAAACGTTTCCCACGCTCACTTTTCCCATGCTCAGTGAAATTTTCTCCCACACTAATTTAATTGCAGTATAGTGATTTGTTACATAGTCCCAAGATTACCATTTTAAAAAATGATCAAGTATATTGCTTTAATATTTGCATTATAGGCGTTTATGTGGAGTCTAGTCATTACTCAGTACAGTGTTAGACATCATCCGTAACGGACAGTTTACTCGAACATTGTATTATAATTAATGCAACACAGTTACATTTTCGAAGAGTTAATAATGGCGGATAAGAATGAAAAAGCAACGTCTGGACGTGGTACAAAGACTATAAAGGTAAGAAATTGACTGAATTTTAAAATTAAATTAGACGTTTTGAAGTGAATCGATTCTGGTCAACAACAAGTGGATATGTGCAATAATTTAGGACTGGCAGGCTTATCTGTAAGAACAATTATAAAAAATAAAGAATTATTCTAGTGGCAGTAAAGACAGCTGTTCCACTGCAAGCAACCAAACTGGCTATTATTAGTATTAGTAACGGCCACATGGTGCAAGAAAGCCTATGGCTTATGCTGCACCAGCCAAAAAAAAAACTGATAAAAACAAAAAAAAATAAATAATAATAATTAATAAAAAAAAAAAAAGGAAATTAAACCTATCATCCTATGCGCTTCCCTTACCCGAAAGTACTATCCAGATGACCTTTGAATTTCCCCAAACTGTCGGCCTCTACCACCCATGAAGGCAACCTTATTCCAGTAATTTATAACTCGCTGGCTAAAATAAAACTTCCTGCAGTCCAATCTAAACATTTCCCCCGTAACTTGAATTTATGTCCCCTAGTTCTAGCATTGTTTATAATCTTGAAAATTTCGTCCTCATTCATTTTACTGATGCCTCTCAGAGCCTTAAATACCTCAATCAAATCTCCTCTAAGGTGTCTAGTTTCCAAACTCTGCAACCCACATATTCGAAGTCTTTCTTCATAAGGACGCCCTTTTGCCGATTTCACCAGGCGAGTTACCCGTCTTTGCACCCTTTCAAGAAGCTCAATGTCTTTCTTTAGGTGCGGTCTCCATACTTGAACACAGTATTCCAAGTGTGGTCTAACATAAGCCTTATATAATGGGATTATCACGTCCCTATCTCTACTTGCAAAAGTTCGATAGATCATCGATAGGACACCATGGGCCTTCCTTGCAACCTGTTTACAATGCTCAGAGAATTTCATGTCTGACCGTATCGTAACACCCAACTCCCTTTCCTCCAGTACTGGGTTTAGTTGAACTCCACCAAGTGAATAAGTTATTTTAGGATTGTTTTCCAGGCGTAATACCTTACACTTTGTTGGATTAAAGCATAGCTGCCATTTTTCTGACCATTCCTGAAGTCTATCTAGGTCTCTCTGAAGAAGCTCAGCTTGACATTATGATTGAAATGGAGAGACTTCTAAATAATTTTACTGAAGATAATATCCAGTGCAGAATTCTGTTAAGTTAAATATTATTAAAGAATAAGCAATTAGCCTATATGAAGATCTGAAGAAAGCTCACTTCAAAAAAACACATGGAACCATTTTAAGCTAGTAAGGGATGGTTCGAAAGATTTAATATCCAGGGAGAAGCTAACTAGTCTTTATCAAGTGCAGATCAGAGATGAAACTTTCAAAAAAGAACTTGTTGAGAAGTATAATACCCCTTTTCAATAATTTTAACAAGTTTTTAACACAGATGAAAAAGGACTTTTTTGGAAATGAATGCCTAAAATAAGTTTCATATCGAAAGCAGAAAAAAAATGCCAGGCTGCAAAGTGGCGAAGGTTGGTTAACCTTCGCCACTTTGCAGCCTGTTGAGTGGTAATGCTGTGCTGGGGGGGGGGGGGAAATGGTTTAATTAAAACTCCTTTTAGTTTACCAGGAAGAGGGCCAAACTACAACTCAAAATTAACCACAGATATGGAAACTATTTTAAAGATGGCACAAGGTTTCAAAGTTTTGGAACCTGTGTGCTATAGTAGATATTTTTTCATTCTGATATTCTTGTTTTTCATTATGTATAGTGGACTTTTACTGAAATGGAGAGTCTTAATGGAAGACAATAAGACTGTATTCTAATTAAACAGCAATGCTACATTATTATTATTAAAAGCTTTATGAAGGATGCTTATACACTAATATTACAACACAATAAAAATTATTTAAAGTTTGTTTTCCAAATTATGTTTTTATATTTGTTTTCCAAGAAAGATGCATGTTTCAGCTTAAGCGGCCATAGATTATAACTTAATTTACTATTAACTTTCAAGGATTACTAACAAAATGGGGATTTGTCACTTTATTTGTATATAAGCTTTCAATAAATATTAAAATTTATTATGACATTATGTGAGAAGTATGAAAGGCTGAACACATTACACTGCATGAATTTAGAAATAATAATTCATTGAATGGCAGCGCCACTCTTAGAAATACAGACCTAATAAAACTATGTACATTAGTAGAATACTGGAATAGAATAATTAAAAGGTATATAACTGTTTTATTAGGACTATTTCTAAGAGTGGCTCTGCCACTCAATAAATGATTTTTCTTTCTAAATTCATGCAGTGTAGTCTAACTGTTATACATCAACATCAAGTTAAATACATGTAGAAGTTGTCCAACTCTGAGATTATGTTTAATATGACATTATTCAACAACAAATGAATAATGACATTATTCATCTCATCATTTAGCATAGTAAACTGCATAGGCCAAGGCTAAATTTCATCAAAAATAAGTAAGTTTTTACTGCATTTCATATCTTGAAATGCAGTATAAACTCAATTATTTCATTTAAATTTGGAAAATTGACAAACAGGTATATTAACTTTATAAGTGCTTATAAAGTCATTAAACCATATGTTTATGTGCATTTCAGAAACTCATATGCTTACTGACAGATTATGATGCAGATGCTTATGTTGTTTCTCTTAATCATTTCTTTAAAGCTAATATATATCATTAGAAAAATTAGTACTTTAGAGTAGAAGAAGAGATAGAGAAAACAAAAAAAAAAATAGAAGTAAAAAATATAACTTTCTTTTATGTAGTACAGTTTATGTACTACACAAAAGAAAGAAAACTTAAGACTGCATTTTAATTTGAATTGGTGAGCATTATTTTCTCAAATTATTTTCTAATATGGGGGGAAACATCATTTCAATTTTAATGCTCATGCATTACTGGTCTTAGATAGTATGAATCAGAGTAATTAGATAGTATGGATGGTTAAGTGGGAGAAGACAGAGGGTGGTAATCAATGGGTGCTGCTCTTCGTGGACTAATGTTATTAGTGGAGTCCCACAGGGTTCGGTGTTGGGTCCACTGTTGTTTTGTATATTTATCAATGATATTGATGAAGGTATATCAAGCTTAATGTCGAAGTTTGCAGATGACACGAAGGTTGGCAGGGTTGTTAATGACAGTAATGGCAGTGTGCTACTGCAACAGGATCTAGATAATTTGGGCAGATGGGCTAAGAAGTGGCAACTGAAGTTTAACCTTGACAAATGCAAAGTACTGCATATGGGTAGAAGTAACCCCAGAGAAACGTACCAACTGTGTGGTACTACACTTAAGGTGGTAGAAAATGAAAAAGACCTGGGAGTAATTGTGCAGTCAGATATGAAGTTTTCTGAGCAATGTAGACAGGCTGCTAGGGCAGGTAATGGGGTTTTGTCAATGATATATAGGAATTTTGCTAGCAGGGAAAAGGAGGTGATTGTCCCTCTGTATAAGGCAATGGTCAGGCCACGCCTTGAGTACTGCGTACAGGTCTGGAGGCCTCATTTTAGGAAGGATGTAGATTTGCTTGAGCGTGTACAGAGAAGAGCAACACGATTGGTGAGGGGAATGAAGGGATCCTCTTACCAAGAGAGGCTTAAGTTCTGCAAATTGCAGTGGCTGGAGACTAGGCACCTGCGCGGTGATCTGATTGAGGTCTATAAGGCCTTGAATGGGTTGAGCACGCTGAATTCTGATGGGATCCTCCCACTTGTTCAGAATACGAACCTACGGGGACATAAGTTCAAATTAAGAAAGGATAGATGTGCGGAAATTTGCCTTTAGCCAGCGGGTGGTTAATTGCTGGAACAAACTTCCATCTGTCGTTGTGGAAGTTGATAGGTTAAATAAATTTAAGGAGGAACTGGACAGGCAATTGGAGGGTATGGTGTGATTTTTTTTATTTTTTTTGGCTGATGCTGCATAAGCTCCTACACTTGCTTTCTTGCATCAAGTGCCACTACTACTACTACTACTACTAGAACTGTAATACTCAATACGTTCTACGTTGATATTGATATTTGTAAAATAAACACTTCTCTCCAGAAATTAAAACGAAAACATTGAAAACTTACAATTAGAGTAAAAAATAAATAAGTAAAAACCAATTTACCACAATTCAAAATCAAAAAGAATCTAACGAAAATATTCAAAACGATTTTCCTTCCTGAAGCTGACAACGCTTTGACCATATGTCATGATCAGAGGAATGAAAATTACCAAATAGGGTTGAACCTGAAACTTAAATAGTGATTATTTGTCTTCGCGCATGCGTGTAAAGGTCCACTCATCGGAGATCAAATATGGCCGCCGAACATTAACAGAATTCTCGTGTAATTTAATTTCTATGGTTTCTGCAATTAATAGTCACGTTGAACATTAAATATTTTGGCCTCGTTAAATAATAAAAAAGTGTTTTTCGTTAATGGCATGAAAGGCTAATTCTGACGCTGCTGAACGAGAAGCACGAACTGAGGCTTCATGTTTATTTACACGAATATTCAGAGAAAATCGCGTCGAACCTTGGTAAGACGAGTCGCAATCACCGTAAGAAATGTATACCAGATCATTCATTTGTGTTGCGAATGAAGAAAGAACCGAGCGATTGTTCAGTATAGTATGTAATTTCTGTATTGGCCTGGCCACAATTTTAAATTTGGTATCTTTAGACTGGAAAGGGAGGATACAGATACAAAGTCATTAAACTTTCTAAATTTCACGCTTACTCGGGACTCGAATAAAATCCAATTTAGCATCTATCAAAAACCTACAAACACCGGTATGCTTCTACATTATAATACTATATCACTTGTTCACCTACAAAAGATCGATCATCTTTATCAATTTCTAAATGCCTATAAATATTCAACGACGGAATCTGCTTTGGGCTCAGAAATACAAATATTAACTAACAGGTTCTTAAACGGGTTATCCCCTTGCCACAAACCGAATTAGGGTACAGGCTAAGGATAGGATAGGATAGGTTACAAAATACTACACCAACCAACAATAGTAATATCAAAAAATACTTTATTTCTGTCCCATATGTTGAACAGCGGCACAAACAATTTAATAGATTCTTTAAAGATATTGAATTTAAAATTGCAGTCAGGCCAATACGGAAATTACACACTATAACTGAACAATCGCTCGGTTCTTTCCGCGTTCGCAACACAAATTAATGATCTGGTATACAACATTTCTTGCGGTGATTGCGACTCGTCTTACCAAGATTCGATGCGATTTTCTTTGAATATTCGTGTAAATCAACATGAAGCCTCAGTTCGTGTTTCTCGTTCAGCAGCGTCAGAATTAGCCTTTCATGCCATTAACGAAAAACATACTTTTTTATTTAACAAGGCCAAAATACTTAATGTTCAACGTAATTATATGTGACTATTAATTGCAGAAACCGTAGAAATTAAATTACACGAGAATTTTGTTAATGTTCGGCGGCCATATTTGATCTCTGATGCATGGACCTTTACGTGCATGTGCGAAGACAAATAATCACTATTTAAGTTTCAGGTTCAACCCTATTCGGTAATTTTCATTCCTGTGATCACGACATATGGTCGAAAAGCGTTGTCAGCTTCAGGAAGGAAAATCATTTTGAATATTTTTGTTAGATACTTTTTGATTTTTAATTGTGTTAAATTGATTTGAATTGTGTTAAACTGGTTTTTAATTATTTATTTTTTACTCTAATTGTAAGTTTTCAATTTTTTTGTTTTAATTTCTGGAGAGTATCATACGGAAGTGTTCTATGTACTATATTGAGGTAAACTCCTCTTACTATTTTGCAAATTACTGGTCTTAATACAGCACCACCTGCTGTGAAATTTACTAAATAACAGCAAACTTAAGTGTAATTAGTCCCTTGCTAACTCGGACAGAAATTTTAAAGGGAAAGTCACCGGGAAGAAGTGATTACACTTGATTGGTTGCCATAAACAGCTATAGGATAGATATCATATTAAAGAAATTACAACAGGTGTACACATTTTGTGGGAGAAGGTGTACATATAAAAAAAATTAAGTTGTGTGTGTATGTGTGTGTGTGTATGCAAGCACGTATTAAAGCTATTACTAATTAGTACTTAGTAGTATGCCCTTTCAGGATTTCAAGCTATGAAAAGAATTACTCCTTTTGTCATCTGATTAAGTTTATTACATTCCTGTTACATATTTCACATTTATTGTATGCATAAAGGTAAGAGAAGAAACATGATACAAATTTTAAGAGACTACATATATGAACATGTTGTTATTTGGTTTTTTTAGGAGCATTAGCAACTAAGGCCATATTGCTCCGGTGCGGTGGTCATTCCCTGACCTTTCCGCATGTTCCGTATTTGGTGGTGACGGGCTCGAACCCCGGTCTAATCAAGAAGGGTGTGCTACGCACTGCTGCTCTTTCCCACCTGGCTACGGAGGCGCCTATATATGAACATTATGCCTGTGGTATGTAGCAGTCAGCAGATAGAACAGGTAATGTTATCAGTGCTAATGGGGATTAAGAATGACTATCACTATATTAGCCAGGTTTGATGACCATTACGAGGACATCATCTATAATGACTCCATTATAACAATGTGTATGTCTAATGGGCAGGTGAGTAAAAGAAAAATAGCCTCGATGATTTGATTTACAGTAGTCAATAAACAAAATATAAATTAACTTCATGTATTTTATCAGCTAATCTATTATACATTATCAAAACCATTCTTGAATAAGTTTGCCCCAGATCTCACCCTCAAATTTTAATCTATAAAGAAAAATCAAATCAAATCATTTGAGAGGTCTTAATAAAAAGTTTCTGATATTAATCAGTATTGAATAAATCAATTTTTAATTAATAAATTGCATAGTTAAATGAAATGTATGAACACCTTTGGCTGATTTATGAGAATTTTATAATTTAGATACTTGAATTTACAGCATGGCAGTAGATCATAAGTACTTTGAATTAAATTAGTAACATTTTATATAATGCATGGTATGGATGAATGAGATAAATGGAAAAATACTGTTTACTGATAAGGAAACAAATCCAATTGTGAATGCTAAAGGTTTTAAACTCTTTTTTGAAGGTAAAAAAAAAAAGACATTATGAAGCTATTAGAGGTATAATAAGAAATCTTATCACTGAGAATAAAATTTACAATTACACATTAACCACTGAACATTAAATTCTAACTTTTTTTAATAAAAAGAAAAAGCTATGTGAAAACTCACCATAGCAATTTTATTCAAAAATGGTGAGTTTAAAATAATGCTTGCAGTCTGATAACCAACATTCCCTAGTAAAATATCTGGAATCAGTTTTTGAATATACACTTGTGTATATTCAAATGTATATTCATAAAAATACAGTGTTATGTTAGAGCGAAACCATATTATATAAGTACCTTGTTATGCGAGGATTTTCACAATTTATCTATCGTGTTAGAGCAAAACTGCATGTACAAGTACCGGGTTATACGGGGGTTGCCGGTATATGTAAATATAACATAATGTAATAATAATATAATGCCCAATGGATAACATCACTGTGGTGTGTGTGTGTGGGGGGGGGGGGTGTTTAATGGCACACAAGCTGCTGTGGCTATATTGCGCCTATTCATAGGAATGTTGAAAAAATAAAAATAAATAAATAATTAATGTAAAGACAGTTCAATCTCATTTCACGTCAGAAACTAATCATAGTCGTTCATACATTCCTATTTGTTTCAAATAACAGAAAAGTTCATTAATATTTGCATTTTCACCAATAATATCATTTAATGTTATCTGTTCTCGGAGATTTGCCAGAGAATGAAATACTGAAGTTCGATGTTGTCAATAATGTGGACAATCAATCAAAATATGTTTGACGGTTAGATGTTCAGAGCACTGTGAACACTGAGGAGGATCATCGCCTGTGAGTAGATGGAAGTGAGTTAGATGAGTATGTCCTATTCTAATCCGTGCGAGTACCACTTCTTCTCGCCGAACTGTCATGTTCATGAGTGCCAAAATTTTGGATCCTGTTTCAACTGGAAAAGTTTGTTATTTGTTTGTTTATGCCATAGCTCTCTCCATTGTGCATGGTATGCTATAATAATATTATAGTCAGAAACTGGAATAAAGACAGAGGTTAAGTCTAATGTTGATGGATTTTTAGCAGAAATATCAGCCAGCTCGTTCCCTTTGATGCCTGAATGTGCTGGAATCCAGCAAAAGTTCACTTGTTGCTGACGATCTTTAATTTTTAACAGCAAATCCTTGATTTGATTTAATACAGGGTGATCCTTATGAGAGAGATTCTGCATTGCTCTAATTGAGCTGAGAGAGTCAGTGTAAACTAAAATATTTTGCAGATGGGTGAAGAGTCAATTTTCTAGAGCTAATTGTATTGCATATAATTCCACTGAAAAGCTGCTGCACTCAGGTGGGAGAGAGGCTGATATGATAGCAGAGGGAAACACTGCTGCTGCTCCAATAGTTGAATGAGATTTGGAACCATCAGTGTATATATATATATATATATCGGTAAGAAGTCAAAATAGTTTTGAATATGGCTAGCATGGAGTTGTTACACATTCAGAGTCGGTAGACGATTCTTTCCCCATTGGAGAAAATAATTATCGCAGGCTGGTTGAGGAAAGGGAATCCATGGTGGGTGAGAATAATTCTTTCTCTGCTGCCTACTCTGGAGAGGAACAATCCAATTTTGTGCTATTTCAAGGAGCCGTAGGCCTGCTGGTCGTATTTTATTTGGTTTATTTCTATAGAGATTGTGAAATGGTGGATTAAAGAGATATTGTTGAATGGGGTGCGGAGAACAGTTTCATATTCTGACTTCATCTTTAAGTAGTAAGATTTTTCTGCGGAGGTACAGAGGGAGCTCATGGGCTTCAATATATAGACTATAGGTTGGAGATGTCCTATAAGAACCAAGAGCAATCCTCAGTGCATTGTGTTGTACAGGATCGAGCCAGCGCAGTACACTCTTTCGGGCAGAATCATAAACTGGGGCACCGTAATCCAACCGAGATCTAATCAGTGCTCTATATAAGAGCAGCAAAGTTGTATGATCTCCTCCCCAAGACTGGGCAGAGAGAGCTCTTAGCATGTTCAGCTTTTCAGACAGGTAGTACGTATTACTTTAATGTGCTCAAAGAAGTTTAACTTGCTGTCCAGTATCAATCCCAAGAATCTAATATTGTTGGCAATCGGGATGGTGGAATTCGATATCCGAAGTTCAGGGTCTATATGTAATTTTCGTTGATTGCAAAAGTGGATCGCAACTGTTTTCTGATGGGAAAGCTGATATCCATTGAACTCGGCCCATTTTTGAATTTTATTGAGGGACATTTGCAATTGCCGTTCAATAGATCTCATGCTCTGAGAATGGCAAGAAATCGGGAGATCGTCAGCATAAAGATAGGCTTCTACAGTATTTGGAAGTTCTTTTGAAATGGAATCAACTGTAAGGGCAAATAGGGTTGCGCTCAATACCGACCCCTGTGGTACTCCTTCCTGCAAGAATGTATAACATTACTAGTTTGCATTAAAATTACACTGCTAGTTAATTAAAATTAGCTTTTAATCTATTCAAGATTGCTATTAACTTACCATTTCTTAATTAGAGTAGCGAACATTTAAATTTAAATTAATATTATCTACCAGCTTATTGTAGGGCAACAGTTCACCAGGTGGTGCCCTTGCAAACAATATAATCAGCAGCAAACTCAAAGTTGCTCTCTTTTTTTTACCAGCTGACACACTGTGCTTTCCAGCAGTAGCTGGCAAATATTATATTTTATTGAACTATATATGTATTTTTGAATTATCTGATGCATACCCATAGAGCTTTAGGTTCCAATCCCACTTTGCTGTAAATATGAGTTATGTTAAAAGTAAAAATTAATATTCGGTCTGAAATTATGATAACAAAAAATTCATATTTGGCCATTCTAAATATGAGATTAATTAAAATTAGTAAAACTGTTATTGGAGCAACAATGGGTATGCATGAGCCATTAATTTCATTTGGCTATCTATCCATTCAAAGCTCCTAATGAGTAGCAGAGAGATGGCAATATGAATGAATGAATTTTCTCTTTCTATTTTTTCTTTTCCTGTTCCTTTCCTTAATCCTAGGTTAGTTTAGATTTAAGTGACTAAATTAGTACATTTTTAACACTGAAGATAAAGTCTTTCGAATATTTGCTACTAACAACACTAAAATTTGTTAGTCGGAACCATTAGGCTTCCACTGCACAAAATCAGATTCATTACAATAAAAATCATCCACTCAATGAAATCAGATCCATAATAAATTATATGGGATCCAATACATATGAATAAAGTCAAATCATGGGCATAAGTTTAATTAACTTTAACAATAACATTAACACCACATATCAATAGAATGTTCCTAACAATCTATAATAAATAGGATTGTTTTGTGGTAATAATAAAAAATATAACACACACACACACACACACACACACACACACACACACACACACACACACACACACACACACACACACACACACACACACACACAGTGATTCTGAAAAGTCTAGCCAGAGTATCTGGCTAGACTTTTCTATGTTGTAGGTACTTTCTATGTTTTGAGGGAAGTAAGTTCTAGTCACCAAAATGTCAAAAAAAGTCCATATGAACATGGTTTGACAATGATTCTTTGCTAAGTTAGGTGGTGATTCTGAAAAGCACTGTTGTACAGGTATTGATGGCATTTGGCAGGCATTCAAAATGGCTTCCTTGAACAGCAATGCAGGTATCAGCACATCTCTGCATTTACTGCTGAACATGCTCGAGATCACAAGGCATATGTTATGAATTGTGCAAAAGCCAACCACAATGTGCTCACAAAGATTTTCTCCATTGAAAACTAATTAAAGTTTTTAGGTATCCCCCACACATAAAAATCCATGGGAAATCTGGTGAGTATGGAAGCCATGTAGTCAGTCCACCTCGGCCTATCCAATGGACATAACAGACACTGAGCTACTTTCAAGTGGTAATGCTGAAATGTGGGAAAGCCACATCATGCATAAACCACCTTCATGCATGTGGTAAGTCTGTAATGGTACGTCTTTGAGTACTGCAGGCAGATCATTTTCCAACAAAATCTCCATACACATTGTTGCTAAGTCTACATGACAATAAATGATGTCCAAGATTGAGCATAAAAAATTTACTACACCATCCCTGTTAAATTGTGCATCATCTATACAAAGAACTAATGAAATAGAGTGAGGGGTAAACACATTGCTACATAAACTGCTGACATAATGTAATGAATGCTGGAAAGTTAACAAAAATACACCATTTTTTTTTATAACTATTGGAAACAATTTTTTTTAAAAATAATAATAACTGAACAAACTTCTTACAAACTGTGATACATTATGTCAGATAAATGTACGGTCATTTAATTTTCTTCCTCGCCGCTAAGCACACAATCAACAGAGAACATTTTGTCTGTTGCAGAATATCTTCACCATCTGAACTTTCTTCTGCAACATCTAGGTATCTTCTGCTCTCTTTAAAAAATCAGTAATCTGGGTTTGTTTGCTTTTGCTTGATAGATCCTTGTAAATTTCTTGGTACGGAAGAAATTTACATCTTCAAACATGCTTAGCATGTTTGAAGGTCCCCTTTTGAACTTTGTGCTCCTTTCAGTCAAAGGATCTGGACTCAAAAAATACAATTCTAATTGCTCGGCTAAGTTTATGACTTCCTGTATGCTTTTTAGTGTAAAATCTGAAACTTCAAAAGTTTCACATGCACTATCATCCTCTGAACTGATTTGGTTTACCTCCGATACCATTTCCACCACATCTGCTTTGCCAGCCTCTCGTTCTACCTGTAATTCTTGAACACTTCAGTAGCCATATCGTCAAAACCTTCCCCTCCTACCGACTTAGCAAGTTCTATTATCGCACCGATTCCGTTTACTGCTGGTTCGACCATATTTTCTGAATGAACTGACTCTGGCCATCCATTTTTCCAACATGTATTTAATGTCGACAATTTTACTTCTTTGAGCGATAAAGCTATGATTCTGATACAGTCCACAATTGAAAAATTTCTTTTAAGTGGTGCTTTTTTACTTTCCTTAGGCATAATTTAGGACTGAATTTAATTCCCAACAAAGAAACAATTTCCACATGGTCCTTAAGAATAAAGTTTAGTAATATATACCCAGAATAATTTATAAATGATCAAATAAAATGAAAATAATCTTACAAAAACCATAAAAGTCACAAACTGCACACTTCTAAGTCACAATTTTTTACAGTTTCAAACAAGCATGAGTTCAATAGCACACAACTGAACATGGAGATTCCCCCCCTTTTTTTTTTTGCATAGCGACTAGCGAGCCAACAGCAGGGATTCACAAAAAAGAATGAAAATGTTGAAAAATTACATCCAACATAGCAGAGTTTCCCCATTCTTATAAATGGAACATATGACAATGATGAGAGGATAGTGCAATTTCCATTATAAATATGATCTTTTAGAGAGATCAATAGCTTAGTAATATAGCGAAATTTTCAACTTCCAAGGACTTGGAACAAATTACAAAAGCTCAAAAATACTGTGTTATGAGAGGTTTGCCACAATTCTCTAACTAAATTGCGTGAAACCGTACATGTAAGTACAATATTGTGTGAGGATTGCTGCAATTTATCAATCGTGTTAGAGCAAAACAGAGTTGTAGAAGTATCGTGTTATGGGGGGTTTCCTACACACACACACACACACACACACACACACACACACACACACACACACACACACACACACACACACACACACAGGTAGTTCTCGACTTTGAGTTAATTCGTTCCTAGCACGTGCTCATAAAGCGGGAATTTATTTCCCATAGACAATGTTAAAAATAGGGGTTACGTTATCAACAATGAAATTAGTTAGCTAATTAGTTTATGCTTAAACAATGATTGATTTATCCAAAGAAATGAAAACGTAGTCTGTAAAATCAAGCAAATTATAATAATAGAGAAATTATTTATGATTTACAAATGTTAAAGAATGTTTATTCTTCATCATCATCGACTAAATGCACACTCATTGATCACTCATTATTGGCTCGGAACTCTGGTTTGTTGCACAAGGAGTCATCTTCTTCAGAAATGCTTCTAGAGGCATTTATTTCCAGGATAATTTTCTCTTTTCTTTATAAATTCCAATAGCATGCATAAGCATTTTTTAACAGAATGCACAAATTGCAACTAACACAATTTGCATGGAGTAACAAGTTTATGAAGCTTAAAAAAAAAAAGAGGAATGAAGAGAAGATTCTGAAAATTTATTTATGTTTTTTATATGATTGAAGATTTCAGTAAAGGGCAAACACATTTCACCATAATAAAGTAAAAACCCACACAATTCCAGCTATCAGTATTTTCAGAAATGCAATAACATTGAGTTTACTACCCGTTTATAATTGCTTGCAGTAATAGAAAAGCCCAATAAACCAGAAAGTGCAAATTGTTTTTGTTTTATGGTCGCAACTTCCAGAAATGTGCTTTAGAAAAATATCACAAAGACATTCAAAATTGATTCTTATAACATATAATAATGATGAAAGTTTAGTGCGTTTAATGATTTGAATTGGTAACTAATACAATTTATACTTTAAAAACGACCTTTTAGGAAATTATATAGCGAAAATTTGAACTTCCAAGGTCGTGGAATGAATTACTAAAAAATAATGTTATTGGGTTCACATTACAATATTTTTGCAATACGATGGTAACGGATTAATATCGTAAAGTGGGGTACACTGTATTGTATAGCTACGCACGTGGTTTGAAATGCGGTATTTATGAATGTTTGACATTAATTTTTTGCATTTAATGTTCATATTTTCGATTTTGTTGATGCTTGATACTTGAAAAAAAAAAAAAAAAAAAAAACTCGTAAAGTGAGAACTGTCTTTATATAAATATTGAAAGTTGCGAGAGAGAAAGAAAATGTACGTTAGAAATAATAAATTCCTGTTCACAATCAAAAGGCAGCAAAATTTTCAAAACAGCAACTAAAACTTTGTTTAGCAATACATTAAAGAAAGTAAGACCTGCAGAGCACTGATGAAAGGGAAAGAGTGTTTACATTGATTCCTGTTGTGCAAGAGTATTTATTAAACAAACCTCTTCTGCTTGTTACAGCTCAATTATTTGTTTATTCTTGATGCAGATATTAAACAAATTTCAAAAATTTTACCAAAAATCAAACTTCAGCAACTACCTTCACTGTTCTTCCTATCAATCCTACAAATAATAAGAGGGGAAAAAAATCAGTTACTAAATACCACAAATCAAAACAGATCTGAACAATGAAATTAATATCTAATCAATGTAATTTCGAATTCAGTTTTCCTAAGAAATTATTTAATAAAATTGTTAATGAAAAATCTAGACTGTTTAACATTTCACCATGAATATTTAATAATAATAAAAACTACTTTCAATACATAATTCCATTATCCCATTTTCGGTATTAAAAGACACTTTCTTCAAATTTTAAATAAATGAAATGTTAAACAGCTTCTTCCCAATGAATATTTTTTTTTTTTTTTTTTTTTGGACCTTAATTATGATTCTTATATTAAGAATCTTAATAAGCCAATTTGCAATTAACCTAATTGAAGGAATGCAATGCAAAAAGACACGTGGAAATAACTTTAATATTATTCATCGGTTTTCTGAAATCTATATGTGCCGTATAAAAGAAGAATAGATGTGAGAAAATTTGCTTTCAGCTGGAGAATAATTGATTGTTGGAAGTGGGTAGTTTGAATAAATTTAAGGAATAATCAGACAAATTATTAGAGGGGATGGACAGATGAGGTGGCTAGTGTTTTTATTTTATCCCCCTCCCCTGTTTCAGCTGTAAAACCTCATCCATATATTCTGATGGGCAGAAAATCTGCTGCAAAGATAACAGCAACTTCCAGGGCAGCTCAGAATGAACAGTTAATTCCAAGAAATGACATGTGCTTCAATTCAATGATGAATCTTCAATAGCAGGAAAAAGAATTTATATTTCTCCCTCAGGGAAAATATATAAGATATCCTATTAGATGTTAAGCTGGAGATCAGACATTTGTAAGCAAGAGGTTTTTACAGAAAGCAGGACAGCTTACTTTTTCGTTTTATAAAACTACTGTCATAGAATTGTTTCCAAGAGTAAGCATTTAAACATTAGCTTACTTTACATTTTTCTGTGTGTGGATTTCTGCTTGGATATGCTATAGACATCAAATAATTTTGATTGTTTCAAGAAAGACACTGTTGAAGACTTTGCCATCTTCAGAAATGTTGAGTCAAAGTTTTTTCATAACAATGCCACTGCTCTTTACACTTGGCTTTCAGGAGCATTTCTAGAACTCTGGCAGAAGGTGAGGATTTTAACTTAGTAATTTTGTTTTTCTAACCTGGCTGAATATTCTCTCTTACTCAGAACTACTGAGGATTGTTAAAATACCAAGCATGAGAAATTTGTTATATTTCAAGCTTCCCTGAAATATAATAAATTCTTTCTTCTTTCATAATAGTGTCTCATAGGTTCTCACAATGAAACTGACAGAAATATACTGCAAAACATCTATCGCTTCATCTATTTCTTTATCTTTAACAACCAAGAAGTACGGGAAACTTTCCATAAAACAATTTCAAATTTCAAAACGATGCAATGCCACCTGATGAATTTTGTGCTACCTCAGGATTTGTAAGAGCATAATTTTTAGTGGGAACTTGTGCTTTGTATGGTCACATGCAACCATAAAGTACAGGGTGGCCATAATTAAAGTATCCCTATTCAGAGCTCTCTGTAGCTCTAACTAATAAACAGAATGCCACCAAAATTAGTAAGTAAATTATTCAAGGCATGGGGAGGAGGATCCCATGGGGGAAAAAAACCACACGTTTCAAAATCTGCCGATAGGGGATAATATGGTACTGTACAAGAGGAAAGACATGATAAAGTACCAAAAAATAAATAACTAAGACAAACATTAATGAAGTTACAAATTTTTATTTGTGCTCTTTGCAAAAAAAAAAAAAAAAAAGGAAGAAACAACTAAACTGCCAGAGCAAATGGTTTCACAGCTCCAAACTCATTTACAGTTTACTACTGATAGTCGATGATGTCACTGATGGTGGAGTTGGTTTTCGATGTGATTACCAATTGTTCTGGACCAGAAATTGCATTCAATGCATTGTGCTTGACTGCAGACTGCAGCATCTCTGGAGTAATGTTCCGCACATGCTGCCCTTTAAGACATTCAGGTTAGGGACACTTCCTCGATAGACATTGGCTTTGAGGTGACCCTCACAGTCAAATAACACATGGAGTAAGGTCAGGCGAACGTAGTGGGCATGCAATAGAAACAATGATGACTCTTTCTGCAGTAAAGTGATGCCGGAGAAGCTGCTGTATTGGTCGTGCAATATGAGGAGAAGCCCCATCTTGCATAAAAATTGTCTCATCCAGGCATCCTCTTTGCTGCAGTTGAGGAATAATGAAACTGCTCAGCATGTGATGATATCTTTGTGCTGTAGCAGCAGGTGGCTGCTCCTGCTAGGTGCAATTCCTCAAAAACAAGTATGGCCCTAGGATGAAATTTGAAGTCACACCATACCAGACAGTAATTTTTGGCAAGCGCAATGGGATTTGCTGAATAGCATGTGGTTCTTCTGAAGCCCATATTCGGAAGTTTTGAGTGTTGATAGTCCCATCGAGATAAAAATGGGCCTCATCTCCCAAAAAAAAAAAAAAAAAAAAAAAATTGTTCCATGGCCAGGCATCTTCCACTTCAATTCTGGCCAAAAATGTTAGAGCAAATGCCATTCATTTTTCAGGATCATCTCTTTGCAGCTGCTGCTGGTGACTGATCTTGTATGGATAATATTGGATTAGTTTCCAAAGAATTTTCCACACAGTTGAATATGGGACATCTAATTGCCTCGCTACTCCCCGTGTGCTGCTACTAGTTCCAGCAGCTGTATCCATGGATCGGCTGACGATAGCTGTTGCAACTTCCTCTGCTACTCTTCCTCTATTATTAACTTCTGTTTCATGGAAAATTATGGAGTCACTGGTTAAAGAAGCATTGAAGGATCATCTAGATAAGTTGCAGTTATAGTTCAGATGCATCAGGGATTTATTAAGGGAAAGTCTTGTCTGACCAACTTGATTGGATACTATGATGCAGTCACAAAGAAACTGTATGCAAAATATAATTCTGATATCATACTTGTATTTCAGGAAAAATTTTGATACTGTTGCATATGGAAGACTGCTGTACAAATTAGAGCAGCATTAAGGGCAAGATGCTGCTATGTTGTTTTCTATATTTATCAATGATATTGATGAAGGTATATCAGGATTAAATGTTCACATTTGCAGACGATACAAAGGTTGGCACGGTTGTTAATGACAGAAACATCAGCAAGCTACTGCAATAGGATCTAGAAAAGTTGGGCAGATGGGCTTAGAGGTGGCAACTGAAGTTTGACAAATGCAAAGTACTGCATATGGGTAGCAGTGACCCCAGAGTAAACCAACTGTGTGGTACTACACTCAGGGTAGTGGAGAATGAAAAGGAGCTGGGGGTAATTGCGCAGTCATATATGAAGTTTTCTGAGCAGCTCATGGGGTCATGTCAGTGATAATCCCCTTGTATAAAGGCAATAGTCAGGCCACACCTTGAATACTGCATACAGGTCTGGAGGCCTCATTTTAAGGAGGATGTGGAGCTCCTGGAACGAGTACAGAGAAGGACAACGGACAACGAGATTGCTGAGGGGAACAAAGGGTTGCTCTTACTGAGAACAACTTAAGTTCTGCAAATTGCAATGTCTGGAGACTAGGAACCTGTGAGATGTATAAAGGCCTTGAATGGGTTGAGCAGGCTCAATTCTGATGGGATTCTTCCTCAGATTACGAACCTGAGGGGGCATAAATTCAAGTTGAGGAAAGACAGTTGTAGAACAGATGTGCAGAAATCTGCCTTTAGCCAGTGGGTGGTTGATTGCTGGGAAAAAACCTCATCGGTCGTTGTGGAAGTTGAACGCTTAAATAAATATTCATGGAAGAAATAGACAAATGTTTGGAGCAAATGGGAAGGTTTTTGTTTTTGGCTGGCACTGTATAAGCTTGCTTTCTTGCATCATATGCCTATGCTAATGAAGAGCATTGTTAACAAGTAGCAACGACTTCTTCAGTTTTTTTTTTTTTTTTTTTTAAGAAATCTGCTCTAAAAATTTCTTAATAAGGAGCCAATTTCATGTATATAAAAAAAATGAGTGAAAAAAAAAGAATGAAAGAACAAATTTACATAGACTAGGGCTACTGATAATCAGAGAAATTCAATGACCATGATGAATATTAGTTTAGTGATAAGATCAATGGGAAGAAAAGAGAAATAGAAAAGTTATAAAGAGTGATCATAATAAATTTAGAGGTAGCATAAGCTATCTCTAAGTTTAGAGATAGCATTATCTTTCTATTTCTCTTCACTCTTCATTCTCTCTTCTTTCCACTGATCTTATTACTAAACTATATATATATATATATATATATATATATATATATATATATATATATATATATATATATATATATAGTAAACTATATATATACAGGGTCACCAGAAAAGGTGTCATTAAAAGATTTCCCTTTTAATTACCTTTGAAAATATTAAAAAAAAAAAAAAAATTTTTTTTTTTGATCGATTGCTGTGATCATAGCAGCAAAACAATCTGGTAACTCACTAAGTTTTATTTGACATCTCAACAATGACCTTGGCTGCACCGTGAGTGTGCGCAGAATGACTATGTGCACCGCCTCAGTCAGTGTCAGTGGTCACTGATTGAGGCGGTGTAAGATGACCACCATGCAACAGAAAGTGCATTGTGTGTGTGTTGCAACATCAATACTGACATATGTCGGTATTGACATTGCACTGTTATGCATACCCCACAACACACACTGCACTTTCTGTTGCATAGAGGGCATCCTACTGACACTGTCTGAGGCGGTGCAGGTAGGAGTCATTCTGCACACACTCACAGTGCAGCCAAGGTCATTGTTGAGGTGTCAAATAAAACTAAGTGAGTTATCACACTGTTTGCTGCTATGCTGCCATTGGGCATTCCTAGCCACGTTCCCTTGTGTGGTTCTTTGCCTCCAAACCAGAGGAAACTTTCCCTCCGGTCCAGAGGGGAAAGTTTCCTCTGGTCCCCCCCCCCTTGCCGCCCTTCTTTCTGCTCTGATGGGGGCACGGGCCTGCTCCACTGATTTGGGGTCATCTTCTCTATGAACTGCATATCTGTCTTTCCCCCCAGCCCTCAGTCTCTCCTCCCCCTCTAACTTACAACTACTAGTGTTCGAATCATTGTTAAATTGCTTGAGCCCTACACCCAAAAACTTAATGACATCAAATTGAATAACTAGTACTCCTTTTGGCTGACAGCTATCTATAGCAGGTTTTTTTTTTTTTTTTTTTTTTTTTTTTTAGGTCCTAGCCACTGAAATCTCAGGAAAGTATGTGGTAGGATCTGCCAGAATAAATAACTATAATACTCGTGTACCTGGTCTGCCTCCATGGGGGCGGAGTGTCGGCAATGTTGGGTCACATTAGGGGCCCAGCAGCCAAATGACCAGAGGAACAATGGTACACAACACTATATATATGTATATATGTAAGATCCATACACCTTTAACCCTCTGGCATTGATAGCGTTCTGTTTCACACCTACAAAATGTATACTATGTGGAGATAGGGGAAACCCCTGGTGCTGTTTTACACTAAACACACACATTTTTATTTATTTATTATTTTTTTTTTTTAAGTAAGCCACAAACGAGAGGTATTAGAAACTACAGTACTTAGTACCGTGCTTGGGTTGGAGGTTTAGAAGACAAAAGAAGATATTTGTGGACATTGGACTTTAACTTCTCTAGAGTTTAATTTTCAGAAAATACGTATGAAGGAAGGTTGTTCCAGAAAACGGCAGTTGAATGAATAAACGAGGAAGATGAAAAGTTGGTTTTGTGAGTCTGAAGATGGACAGTAAATGGATGTTGGCTGGTAGCGGCATGTGTTCGGACTGTTTTGAAAGAGAGCGGGAATTATAGAAGCCAATTCAGAAGAACAGTACCCGTAGAAATATCTGTAGCAGAGGCATGCAGCATAAAACAGTAAGTCTATGAGACAGCGAGTGGAGAGACTCTGTTAAAGATGAATCATTAATTAACCTAACTGCCCTCTTCTGAACGGAATCAAGAAGCCTGAGAGAGGTTTTGGGGGCACCACCCCAGATGTGGAAACAATATTCCGAATGCATTTGCGATTAGTAAAGAGTGAACAGCTGTTTGGAAAAGTAATGCCGAGAGTGAAAGAGAAAATCAAGTTTTTTAGATGCAGAGGAAGCAATATTTGTAATGTGCTTGTGCCAAGAGAGATTAAAAGTCAGGGTAATCCCCAAAAGAGATATATCAACTTGCCTAGAAATCAGAGTGTCACTAAAGCTACGCATAGGAGCAGAAGAATCCTTTTTGTGAGATATAAGACAAGACTGAGTTTTAGAAGGATTGAAATCAACTAAGTTGTCTCTGCCCCACTGGAGAATTACCTGGAGATCGGCATTTAAGGAATTGGTAGCAGATTTTCGAGAAGTTGAAGCTGATTGAGCAGGACAAGGTTTCTTAAAATGGAAAGTGGAATGCAATGTGCTATCATCGGCAAAACTATGGATAGGATTTCCAGTCAATGGAAGAAGGTCATTAATATACAAGAGGAAAACAGTGGGGGAAAGAACTGAACCTTGGGGGGGGGACACCGGCATTAGTGGAGAAATTAGAAGACAGAGAGCCCTCTACAATCACCCTCTGTGAGCGATCAGAGAGAAAACTGGATAACCAATTACAAAAAACAGTTGGAAAATAATAAGATGGAAGATTGTTTATAAGACCTTTATGCCAAACACGATCGAAAGCCTTTGAGATGTCAAGAGCAACTGCTTGTGTTTCACCAAACTTTTCCATTGAATTAGTCCACAAATGGGTAACATAAGCCATAATATCACCAGTGGATCTAAACTGATGGACACCATACTGGCGATCGTTGATCAGACGGAAGGTTTCTAGGTAATTTAAGAGTTGGAAGTTAATTGATTTTTACATTACTTTAGAAGGAGTAGAAGTAACTGCAATGGGACGATAATTGGATGGGAGGGATTTGTCACACTTTTTTAGGAACTGGCTGGATATGAGCAAATTTCCAGGCAGAAAGAAAAACACTTTTGGACTAAGAAAGTGAAAAAAGGCAGCAAAGAACAGGAGTAATTTCAGGAGCACAGGTTTTGAGAACAAGTGTAAAAATACCATCGGGACCTGAAGCTTTCTTAGCATAAAGATTTGTCAAAATCCTTCTGACATCTTTTGACGGAAGACCACAGGAGGCATTGAATGGAGCGTGTTGGGAATGGTGGGAGGTGTTTTACCAAGATCATTAATACATGAGTTGGAAGAAAAATGGGATGCTAGCCGGTCAGCTTTATCCTTGGCTGAAATGACAACAGAACCATCTGGTTTGGACAGAGGCGGGAGCAGAGATGGGCAAAAGTTGCAGCCAATAGCTTTGGCAACAGACCAGAATGCTCGGCTACCATTATGGCAAGAATGCAAGTTTTCTACTCTTAGCCTGTTCAAACTTTAGTTTGGACTGATTAATAACTGCTTTACAATTATTGCAAGCTTTGGTGTAGGCAGAAAATGAAACTGAAGAATTAGAAACAAGCCAATTACGATGTGCAACGTTCTTCTCTTGAACAGCCTTAGCACATTTATTGGAAAACCAAGGTTTAGATAAAGGACGAGATTTTAAAGTGGAGTGTGGGATAAAGGATTCCATTCCTGCAAGAATAATTTCTCTGACATGATCTGAGCAAACACTGACATCAGAAATTTTGAAACAGTAATCCGACCAAGGAAAAGAAATCTCACCGGTCATCCCATTTTGTGTTCTTGCAATGCCAAACAACACGAGGTTGGGAATAGCCATGAGCTAAAGGCTCCATTGAAGAAGAGTCAATCACTAAGTTGTGATCTGAAGTGCCTAAAGGACCACTCACTTTGACCATGTACTTAGGAGGGTTGCTTGTGTGAAAAAGATCAAGCGTGTTGGCCATATGGTTAGGATCGTCCAGTATTCTTGTAGGTAAATGAACAATCTGTGCAAGGTCATTAGTAATTGCAAAAGCCTCAGCATCTCGACCAGCTGGGTCGGTGTGACTAGAAAATGGAAGTCAGCTGGAGTTGTGAACATTAAAATCACCCCAAGGGAAATTACCTCACTGTTAGGAAAGTTGGACTGGAGAAAGTGAAGTTGCAAAGAGAGGAAGTCAAAGAGCTCCAAGTGATTAGTGGAGTTGGGAGAAGGGTAGAGACAACAGATGAATTTGACACAATGAGGTAGAGAGATTTTAAGCCAGAGAAGATCGAAAAGAGGAGATTCCAAATTATCAAGTCTCTGACAGGGAATATCGGAATGGACATATGCACAAGTACCACCTTTGAGGTGAAAGGAATCATACAGCGAATAATTTGGGCAACTGAGATGAGCAGTAGTTGAATCAACCGATAACTGAGATTTTGTCAGAAAAAATTCATGGGGTTTGGCAGACTGCAAGTGGAAATGGACATCGTTGAGATTAGAATTGAGACCACATATATTTGTGAAATGAATTAGGAAGTGAGCTTTTTGCAGATAAGCTTACTCTATTAGTTTGACATTTCATAGTGTATTGAATAGTAAAAAAAGTGGGTGGGACATGCTGTATGAAAATGAAATTTTTGGATATGGCATACACATGGTAAGCATATACCCAGATCTTTGACGTAACGTGGCCTCGACAATGCACCCCCCTGCATACACACCACTCGGACTCCCTCCAGTCACTATCTGGCAGAGTAGGTGTAGCAAAATTATACACTAGTTGTTCTGGAAGCCTCCTAGAGAGTTACCAATAGGCTCAGTCCAGTGTACTAACTAGTGGCCGGCCTGTGAACACCATTTTAGAGCTGTACCCTCGAAATGTAAGGAAGATTGGATCTCGTCATGATGTTCATCATAACCTCAAAAGTCATCAATCAGACTGCATGATTGAAGAGTGGGGAAGGGTTGACTGGAACTTAGCTCTGGAGACTAAACATGGGTTCCACCAATTCAAGCCTCCAATAAGCAAAGTGGTGGTATTGCACCGGTTGACGAGAGTCGACTACTACCTAGTACTGCCTGGTAACACAGAGGGGTGGCATTTCACCATGTGGTGTGGGCACCACACCTCAACCCCTGCTTACGCTGGTTCACACCTGGGTGGTCACCCACCGTGTGCTTGTGCATGGAGGATTACTAACAGTCCCACCATCGTGAAGGTGCAAGCCAAATAGAGGATTTGGGTGTCACAGACTATCCAGACTTTGCCAAAATTGGGTCCACTTCACTTGAGTGTCACCCGAATATCAGTTTCATCAGTGTTTTAGACTCCCAGGTAGCAAGTACAGTTTGTCTGGCATATCTGAGAGAATGTCTGTGACAACCTCACAGATATTCCTGAAGAGTATAAATAAAACACACACACACACACACACACACACACACACACACACACACACACACACACACACACACACACACACACACACAGTGGAACTTCTCTATTACGAACTTCTTTTTTAATGAAATTCTCTATATTACGAATTTTTTTGCAAAACATTGCACCTTGAAACGAAATTACATGTAAAATTAACCCCATATAGCGAAGTGTTAGTCTCTCTATAACGAATTTTTAAAAAAATTAGTAAAAGCATTTTTGAAGATTTTCAAGCATTTACTGCTAAACAGCCGTCAAATATACGGCCCCCTTTCCTCCGAACTGCGCATTAACATCTGGAATTAACCATCCTTTTAGTGAATACTTGTGGCCATTTATGCCCGTAGGATGGTCTTTGTTTCATTTTTGTTGCAGTTATAAAACCAAATGGGTTTCTTAAAAGTGGTCAAACTTTACAATAAATAGGGTAGATTTGTAAATTGATGTTGGCTCAGGGGAAAACGAAATTCGCTGCGGTAAACCTTTAGCGTACTGCGGCGGCAATACATAGAATGCTACCATAGTCGGATTTTAGTAACGCCTACTGAGTGACATTCGCTTCTCACCTCAGCCGTACCATGTGACCTTCTCCATTCCATCTAACTGGACTTCCAGTAGATGGTTTTCATGAATTTTTTTTTTTTTTTTAATTTTGTTCTTTTAGAACAATTTGTCATCAATCACATAGGCTATATGCTCTTGTATTTTTGTTTTTTTTTTTAAAAATAACATACAGCATACATTAACCATAAATTTTCTTTCGTGTATATACGAATGAAAGCAGAATAAAAGAAATTCACAAAGTCGTATATTTCTTCAAAGTGATTGATGGGAAAGGTCACGTGATACTGCTGAATTGGCAAGTCAATGTCATTGAGTAGGCGGTACTAAAAATTCACTATATGGCCAGTGAACGAAGTTTGCGGTGTGTGTATCAGCAAGAGCTGCAGTCGAGTAATTTTTACAATTGCAAAACAATGTCGAAGAGAAAGTGTTTAAGTATTAATGATAAAGTAAAGATTCTTCATGATATTGACCAGGGTTTTAAGAAAAAAGATGTTGTGGAGAAATATGGCATACCTGCAAGCAGCTTATCTACGATTTTAAAAAATAGAGAATCAATTTTAAATGCAATTGAAGGAGGAGCAGACAAGAAGCAAATTAAGTTGTGTATATACGAAGATGTTGATAAAGCTGTTCTAAAATGGGTGCAAATAATACGTGAAAAGAATATACCAATATCGGGTCCAATAATTAAGCAACAAGCTCTGAAACTTGCACAGTCCCTTGGACATACAGAATTTAATGCGAGCACTGGGTGGCTAGATAAATTTAAGAAGCACCACAGAATTGTGGAAAAGGTTATTTGTGGAAAAAGTGTTAATGTAAGCGAAGAAGATTGAAACAGTTGGAGGAACAATATCCTAAAGAAGATTTTGGAAGAATATGAACCTAAAGACGTTTTTAATGCTGACGAAATAGGTTTATTCTTTAAATATTTACTGAATAGAACACTTGCTTTTAAGGATGATAACTTTTTTTTGGCACAAAGCAAAGAAAGAATTAATCACTGTGCTAGTTGGGGCAAATATGACAGGAAGTGAAAAATTAAGACTTTTAGTCATTGGAAAATCAAAAAACCAATGATGTTTTAGAGGCACAAAATCTTTGGAAGTTGACTACACCTTTAATAAAAAAGCATGGATGACAAGTGATATCTTTGAAGACTGGATATTAAAACTAGACAGGTGTATAACAAAAGAAAAAAAGGAAAATCGTGTTGGTAACTGACAACTGTCCGGCACATCCTGCCAGTATTTCTGCCAAACTTAAGTGTCAAGTTGTTGTTTTTACCACCAAACGTAACGTCAAAACTCCATCCAATGGACCAAGGAATTATTAAAAATTTTAAATTTCATTATCAAACGAGAATAATAACGAAGATTGTCAATGCGTTATCAGAAAATAGAAACTTGGAGGTTACAATTAACCTTAGAGATTGCATCTCTGAACTGGCAAAAGTTTGGACAAACAATGTCACCGAATACACTATTCAAAATTGTTTTTCAAAAGCGGGATTTGCAATAAATACAGAAGTCGAACAATAACTGGACGAACAAGATAAATTGCCCCTTTCACAACTGAAAAACTTTTGGACATTATTAGAATCGTCCGGAAACATCGAAAATGAAATAACACTGGATAGTTATGTTTATGTAGATCAAGATCTGACTATAACAGAACATCCAAATGAAGACGAAATACTGCTGAACAGTATTAGATGCGACCATGATCACAAAGAAATTAACGATGACACTGAAGATGCATCAGAACCACCCATAGAAAAGCCAACTCACAAAGAAATGATTAACGCTTTAAAAAGGTTTGTATGGGTCTACAGTTTTGTGAAAATGTTCCTGATAATGTTTTTAATGCTCTGAACAAATGTGAGGTTTTCTTTGAGAATCAGACATTTAATTTTACTGTGCAAACGAAAATTAAAGATTTTTTTTGATTTGTGATACTTACTGGCAAAAATTGTGTAAACATAATTTAAATAAGTGTTTTTGAAATAAAATACATTAAAAATAAATGTAGATTCATTTTCATTTTCTAATTAAATAACAATTTTTAATAAAAAAGATATTCTCTGTATAACGAAATTTCACTATAACGAATTTTTTCGTGGATTTATTGAATTCGTTATAGGGAAGTTCGACTGTGTGTATATATAATTTTTTTTTTATTATTTTTTTATTTTATTTATACTCTCCAGGACAACCACATCCCAGAGTATAAATTGAAACATCAATGAAGTCTACCAGTGGGCTTTTGCACAGTGCAATTCATAAGTGTATAAGATTTTGGCACTTACTAGCGATCATCATCTTTAGTTTGCTTGTGTAATAGGAAAATTACAATCCCCATTTAAAAGTCTCACTCTGTCTCAGCAGCAAACACATGCACAACTTTCTTTTGTGTGACTAATGTCATCCTCTTGTGATTCCCCTTTACTGAAATCTTCAATCATATAAAAAAACAAATTTTCAGAACCTTCTCTTCATTTCTTTTTTTTAAACTTTGCAAACTTGTTACTCCACGCAAATCGTGTTAGTTGCAATTTGTGTGTGCCGTTAAAAAATGTTTATGCATGCAATAGTGAAATTTATAATTAAAAGAGAAGATTATCTTGGAAACAAATGCCTCTTGAAACATTTCTGAAGAAGACGACTCCTTGTGCAACAAACCAACGAGTCCCAAGCCAATAACAAATGATCAACGAGCGTGCATTTAGTCGATGATGAAGAATAAACATTCTTCAACATTTGTAAGTCATAAATAATTTCTCTATTATAATTTGCTTGATTTTACAGTCTACGTTTTCATTTCTTTCAATAAATCAATCATTGTTTAAACAAACTAATTAGCTAACTAATTTCATTGTTGAGAACGTAACCCCTATTTTTAACCTTATGTCTATGGGAAATAAATTCCCGCTTTACGAGCACACGCTAGGAATGAATTAACTTGTAAAGTCGAGAACTACCTGTGTCATCTTTTAAGAGCAAAACAGGTGATACTGTTGCACACAGTGGCACCAATGATATTAAGAGTAGATCTCAGGACTTACTTAACAACTACTGGGCAATGTTGGGAAAAAGTTACAAGTTGGCATTGCATTTGAAAGTGTCTGCAATTCTGCCCAGACACTATAAGAGGGAGTACATGTTGAGAGCCTTGTCAATCAATTCGGCCTTGAAGAGAATGTGCAAGACTCATGGCAGTGCCTATCTTAGGCCTAGGCAAACTGGGCATGTGCCTATTGCCTGAATTTTGAGGAGGCCCATAATAGCAATGGACACAGCCAAAATCGGCGATATCCAGTAGCGTAATGATGAGCATGAATGCTCATGTTCCTTATAAAATTTGCAAATAAAATATACTTTCAAATTGTAATGTGGCTTCTACTCGAATGGTGCATGCCGCCGATATGCTCAGATTTGTATATATTTCATTAGAGATATATGCAGATTTATTTGCTTTACATTTTTATTTGATTGTGCAATCCTAATTTTCTGAGAGCCCCTATGCCCTATTATTTTTACTATTAAAGTAGGGAGTTTCATAATAAAGATCTTTTCAGGGGCCGCTAAAAAATTTTTGCCCAGGGACTGCATATTCTCAGCTTAGGCCCTAGCTCATGGAGTAGAATTTTTAATAGGAGAAACTGAATTCTATAGGGATGGAACACCCTTAAATAGAAAGGGTGCAAGAATATTTATTGATGCTATTGAAGCAGTGATAGGTGGGTCAGAAAACTGCTAACTTTGGGGATACACAGACTAATAAGTCTAACTAGAGCCACAGATAGAGGTGAACGTGATTCTTGCAATGCTATTATTAGTACCTGCAGAAGCCTGGAAAGTAAGGTGTATGGGACTTCACGTCCTTTTTTTTTTTTTTTTTTTTGTTAGTTGTTGGCGCATTTGCTTCTGTGGCCATAATGCACCTCCCAAAGTTTTTGCATTTTTTTACTCTGATCCAAGCCCGAGGTGGGATTCAAACCACAACCTTTGGGTTGCCAGGGAGGCACTTTACCCACCTGGCTAGCCCAGTCGGCACTTCAGGTCCTGCTGTGGGTCATGGAACAAATAAATACATGGGCTGTGTTAGGGTAACTAACAGTAAGAACACGTGCATATGAGGAGGACATTCAATAAATCATCTATCTACCTGAGATAGAGGCAAAAATCTTTTTTTATTTTTCGATGCAACTCCCCTAAACTTCAATACACTTGTTCCATTTTGTTGGCAATGAGGAAATACCAGACAAATAAAATTCTTTGTCTTGTTGATCAAAGAATGCAGAAACAGCAGACTTCAGTTCATTATCATCGGAAAAGTGACATCCATGTACATTCTGCTTTAAGTGTAGAAACAGGAAATAATCAATGGGAGCCAGATCCAGCCTGTAAACTGGATGGATAAGTTCTTTAAAGTCACAGTCTCTCAAAGCAACAGCATGTGACCTGTGCACTGGTGCAGAAGAAGCAGCACACCTCTGGAAAGCTTTCTTTTATGACATCCCTTAGATTGTATAGTAGGGATGCATATGACTCCCCAGTGACTGTCTGCTTGTGTTCCAAGTAGTGAATGTACAAAATTCCCTCAGCATCCCAAATAATGGTGGCCATAATCATGCCAGCTGAAGGTTGCGTCTGAAATTTTTTGGGTGGAGGAGAACTGTTGTGCTTCCACTGTACTGATTCTTGCTTGGTCTCAGGATCAGAGTGATGAACCCATGTTTCATCGCACATAACAATTCTGGAAATGAAAGTTTCAGGATCTCTTCCATAAAGCTCTAAATTCTCTTCACAACACTGTACTCTGAATTGCTTCTGCACAGGGGTCAGAAATCTTTCACTGACCTTAGTCATCCCCAAATGTTCATGGAGGATGGTTAAAACTGATCCCTCATATTATATCATATTCCCTACCAAATTATACATCTGTCATTCAGCACAAGGGGTTCCACAGCTTGGCATATTTATTTTATTGTTTTGACCAGAATTTCACCTGGTCCTCTGAATGTGGCTGTGCATGTTGCCATACACAGCCACCATCCTTTCATGAATGGTCTTTGGCCCATTTCCTTCTTTGGTGAAAAACTTGATGACTCAATGATGCTCCAATATCAGCAAATCCATAATTTAATACATGTATCTCCCTTCTTTCTGTTACAGCAACACAATCTAAAACATAGTGGGATCAAAATTAGTATGATTCAAGTTGAGATATGTAGGAATATGTATACCGTGAATTGTTGAAATATAACTATGGGAAGTACATTAGGTACATAATTTATTGAATGCCCCTTGAACAACTGCATGTACACTAATGCTAGCAGCATTATAAATTTTAAGAATTAAGTGCTGATCAAGTCATCAAATGCACACATTGTAGGAATAGCAGAAACATAACATTACTCAGAAAAACAAAGCGCTAAGTGAGCGCCGCATTCCCATAAGGTAATATATGTATTTGTAAGTTGCGGTCGGTGCCATAGGATATTTCCTAATCTCTCTCTCTCTCTCTCTCTCTCTCTCTCTCTCTCTCTCTCTCGGGAATTTTTTTTTTTTTTTTTTTTTTGGCTGGTGCAGCATAAGCCTCAGGCTTCCTTGTACCATATGGCTAATAATAATAATAATAGTATATAATTATGTGGTAACTACTTATGTATCAAAATTAAACTTAAAATTCCAATTAAAATCATGAATTTAATTGATGAATTTAATCATGAAAAATGTGTTGATTTTGGGATGGCCCTCTTCTAAATAAACTAAAAGGAGTATTAATTTTAAATCCCCCACAGCGTTACCACCCAACAATAAAGTCGCCCAATCCTTCGCCGCTTTGAAACCTGGCATGTTTTTTTTTCTTCTTTCAATATGAAACTTCTTTTAGACATTCGTTTCCACAAAAGTCCTATTTCATCTATGTTATAAACTTGTTGAGAAGTATAACACACAATACCCCTCTTCAATAATTTTAACAAGTTCTTTTTTGAAAGTTTCGGTTCCTTGATCTGCACTTGCGGCTTCTCCCTAGATTTTAAATCTATTCAGCCCTTACCAGTTTTAAATGGTTCCACATTTTTTTTTTTTTTTTTTAGGCGAGTTTTCTTCAGATCATCATATTGGCTAATCTCTCTCTCTTTTATAATATTTAACATAACTGAATTCTGCACTGGATATTATCTTCAATAAAATTAGTTAAAGTCTTTCCATTTCAATCCTAATAGTCTGCCTAGCCCTAGTTGCTTGCAGTGGAACAGCTATCTTTCCCACTGCTAAAATTAATTCTTTATTTTTTTATAATTGTTCTTACAGTTAAACTTGCAAGTCCTAAATTATGGCACATATCCGCTTGTCGTTGACCGGAATCGATTCGCTTCAAAACGTCTAATTTAATTTTCAAATTCAGTCTTTTTCTTACATTTATAGTCTTCGTACTGCGTCCAGACATTGCTTTTTCATTCTTATCGGCCATTATTAACTCTTCAAAAATGTAACGTTGGTTGCATTAATTATGATACAATGTTCGAGTAAACTGTCCGTTACGCACAATGTCTAATACTGTACTGAGTGATGATTAGTCTTTGGATAAATGCATATAACACAAATATTACAAGCAATATCCTTGATAATTTTTTAAAATGTTGATCTCGGAACTACGTAACAAGTCACTGTACTGCATTAAATTAGCGTGTGAATAAATTTCATTGAGCATGGGAAAATTTCTCAAGTCTGCGTGGGAAACGTTTTAATACTGTTTTGCTATTCGTTTTCAAGCTATCGACTCCATCAAATGAAACAATTTCGTTAAATATGCCAAAAATGCAATCTGTAAAAGAGCGTTATAGTCAGATACGGGTAATAATATAAGAACAGTATTATAGCGAATCAGCGTAAAGTGAACCGCATTATAACGGGGGCCTGCTGTATATCAATAGTAGAAGGAAGTGGTTGAATCACATCGACGACTTTATGTCTATGGGTTAACTGTTGATGACCCAGTTCAGGTTGCAGACAAATTGAATAAGTATTTTGCATTGAATTTGCACATGAGGAATTCTTTAGGGAATGGGAGGTCAGAAGTTTATTAAATTCTAACAAGGAGCTACATGACTTTGTGATAACTGAAAGGAAAGTGGAGAAGAAATTGTTGAAGATGGACATAAAAAAAGGCACCTGGGGTGGATGGAATCTATCAAATCATATTAATGGAGGCAGAAAAGTAAGTAGGTAAACACACAGCCATAATTATGAGAGCATCCTTGGATTCAGGGGGATCCCTATGGACAGGAGATGTCCAAATATATCCCCAATTCATGAAGGAGAATCAAAAGATAAGTAATTACTTAAAGAAGGCAGGAACATTAGCATTAGTTGAGGAATATGATGCAAGAAAGCAAGCTTATATAGCATCAGCTAAAAGAAGAAAAAAAAAAAACCTTCCCATTTCACCCATCCAGTCACTCCAAATGTTTGTTTAGTTCAGCCTTAAATTCATTTAAGCTATCAACTTCCAACAACAGATGGAAGTCTGTTCCAGAAATCAACTACCCGCTGGCTAAAGGCAAATTTCCACATATCTATTCTACAACTGTCTTTCCTCAATTTGAATCTATGTCCCCCCACCCCAGGTTCTTAATCTCAGCAAGTGGAAGTATCTCATCAGCATTGAGCCTGCTCAAACCACTCAAGATCTTTTATCCCTCAATCAGATCACCTTACAGGTACCTGCAATTATACTGCAATTACAGCATGGATTTTTAAGGGGCAGTGTTGTCTAACCAATCTGATAGTTTACTATGATTTAGTGGCCAAGGAACTGGATACAAAAAATAATTTTGACATCATATACTTGGATTTCAGGAAGGTTTTGATACTGTTGTACTTAAAACACAGATGTAAAAAACTAGAGCAATGTGGAATTAAGAGCAAGTTACTGCTATGGATAAGGGGATGCTTAAGTGGAAGAAAACAGTGGTTATCAAATGGGCACTGCCCTTGGTGGACTAATGTTATTAGTGGAGTTATCCAGGGTTCAGTGCTGGGACATTGCTGTTTTCCATATTTATCAATGATATTGATGAAGGTATATCACGCTTAATGTCTTAAGTTTGCAGATGATGCAGGTTGGCAGAGTGGTTAATGACAGTCATCAGGGTGAACTACTGCAAAACAAGTTCTAGGAAAATTGGGTCGATGGGCTGAGAAATGGCACATGAAGTTTAACATTGACAAAGGCAAGGCACTGCATATGGGTAGTGGTAACCCCAGAGTAACTTATCAACTGGGTGGTATTATACTCAGTGTAGTGGAAAATAAAAAAAGACCTGTGGGTAATTGTGCAGTCAGACATGAAATTATCGAGCAGCTCATGGGGTTTTGTCAATAATATACAGAAACTTTGTTAGCTTTGCTTAAGAGGTGATTATCCCTTTGTATAAGGCCATGGCTTTAGGCCACACCTTGAGTACTGTATACAGGTCTGGAGGCCTCACTTTAGAAAGGATGTAGATAGGGGCAACCAGATTGGTGAATGGAACAAAAGGGTGCTCTTACTTAGAAAGACTTCATTTCTGCAAATTGAGCATCTTGAGAATAGGCATCTGCAGGGAAATCTGATTAAGATGTTTAAAGCCTTGATTAGATTAAGTTAAGCCGAATGTTAATGGTATTCTTCCACTTGATGAGACTACACACATGAGGAAACATAAATTCAAGTTGTGGAAGGATGGATGCAGGATAGTGGTGTGGAATTTTGCTTTCAGCCAGCGGGCAGTTGATTGCTGGAAGAGACTTCCATCTGTTATTGAGCAAGTGGATGGGTTGAATAAATTCAAGGAAGAACAAGATAAAGTCATGGAGGGTTTACATGGGTTAACTGTGCAGTTTTTTTTTGTTTTTTTTTGGCTGATGCTGATGCAAATAATGCAAGAAAGCTTGCTTTCTTGCATTATTTGCCTTCATTTTCCATTATTACTATTTCTACTAATATAATCTAATTCAGAATATGTACTACAATATTAAACAAGAAATTGAAGATAGCACATTTTGCATTGATTTACTGTGCAGTAAGTTAAATTTACTTACTGCTTAGCGCAGCCTTCTGCACTAAGCAAGGCTCCGTTGTAGTCACTTTTCCTCTTCAAGAGCATCTCGTGGGATGCATGACGACTCTTCCTATGATTAAAGCCAGCCCCATTCAAAATCAGCCATGAGGTAGGCAATGGCATACCACCACATTATCTGATGCCACAGAAAACATAACAAAACAAACTCCAAAAACTGCTATTAAAGGAAGACCTGCAACTAGGTGGAAGGATGGGATCAGTGAACTTTTGGGCACGACATTTTTCGATGATACTCAAATAGCACATGATTGATGCAGTTGAAGGAATTTGTTGATGGCCACAACAGCTCCTCAGGGAACTATGTGACTGGAAGAAAAAGAACATTAAATTTATAAATTATGTATACAATTTGCAAATTAAATTTATGCTGTTTGTTTGTTATTTGGTTTTTAGGAGCATTAGCAACTAAGGCCATATTGCTCCGGGAATATGCGGTGGTCATTCCTGACCTTTCCGTATCCTCCGTATTTGGTGGTGACGGACTCGAACCCCGGTCTAATCAAGAAGCGTGTGCTACGCACTGCTGCTCCTTCCCACCTGGCTATGGAGGCGCCTTAAATTTATGCAAAATCAAACAGTCAACATCCGCTATTCACCTAAGCATCGACTCCACTACATAACTGAAGACGTCCATAGAGATTAGCAAAAGGCGTACCACAGTGTAGTAGTAGTGGCATGTGATGCAAGAAAGCAAGTATATGAGCTTATGCAGCATCAGCCAAAAAAAAAAAAAATTTCACACAACCATTCCCTCTAAATGCTTGTCCAGTTGCTCCTTAAATTTATTTAACCTATCAACTAACAACAGATGGAAGTTTGTTCCAGCAATTAACCACCCCCTGGCTAAAGGCACATTTCTGCACATCTATCTTTCCTTAATTTGAATTTATGCCACCTTAGGTTTGTAATCTGAACAAGTGGAAGAATCCCATCAGAATTCAGCATGCTGAACCCATTCAAGGCCTTGTACACGTCAATCAGATCACCATGCAGGTGCCTAGTCTCCAGTCACTGCAATTTGCAGAACTCTTGGTAAGAGCACCCCTTCATTCCCCTCACCAATCTTGTTGCACTTTTCTGTACACACTCAAGCAAATCTTCATCCTTCCTAAAATGAGGCCTCCAGACCTGTACGCAGTACTCAAGGCGTGGCCTGACCATTGCCTTATACAGAGGGACAATCACCTCCTTTTCCCTGCTAGCAAAATTCCTATATACCATTGACAAAACCCCATGACCTGCTGCCCTGGCAGCCTGTCTGCATTGCTCAGAAAACTTCATATCTGACTGCACAATTACTCCCAGGTCCTTTTCTTTTTAATTTTCTACCACCTTAAGTGTAGTACCACACAGTTGGTACATTTCTCTGGGGTTACTTCTACCCATATGCAGTACTTTGCATTTGTCAAGGTTAAACTTCAGTTACCACTTCTCAGCCCAAATTTTCTAGATCCTGTTGCAGTAGCACACTGCCAACCTTTGTATCATCTGCAAACTTTGACACTAAGCCTGATATACCTTTATCAATATCATTGATAAATATACAAAACAACAGTGGACCAACATCGAACCCTGTGACACTCCACTAATAACATTAGTCCACAAAGAGCAGCACCCATTAATTACCACCCTCTGTCTTCTCCCCTTTGTGAATTGGGGGGATATTTGCACATCTCCAGTCCGTGGGGACCTCCCCTGAGTCCAAGGACGCTCTCATAATTATGGCTAAGGGTTTGCTTACTTCCTTTGCCGCCTCATTTAATATAACTGGATAGATCCCATCCACCCCAGGTGCCACTTCAATAATTTCTCCTCCACTTTGCTCTCAGTTATTACAAAATCATTAATGCTGCTACAATTTGATAACCTTCTGGCATTTTCAAACTTTAATAACTCCTCATTTTTGAATGTAGATGCAAAATACTCATTCAGTTTGTTTGCTATCTGAGCAGGATCATCAACAGTTGAACCAATCTGATTCATCCCCTTCCTTGTAGAGTTTACATAAGTAAAGAACTCTTTGCTGTTTTCCTTAACATCCTTTGCCAAAGATTTCTCGTAATCTGCCTTTGCCTGCTTAAACTCCTTTGTGACTTGATTACAGTTGTTTGTTGTTGTAGTTTGTTATTTTGGATTTTAGGAGCATTAGCAACTAAGGCCATATTGCTCCGGGGATATGCGGTGGTCATTCCTTGACCACCCTCCGATTTGGTGGGCACAGGCTCGAACCCCGGTCTAATCAAGAAGCGTGTGCTATGCACTGCTGCTCCTGCCCACCTGGCTATGGAGGCACCACTTGATTATAAACTAGCTTATATCTGCCATAGGCTTCTGTGTTACCTGATAATTTATATGCATCCAATGCATTTTTCTTCTCTGTCACAAGTCTTGTTAGTTCATTTGATAACCATTTAGGCCTAAACCTTGAACAATATTTCTTAATAGGTATGAAACTTTTAGTAGCTTCCACGATTAATTCCTTGAATGCTTCCCACTAAGAATTTGCTGTTGGTAACATCATGAGTTGATCCCACTGTACAGAATTTAAATTTCTGCATGTATTCTACATGTATTCCTATCCTGTCTATCCTTTCTGCATTGTACTCCCCAAATTCCAATTCTGCATTCCTAATATCTGTGTGACACCACATCTCTGATATCCCAACAATATTTGCCTTTGATGTCTTAACCAACACTTCAAATTCATCAAATTTATTTACTATACTTCTAGCATTGGTATACATGCAAGTGTCAGAATAGATGATGGCTCTGTGTTCATATGTGTTACTTCCCATTCCAAAACATCTGACAGGTGCTCAATTGGACTGAGATCATGTGAATTTGGAGGCCAATCATGATGGTTGATATTTTCACTGTGTTCCTTGAACCAATCACACACAGGGCGGGCCCAATAATATGGTAGTTTATCATTTGTAAGTTTTTGGAAGGTCCCATTTCTGTTTGGGAAAAAATGCATCATGGCAAGGTGCACATGGTCTCCTAAGGGCTGACGGCAGATCTCACCAGTGAAACAATGATCCATATGCACCAGAAGTACAAGTTTTCTGGCAATACATGCCCCACATTAAGCAACCATCATGGGCACTATACATGATGGATCCATGGACTTGTGCGCGCGCGCCACACACACACACACACACACACACACACACACACACACACACACACACACACAATCTTCTGATGTGTTGCACCATGTATTTGGACCCATCCAACTAGCACTCGTTTCCAGTGTCCAACCAGCGTGTTGTTGACACCAGAGCATTCTTCATTAATAATCAACAGCGGTGAGGAGAGGGTGTCTCTCAAATAATCTGCTTGGAACCCCATATATCTGAGTCTGTGTGGCACATCGTCATTTGGGATACCATTCTTGCATACCCTGTATTATATTGCAATGTTAACTGTCACATAGCGAACTGCCATTGAGCCCATACAATGCGCTGCACCCTTCACTTACTATCAGCATCCATCTTGAATAATTCTTTGCAGTTATGTCTTTTGCAGAATGGTGTCAAATGGGAGGTCGTTTGACACCATTCTTTGTACATCATAACTAGAGGATCACGAGTTTCAACAAGAAGTGCCATTTCCAATATGGAAGCACCTAACACACCAGTTCCCACAATCATGCCTTTTGAAACTGATATCTTTACCACTTCTCATAACTGCTACTTTATCAGTGTGACTAGCACAATTACCACTGCTCTAGTGAAGCGCGCTGTTTGGCTTTTTTATACTACAAGTTATGAGGCATAGTACATTACAGATGGAGGTGATCATAATTTAATGATTACTGAGTGTATACTAAGCCTAATCATAGCCAGGAGAATTGGTTTTGTCTTTATTTAAAGTGTCAAATTTGCTGTTTTCCAGTGGGAGCATATTTTAAAAAAGAATTACGAAGATGAATGATACCTGTTAATTCAATTTCACATTTAGGCAAAATGTACAAATTGTAATCCTTAATGAATGTCCTTCAAAGAAACTTCTTGCTGAACCACAGCAAGAAGTTTCTTTGAATTTCCTCATCTTGTTCACCACAAATGTCAGATTCCATTACATCTACAATGAGTGCCTCTTCATTCGTGCATATCCTGAAACATGCAATGCATGCTCCACTTCGCCATTGTTTTCAAAACATATTTGACTGTTCTTCATGATTAACAGAGGGCATGTGAGGCTTCATTCATTTCATTCTTCAAAGTGATAATCCTGCACGTTTGAAGCAGTTTGTGATCACTTATTTGCCAATCTTATCCCATGTTGAAACATAAATACACTGCACCATGTCAATTTTTCATCGTGTTTTGCTTTCGAGACAAGGCACAATTTTGCATGGCAGCACTGATAGTTTTTCTTTGAAGCACTGAATTACACCTTGATCAAGTGGCTGAAGAAATGGATGTCATATTGGTGGCAGGGTCTCTGTGATTGCATGCAGCCCATTCACTTGACAATGAAGGGGTGCAATTATCCTCAAACAGAAAAAAAAAAATTTCTATTTTCCTCACTCATCTTGCAACCAAAGCCTTTGATCCATTCTTTACAGGCTTTTGGTTTGCTCAATACACAGTTGGCAATGTGTTCAATCTTATAAAGCATTGGGTTGTCTGGGCTTTCCTATGATTAGAGCGAGAGAGAAGTTTTCCTTCCACTACATTTCTCATCTTCAAATGAGTATGTTCTTTCTGGTAGCAACTAAAAAAAAAATAAAAATAAAGTCTCAGAATTGAGATGTTATTCTGGTCATATGTCAAGAGAACATTTTTTAAAACAATTCTTCTTCCATTCCTGTGTAGCTTCATTGTCAACAGATGGACTTTAACCACACACTTTTCTAGAGACAGCCCATGACAATCTTAAATTTCTGGAGTCATCCATCAGAAGACTTAAATATCTTTACTATTTGTCTGATGCACAAATGATTCAGCCTTAATTTGAAAGATTTCCTCAACTGTAACATTTTTGCAAGCATTGTCATTAGCCATTCAGAGTACCTTTTAAAGATCTAGATACGTCACTTTTGCTGCTCTGATTGTATTTCTGTAACTTAAAAAAATTTTTTTTTTGTTCTTTCAGAATGGTGAACAGTGTACTCTCAAGAATGCCAAACTGTTTAGCGATGTTAGTCTTAGAGTGCATCAAATTATCTACAGCTTGTAAAATCTTAATTTTGTCTGTGATTGGCATATCGATAAGCATACATATTGGTAAACATGTACGTTATGACATTATTTAAAAAAAAAAAAAAAAGTGGGCTAGTGAGTTTCAGGTTTCAGTTGCACCCTTTGCATTTTAGACTATTATATGACTAAATCAGGGATGTCAAACTCAGAACTGCTCATGCACAAAAGCAGTACAGGGGAGAGAAGAGAGACTCAAGATATACAAATGGTTCTGGGGAAGCCCATGAGTCATACTAGTGTGGATACAGCACACCAGTGGTATTACTGAAAGAAATATCTTTTTGTATTTCCCCATGCATAAAATACATAATCTCATGACCATCAATGTTGAAGATGGTTCATATAAGTTATGAATTTTATTTAAACCTATATATTAGTGTATTTCCTTTAAGTACAGTAAATTCTTGCTAATTCGGACTGAAATATGAAAAATTCTGTTCACAGTTGAGTACTTTGAAAGACACACAGGATTTAGGAAGGCAGATGAGTCACTTTGACTGTGCAGAGAGAGACAGAACATACATTAAATTGTCTTGCGCATTGTTTGGCATCATTGTTGACCCTGAGTAGGATGTATGTTATTGCTTATTTTTCTTCATTTGCAACTTCTTTATACGTATATATATACATAAGTTAACATTTTATAATTATGGGTTCTAAAGAATTGAAAGGTGGAATAAAAAGAAAACATGTTACTTTAATTACCATTAACATGCTCAAAGTGATAGAACAAATTGAAAATGTTGTTCCTGGAAAAAAAAAAAAAAAATTGCTGAAGGATTTGATATTGCCTAACAGACTGTGTCAGACATTAAAAAACAAAAAGAATCTATAAAGGCATTTGCTTTAAAATTCAATGTGGGGGGGGGGGTGATAAAAGCAGTGTATCAAATAGACAGACATTAAATAAGCCAAAAAAAAAAAAAAAGTGTTGCTGGAAGGAGCTGTATTTAAGTGGTATTTCCCCCCCCCTCCCTTCTACCTATCTATCACAACAATTTTTATCCATTGTTTATGTGCTGATATCTTTCCATATCTTCCATTCACACCTATCATTTTTAAGTCCTTAAGTAATATCCTTAACAAAGTTGCTAAACATTAATGCAAAAACATAACTTTTGGGAGAAGACAGAGTCAACTTTACCATTTTAATCAATTGATATTTTGATGATTTTTTGTTTAAATTTCTTGTTTCTTTAACATTGTATTTTGATAATGAATTTCTACGATTTTTTTTAATATACAGTATAAAAATCCAACCATGAAAGATATAACCCATACTACTTAGTACAGTAAACAAGCTGAAGGCCGAGAAGAGAGAAGATACTTGTTCACATTATAAATTTGAATTTCTGTAGATTGTAATTTTCATTGTTCATTGGTCATTGTTCCACATGTGAATAAAGTTGTTCCAGAAAACAAAGTAGAAGGGATAATTGGGGAAGGGTAAAAGTTGGCTATACGAGTTTGGAGTTAGACAGCAAGAGGATGCTGGATAGTTGGGGCATGATTCAGACTAGGCTGGAAGAGTAGGAGAATTATTTGATGCCAATTCAGAAGAGCAGAACCCATGGAAGTATCTATAGAATAGCATGCAAAAAGAAACTGAATATCTTTGAGACAGAGAGTGTAGAGACTTTACAAGAGAGGGTCATTAATTAAACTGACTTCCCTCTTTTGAATGGAGTCAAGTAGCCTGAGAGAGGTTTTGGCAGCAGTATCCCAGATGTGAAACAATATTCCATGGTTATATTATTTCATATTTGTACAGAATAATTGTTCAGAAGAAAAGTAAAGAAGTCTGATAGCCTGATTTAGAATGTAACACAGCCATATTACACTATTTTATATGGAAAATTATTTCCAAGGTGGTTGGTTTTTGCTTACTTATGCAATGGTCCTGAGCTGGATATTATCATTCTTCTCTTTTGGTGATTCCCTTCTACTCTTTTCTTTCTCTCTCTCTCTCAGGGAAATTCAGAAATTTTTTTGAGCCTCAAGACTTCCTTACACCACATGGCTAATAATAATTTCCAAATATAACTTAATTATAAAAACAAAGCTTTTTTTTTTATTTATTTATTTTAGTACCTTAAATGTTTGACCACTCTGCAACCATTAGACTGTGTGGTTGAATTGTTCCATATTTTCTATTTATGCACTATACTGAAATTGGATTCGCTGTAATCTTTCTCATTTGGAAGCATGGGATCTAAGAAATTGGCAATTTTAAAATGATTTTTTTTTTAAGTATGAAGCATTGCTGTTTAATACTTTTATCTTAAAGTAGAGCATAAAAAAAAAAAAAAAAAAACAGTGCATTCATAACTTAAAACATTTAACCCATTTTTCCCACTGACAACAAAACAGTAAAACCAAAAGGGGTGCAAACAAAAGAAGGATGTTGAAATGAAATTTGCTTATATAAAGATGCTTGTTTAATAGTCTGTCTTTTAGTTATTATGTATTCATTCTAAAAAAAAAAATTGTAAAAACTTGTTAAATTTTATTTTCAGCTATAATGCACTTTGCTTTTAATGTGAGTGTTCAGGTTGTCCCCTGACACCCAAATTATGTCAAGATTGCACTGTATTCTGTTCCCTTTCTAAATAATGGAATATTGCCACTTCACTATAGTTTTACATAGGTTAAGTATCTCCATTAGGAGGCAACTCCATTATCTGACAAAATTAATAGCACTGCACTTGTTCCCTACTGTGATGAGTTGCAACAACTGCAATTACTAAGAATGAAGGTACGATATTTCCTGAGACCTATTCACAGTTTTGAGGATATTCAAACTGATATGGTATGCATATATTTTCAGACTAAACAAAAGAACTGTGAAGAAACTTGATTCAATTGATGCTATACTGGTGGTAAGCTGTCCATCCCATGCAAATGGTGTTTATATATGGCTGAGACCAAAATGCAGTGCCTACTTTTTTTTTTTGTACTTATGAAAATTTCATTGAACATAGGTTAAAATTCTGTTGCATGAAACATGAATATGCCTCTAATTGATTGGAGTAAATGGGAAGGAAACTCGACATGGGGAACAAAATTTTTAAATAAACTAGATGACTGTTATTTGTATCAACATGTCAGGGAAAGTACTAGAGAAAAGAATATCCTAGACCTCAATCATCATCCATGAATCAGATGACATAACAGGGCTGACAGTAGAGGAACCAGTGGCAGGAAGTGATCAGGGAGTTCTACGGTGGATGATGTTGAGAGAGATAGCAGCAGTAAAGGGCAAAGGAATGGGTTTTAATTTCAGAAAAGGAAATTACGATGCCTTAAGGTACTACATGGCCTCTATTAACTGGGTACATATCGCACAGAGAATGAATACATTTGAACTGTGGTATGCTTTTAAAACATTAATCACAGATGCCTTGAATGCGTATATACCATTAAAAAAAAATACTCCACGAGGAGGGTTCCAAGTTGGATGAATAGTGAAGTTGCCACATTACTTGAGCAGAAAAAGGTGGCATGGAAAAGTTACAGAGCAATAAAAAGTACTGAAGCCTATAACAGCTACAAGGTGATCTGTAACAGAGCCACAGAAAAGGTTCGACAGGCAAAGGCAGTTTATGAGAAATCACTAGCAAACAGAGCAAAGAGGGGGAATAAGGAATTCTTCACATATATAAATGCCAAGAAGAGCAGGACAAACCAGATCGGACCTTTGTGTAAGGGAAAGGGGATAGTATTAAATACACCAGCTGCTGTTGCAGATGAACTCAGTTATTTTGCATTGATATTTACAAATGAAAAACCTTTTGTGGCAATGGAAAATTATGGGAGCGAAGTTGAGAAATATGTAATTAATGATATTGAAATTTCGCAAGATTATTTAATGAAAAAAAAACTTTTGAGCCTATAGGCCAGTAAGGCTCCTGGAGTTGATGGAATATACCCTATAATCTTAAGGGAGGCAGCAAGTGAGTGCATTGAACCATTGAGGCTAATTATGCGAGCATCACTAGACTCTGGGGAGATTCCCTTGGATTGGAAAAGTGCCAATGCATCTTCAATACATAAGGGTGGCTCTAAGAATGAAGTGGAAAATTATCGACCTGTCAGTCTGACTTCAGTGGTAGGGAAAATCATGGAGGCAATGATCAAGAGTGGAATTCAGGATCATTTGGATCGAATTGAAATTCTCAAGGATACTCAGCATGGTTTTGTAATGGGAAAGTCATGTTTAACAAATCTGGTTCGCTATTTTGAAAGGGTCACTAACGAGCTGGATTTAGGGAATAATTTTGACATTGTTTATTTAGATTTCAGCAAAGCTTTTGACTCAGTCCCACATGAGCGGTTGCTTTATAAGCTGGAACAAGTGGGAATCAATGGGAAAATCCTTAGATGGATAGAAGGATGGCTTCAGGGCAGGAGGCAGAGGGTTGTGATAAATGGCTATTCCTCAGATTGGGTTGATGTAAGAAGTGGGGTTCCCCAAGAATCAGTATTAGGACCACCGTTGTTTTTAATTTTCATAAATGACATTGATGAAGGGATAGAGGGCGTGATGTCTAAATTTGCAGATGATGTTAAAATTGGTAGAGTAGTTAATGATCACTGTCAAGCTGAGCTTCTTCAGAGAGACCTAGATAGACTTCAGGAATGGTCAGAAAAATGGCAGCTATGCTTTAATCCAACAAAGTGTAAGGTATTACACCTGGGAAACAGTAATCCCAAAATAACTTATTCACTTGGTGGAGTTCGACTAAGCCCAGTACTGAAGGCAAGGGACTTGGGTGTTACGATACGGTCAGACATGAAATTTTCTGAGCATTGTAAACAGGTTGCTAGGAAGGCCCATGGTGTCCTATCGATGACCTATCGAACTTTTGAAAGTAGAGATAGGGACACGATAATCCCATTATATAAGGATTTTGTTAGACCACACTTGGAATACTGTGTTCAAGTATGGAGACCGCACCTAAAGAAAGACATCAAGCTTCTTGAAAGGGTGCAAAGACGAGTAACTTGCCTGGTGAGATCGGCAAAAGGGTGTCCTTATAAAGAAAGACTTCGAATATGTGGGTTGCAGAGTTTGGAAACTAGACACCTTAGAGGAGATTTGATCGAGGTGTTTAAGGCTGTGAGAGGCATCAGTAAAATGAATGAGGACGGAATTTAAGGTTATAAATGATGCTAGAACTAGGGGACATAAATTCAAGTTACGGGGGGAAATGTTTAGATTGGACTGCAGGAAGTTTTATTTTAGCCAACGAGTTATAAATTACTGGAATAAGTTGCCTACATAGGTGGTAGAGGCTGACAGTTCGGGAAAGTTCAAAGGTCATCTGGATAGTACCTTCGGGTCAGGGAAGCACATAGGATGATAGGTTTAATTTCCTTTTCTTTTACTAATTATTATTATTTATTTATTTTATTATCATTGTTTTATTCGGTTTTTTTTTTTTTTTTTGCCGGTGCAGCATAAGCCATAGGCTTTCTTCACCATGCAGCCATTACTAATACTAATATACAAAACATTTTTTTTAGTTTTAAAGGCTGGAATCATGATGACTAACATGCAATGCTCCAACAAGGAAAGAAGCAGTCAAACATTATTAGTTTGGAAAAAACTTGAGTTTTAACTATCTAAAATAACTTGATTTTTCAATGCATCTTGAATGGTTTAAGAATATCATTACTAGTTATTTATTTTTTAAATTAGGAAGGTCATTGTGAATTACCTAGTACTCTATCTGGTCCTCATTATATTAACATACTCTTTTTTATGTTTCAAAATTTTTGACACATCAACTATACTGGTAGCTTGTGCTTGTTATTTGGTTTTTAGGAGCATTAGCAACTAAGGCCATATTGCTCCGGGATATGCAGTGGTCATTCCTTGACCTTTCCACATCCTCTGTATTTGATGGTGACGGGCTCGAACCCCGGTCTAATCAAGAAGCGTGTGCTACGCACTGCTGCTCCTTCCCACCTGGCTATGGAGGCGCCATACTGGTAGCAGTACATCACTTCGCGTGGTTCATTGTATGTTGTGCTATACATAGCATGTTTGTATGGAAAAATATAATTTGCACAGTGTGTGAATGAAATAAACCCAGAATAACTCATGGGGGTGACCACACTTTCCTAGATTAGCTAACTACAGTCTCGACTGAAGAGACCTTTAAGAACTTCAGCTTATTTGGATTGAAGCTGCTCAACTGAAAGAAACACATCGTACTTTAAATGGGAGTGCAGAGTAATCCATAATGATGCAGCAGTTAAATGAAAAACTATTTTAAAATGGAACTGATCAACACTATCCCAGACTGCATCCTGGCTCTAAAACTATAACAACTAACACTGCCCATGCACATGCTATCCAAGCAACAAAATTAAACCCAACTCATGATAAAACACTTCTTCAGGAGAAGATGTATCAGTCAATTCCCTCAACAAAGACAAGTTAAATTTTATTAATTATACAGCAAAAGGAACTTGATTAAATAATAAAATATAATTTAAGTAAAGAGATTTGATTGTTCAAATTGCCTAAAACTATGGAGTGGATTGGTCAACAATAAATGCATACACTTTATGACAACTTCACTTGCAAGCAACTTGACACCGTTTTCAAAGTCACTCACCTGAGATGATTGTGAGGGGAGGGGAGGGGTAGAGAGGTGAAAGAAATCTTACAAGTATAAAATACAGATTATATGCAAAAAAATCTGTATATTTTAAGAGAAAAAAAAAGTTTTTTTTTTTTTAAGATTATGTTCTAACTAAGAAGTTAATATTAGATCTTATTTAGTAAAACAAAAATTACTAAAAGGACTTCTGTGGTAACTATTTGCTTGTTTAGATTTCTAATTTCCAGTTTAGAATGTTATATTTTCTAGAGAACACCAACGTCAGAAATCTCATTAATCACATTTAGTCTCATTAATGAGATTAATTAATCACAATTAATCACAAAAAAACATATAACCTAACATGTTTTTTTTTTTTTTATTTATAATAAAAAATTACAATAATTCTACTAGTGCATTTTGTTTAAAATGCAGATACACTTTAAAATATTTATTATAGGTTCATTCCATGACCTTGTTTATTTTTAAAGTTGCTAATACAGTGCAAATGACTGCTGGCTCCTAGTGGTACATTACAGAAGTATTAAAAGGAGTTACATACATTCTTCTTGAGTATATAAATTCTAAAAAAGCATATATTAATTTCACACTTGCCTCAAAACGGAATGGAAATCTGATTTTTTCTCTGCTGTTCTCTGATGCAGAAAAATTAAAACAAAACCTGGAGCTCAAATATGGTACGCTTAAATCCAGAGAGGTGGCAGCTCTAGAAACATACCATATGAAGTGTCTAGTGACAACTAATAAATGAATATCAACTGCCTCCTGTTGATGCTCAAAGTATAAATGTTCAATTTTATACATATAGAGGGATATGATTTAACAGAATCCTGAAATCTCACTGTTTTGCCATAATATTTATTAATTACAATATTGATATTCATGTAAATGCAAAATTAAGTATTCCTACAAATCACTGTTTAAATTACAAAACAGTGCAATCTGTCTCTGCACTCTAAAACAAGACACCTGCCATTTTTCCAGTTCAAGACACTCTGTACAAGCACTACATTTTATGCTACCTAATAGAAAATATTTATAAAAAAAATAATAATAAAAGATAGTATTCCTTAACAACAATATACTGCCTACCTTTCAACATCTTGAACAATGTGAAGAAAGGTTGTGATCTTTGCATTACCTAGCTGAATTATCCTTTACACATGATGCTCTAAAACCTATTTAAAAATTAAAATGATATTTCTGTATATATGAATTTCAACTTAGCTTTACACAAACCAAAGGAATACTACTTCTGAAATCTAATCAATATTCAAGGACAATGCATAAGAATTAAATTGAAAAGAGTCATATACTATTAATGAACAATTTTTTTTTTAACGGTTATGTTAAAAAAATAAAAAAAAAAAAAAACAAGCAGTAGCAGTGTACATATAGTCACAGCCAACTAACCATGTTTGCCACAACCATATTTAACAAGCTGTGGCAAGTAAATTCTTGCAAAATACTAGCTCTTAACTAAACTAAGAATTTGGAAATTTTTATCATAAGGTCACTGGAGCAGAGAAGTTCTCTGAAGCAGTCAAAGTTTTTATGAGTTACTTTTGCTTTAAAAATATCACAGAAATATCAAAGGCTATAAAGTGTCAGTACATCATAATATCTGTAAATTGCTTATGTCCACTAGCCAATATGAACTGTCTATGGATGAAAACCAAAGTACTTTGGAGAAAAAAAAGCATATACCCCCACCCCACATTTGAAATGAACTAAATTAACCATAGTGAAGGCCTAAAAAAAGTTCTATCCATCCTGGCTAGAATCAAATGGAGACACATTGGAAGAATAGTATTCATAGCCACTATTCTAATTCTAAGAGTAGAAAATTTTATGATGGCCTTAAAGCACAATCAAATTTTAAGAGCCTAACCATTGCCTTATGCACAAGGAGACAATCACCTCCTTGTCCCTGCTAGCACAATTCTTGTACATCATTGACAGAATCCCCACGAGCTGTGCTAGTAACCTGTCTATATTGCTCAGAAAATTTCATGTCAGGCGATACAATTACCACCAAGTCTATTTTCTTTCTCCACTCAACTGGTATGCTACTCTGGGATTACTGCTTCCCATATGCAGTAATCCCAGATTCAATTCCAATGTTATGCCTCAATTGCCATCTAGCTAATTGTTATAAGTCTTATTGCAGCATCACACTCTGACTTTATCCATTACCAACCTTTGTATCATCTTCTAACTTGAACATTAAAAACCTGATAAGCCTTCATCAGTATCATTAATAAATATTGAAAACAAAGGGCCCAGCACAACTCCAAAGGACTTGACTAACATTAGTCCAAGAAGAGCAGTGCCCACTAATAACCATCCTCTGCCACTGAACCAACCCTTTATCCATATCAGTAACTTGCCTCTAATGCCATACTGCTGCAATCTATATAGCAGTTTTTCATACAGAACAGCATCAAAAGCTTTGATGTAATCTAAGCATACAATGTTAAAATTATTTATTTTTTTTGCATCAGTTCCTTTGTTACTACATCGTAGCAGCCAGTCAGGTTAGTCAGACAAGATCTTCATTTAACAAATCCATGTTGTGATTGCATTTCTGTAAAATAATTCTGCATTATTTCTTTGATCACAGACCTCATTATTTTCCTTGAAATAGAATTCAAGCCTACACCTCCATAATCACTTTTCATTTTGATTCCCTTTATGAATAGGGGAAATTCATTTTCCCATAACTGAATCCAGGGATGCTCTCATAATTATGATTAAAAGCATGCTTACTCACCTCTTTTGCTGCTTCTTGCATTAAGCTATCGATCTTGTTTTTTACTATAATGAAAATAGTCAGTTGAGTTAAGTAATAACCTGTTGATTAACAGTTCAGCCACTGACTGACCACCTTCCAATTTTAGCACTCCATGCTCCAAAGTCAATATTCACCTAGCTTAACTTGCAATTATCTCTTCTAAGAAATTTTTTTCTATTCCCTATTAAATAAAAAAATAAATAAATAAATCAAGTATCTACTGAAAATGAACAAACAGATCTCCACAAAATAATAAATGCTTCATTTTAATTTGCTTATAATTTTAAGAATAACAATTCCTTAGTTTTTTTGATACTTTTCTTTTTATGCCAATCTAAATTCAGGCTACTTATCAAAAGAAGTGAATCTGATTTTGGATATTGTATTTTTTTATTTTTAACTGATTTATGCTATGCTCTTCACTCTTGAATGTTTTGTTAATTTTTGATGACTGACTGATTCATTTTGACACAAACTTGCATCAAAACAAAATTTAATTTTTGTGCCTTAATGCACATATTCATCAACTCAACTGCTACCAATAAATGAGTGCTGTAAGGAAAGGCACATGAAATGAACAACTAAGTGACACAGGCACACTGAACCATGGGCTACTGCAATATAGCTGGGATTTTGCTTAGCATCAACTTCAGTCTAGAGTGCAACTATAAAAACTGCATACTTGGTTCACAGTTTCATTATGTTCTTTGCTTATGTTGAAGTTATTTTATCTAAAAAAAAATTCTTGTTTATACTCTGGCACGACCACCAGGTCAGTAGAGTTTACAATAAATCATCAATACAAAGGTTAATTGTATTCAGCAGTCATGGGCTTGAACCCCAGTCCACTCAGAATGTGTGTTACTGCACTCTCGATCCTGACCCACATCAGGCTAGTCAAGTATTTTCTACAAGAAGAAAAAGGTAAAATTTGTTGAAGATCATGTTTGTTGAATCTTAATTCTTTAGTTTGTGAAAAACAAAACATCATCCTTAGTGTGTGTCTACTGATAAAATATTGTGTACAAAGTGTTTTCCTATAAAATTTTATCCTAAAGGGTTGTTAATATGGATCCACAGCCTGGGACACCAGGACTGAAAAGGAATAGAGATGAATAGTATACTGAAACTGATTATATTGAATCAGTTATTTATAAAATGTCATCTGATACTGAAATAGAATTCTATTCAAGTGATGCAGATTCTGAAGTTACTTGGAGTGGTAATTCTTCACAGAAGAAATCCATTTACTAAAAAGCAGTGCCCTACTTGTTCTGATGCCCTAGAGAAGCACCCCAATGCACACACAAAATGCCCCCACAAATATAAACAGCAGCAAATGTGTTAAGTGGTGATCTTGTCTGACCAATCTGATTGGATACTATATATGTGGATTTCAGGAAAAAGCCTTTTGATACTGTTGCACATAAAAAACTGCTATACAAATTAGAACAGAGTGGCATTAAGTGTGAGTTACTGCAATGGTAAGGGTATGGTTGAGTGGAAGACAGTAGTTATTAATGGACACTGCTCTTCAGGAGGTCTCTGTAGCCAAGTGGTCAGGAGTGGGAGTGCAGTGGCATATGCTCTTTGAGTAGACTGGGGTTCAAGCACCTGACTGCTAAATACAGTCACTCTGCAAACCGACACTGGACCAGTGTGGCAGATTATGGCCCATTTCCCTCAGCATGAATTGTTGAGGAGGCTTCCATCCTGCAGTGGGTTGATAATGGCTGCAGTTTACCTTTATTTATTATTATTTTTTTTTTAAACATTTTTACTGCTCTTCATGGACTAATGTTATTAGTGGAGCCATCTGAGTTCAGTGCTAGGCCCAATGTTGTTTTCTATTTTTATTAATAATATTGATGAAGTTATATCAGGTTTAATTCCTAAGTTTGCAGATGATATAAAGGTTGCAGACTAGTTAATGACAGTAATCAAGGTAAGCTATTGCAACAAGATTGATAAAAATTAGACAAATGGGCAGAGAAATGGCAGTTGAAGTTTAACAACGACAAGTGCAAGGTACTGAATATTGGTAACAGTAATCCCAGATTAATGTACCAACTGTGTGGCACGATCTGGTGGAAAATGAAAGACCAGGGGGTAACTGTTTGGTCAGGTGTGAAGTTCTCTTTTCTTTTTTTTTTCTAGTTGTTGGCGCATCGGCTTCTGTGGCCATAGTGCACCTCCCAAGGTTTTTGCAGTACTTTGATCCAAGCCCGAGGCGGGATTCGAACCCGCGACCTTTGGGTTGCCAGGCAGGCACTTTACCCACCTGGCTAGCCCGGTCGGCGTGAAGTTCTCTGACAGTGCAAACAGCTCATGGGGTTTTGTTAATGATATACAGAAAATTTGCTAGCAGCAAAAAAGAGATGATTATCCCATTGTACAATTCAATGGTTAGGCTGCATCTTGAGTTCTGCATACAGGTCTGTCAATCTCATTTTAGGCCGTAGATCTCCTGGAAAGGGTGCAGAGAAGGGCAACAACAAGATTGGTGTGGGGAACAAAAGAGTCTTAACAAGAAAAGGCTTCAGTCCTGAAAATTGCAGCATTTGGAGACTAGGCACCTACAAGGTGATCTGATTGAGGTGTTAAGGCTTTGAATGGATTTAGCAAGCTCAATGCTGAGAGCCTCCTTACACTTGCTGAGACTACACACAGGAGAGGGCATGAATTCAAATTGAGGAAGGTTAGTTACAGAATAATGTGCAGAAGTTTGCCTTCAACCAGCTGGTTGATTGTTGAACATGGAAGATTCTACATACATATAGTCAAGGTCTCCATATTCACGGATTCGTGGTTTTGTGTTGGCGGTTGTGAAATTTATCATACTAAAAATTAGGCTGCTGCTACTCGCTGCATTCACCCTGAGTGATGGTGGGGCACGTGTGTCTTCAGTTTTGCAGCGAGCATAATCCGAGTAGGATGGCTTGTGACCAGTGTGTTGTGTGTGTCTGCATTAGGCTACTTGCACTTAAAATATTACTGTGCTTATGAGAATACCCATGGGTTCTAAATGAAGTGCATCTAGTGATGGACAAAAGCCTAAAAGGGCTTTAATATTTATACAAATATTAATGAAGATTTATATTAACAGGTTTTCAATGCTGATGAAATGGCATTATTCTGAAAGGAGATGCCTCAGTGCACCTATATAGCCATCGAAGAGAAGGCCCAGGATTCAAGGCAGTAAAACATCAGATTATGCTGCTAGTTTGCAGCAATTCAGCAGGCTATATGATAAAGCCTGGCTTAATTTTCCAAGCGCAGAACCCAAAAGCTCTTAGAGGATGAGGTTTTGAGGACTTGTAGAAGGACACCAACGATTTAATTGATGGACAGGCAACAACACTAACGGATGATGAACTTGAGGAGCTTGTTTATTCCAACTCTGAGGACAAGAACAAGGCTGACGAAGAAGTCTAACTTCTTCTCATGCCACGCCAAGAGAAGAAGTTAGACGTGGAAAACCTAGCGCAGGCAATGCGTGACAACAAATGCCTCGTGAAGTTCTACGAATACGACGACAACACGATTCGTGCAATGAAGTTCAAGAAAAGCCTCGACAATATTTTAACACCATACACAGCCATGTTCAAAGAGTTCAAACAAAAGAAGCAGCTTCCCATCACAATGTTCCTAAAAAAGGACAACTAAATCAACATTAAAACTACTCGCACCCACGAACAGGACGTCTCAACGTCAGCCAACCCTGCTTCCTCTCCAGCCTCTGAGACCCCTACTACTGAGGAGTACTGAATCCTGTGGTGAATACACTGGTGCATGCCTTGTTCTTAACTATGTAATAAAGTTTTGATACAGTATTTTCGAAACATGGGTCTAAAATATTACTCATTATTGTAAAACACAATTAAAACCTTTTAAACATTTTTCTATTAATTGTAAATGGTTCTACAAGTATTTAGGCATACGTAGAAAACATCTGGGGCTATTTGGATGAGAGCACAGATTTTCGTGGGAAGTGACACATAACCCCCGTGAATATGGAGACCCGACTGTACATACATATACAGGTAGTTCCCAACTTTACAAGTTAATTCATTCCCAGCATGAGTTGAAGTAAAAATTCAGAAAGTGGGGTTTTTCTTGCCATAGATGTAATGTTAAAAACAGGGGTTGCATTCTCAATGAAATTTCATTGTAGTTATGTTAAATAAAGGTCAAAAAAACAAAAGTTTATGCTTAAACAATGATTCATTTATCCAAAAAAATTAAAACATCCTTTAAAATCAAGCAAATTATAATAAAGAAATTATTTATACAAATATTAAAGAATGTTTATTCTTCATCATCATCGACTAAATGCACACTCGTTGATGGTTTGTCACTCATTGTTGGCTCTGCACTCGGTTTGTTGGAACACAAGGAATCGTCTTCTTCTTTGGAAATGCTTCAAGAGTCTTGTGTTTCCAAGATAGTCTTCTCTTTTCTTTAGAAATTTCACGATAGCATGCATAAGCATTTTTTTAAAATCTGTGCTCGAAAATCTCATTTGCTTTTTTTGTGTTGAAATGGTTTGTCAAGCTCTTGAGAGTAGAGGAATGAACAGGAGTTTCAGCTGTTAAATCTTCTTGTTCCTCAGCTTCTTTACATTTTGCCATTTCAAGGTGGTCTTGATTTGTGAGCTCTCCATTGTGTTTGAAGTAGATAAGTGACGTCAGTTAGCTGTAGAAACCTCAAGCTGCAATTGGTTAGTAATATTAACGACCGCTTCTATTTCATTTTGTACAATCTCTGCTGGTTCTTGAAATTCTTCAAAATTATCAATAAAATGATGAGTTTATTCTAAACACCATGTTCTTCTCTGTAATTTTGTCCCAGGCTCGTTTTATTATTTTGATTGCATCTAAAATACGGAATTTTTTCTAAAATGCTTTAAGAGTTGGACCTCCCTCCTTATCTCTGCTTGAACAAGTAAATGCTTGATTCTAACAGATGAAAAACCTCAGTGTCTAAGGTAAAACATGTACAACCCTCATCATCTGAAACTGATTAAACTCTGTGAAGTCCATTAAAATTCCTTGAATCTTGACAGGGATTCAAATCCAGACCTTTTCAATTTGGTTGTGTGTGGACAATGATCACTGACTGCTATACTACCATGAGGGGCAGGGCCTATGTGTGAGGTACTTCTTTCATGTTACCTTCTGCAGATATACAGGGTGATTCACTACCAGTGCGACAAACTTGCAGGAGGTGTAGGGGGCACAAAGACGAATTGGAATCACACAGCATTGCAGGGTCCGAAATGCCTTCGTCATGCGGCAGAGGACGTTGAACGGGAGGTCGTGTGAACAGCGATCCCGCTGGAAGTCAGCATTTGCGAACTGGTTCCCGAGGCAGTAGGATGGACAAGTATTCAAATGTTGAACTGGCCAACATGCACCTCACGTATGGAGCTGCGGACTGTAATGGGCGCACTGCTCTGCACTTGTACCAGGAATGTTTCCCGCACAGGCGTGCTCCTCATCATACGATTTT